>NW_026870924.1:328419-656838 GCF_033118175.1 Dama dama | reverse complement strand
ACAAGCACCTCAAGAGGAGGCTTCTCTCAGCTACAGCTATGTGAGAGGGTCCCTGAGTTTGTGGCCTCAAGTGGAATGGACACCGAGATGCTCTGACTTGAAGTAAGGCCGGATATCCCTGCAGTGAATTGAATGCAGGCTCGTCTTGCATCTCCCAAGATGAAGGGATGTCTGAATCCCCTGTGGAGACCACAGAGAAAGACCTAATTCTCCGCCTCATCGCGAGCGGAGGCCTCACATCCTTTGAAAACTCGAGAGGTCCGCGGAGATCAATGCTTCCAAAGGAGACGATGCCTGACTCCTCTTGAAAATGGATAGGAGTCCCAGGATCCCTGTGGCACGTGGAAAGGGACCCTGGGTCTCCCGACTCATGTGGAGACGCGTCCCAATTGCCATGCCAAGACTCGAGGAGAATCCCGAGGTGTCCCTCGCACCTAGGCAAGAGTCCTGACGTCACTGAACAAACACATGTCTCGAAGGCCCTCCCCGTCGTAACTCGAGAATATACCCCAGGTTCCGGCCGCAACTCGAAAAAAAACCATGAGACTTCCCCCTCGCCGCGAGATGAGGCCCGATTCCCCAGCACTGCGTGCAGAGCAATTCCGTGTTCCACATCAAACGTGAAAGGAGCCTTGATTTCCTTGATGGCACTCCAGAGAAAACCCAAGATCACTGTCTCTAGTCTAGAGGGATCCTGAGGTCACTGGAGCAACACGAAAGGGCTCCGTGGACCACATATCAACTCCAGATGATAGCTTAGTGTCTGGTTTCGACTCAAGAGGATTACCAACTTTCTACAAGCACCTCAAGAGGAGGCTTCTCTCAGCTACAGGTATGTGAGAGGGACCCTGAGTTTGTGGCCTCAAGTGGACTGGAAACCGAGATGCTCTGACTGGAAGTAAGGCCGGATATCCCTGCAGTGAATTGAATGCAGGCTCGTCTTGCATCTCCCAATCCGAAGGGATGTCTGAATCCCCTGTGGAGATGACAGAGAAAGACCGAGTTCTCCGCCTCATCGCGAGCGGTGGCCTCATATCCTTTGAAAACTCGAGAGGCCTGCGGAGATCAATGCTTCCAAAGGAGACGATGCCTGACTTCTCTTGAAAATGGATAGGAGTCCCAGGAACCCTGTGGCACGTGGAAAGGGACCCTGGGAATCCCGCCTCACGTGGAGTCGCGTGCCTATTGCCATGCCAAGACTCGAGGAGAATCCCGAGGTGTCCCTCGCACCTAGGCAGGAGTCCTGACGTCGCTGAACAAACACGTGTCTGGAAGGGCCCTCCCAGTCGTAACTCGAGAATGTAACCCAGGTTCATGCCACAACTCTAGAAAAACCATGAGACTTCTGCATCCCCGCGAGATGAGGCCCGATTCCCCTGCACTGCGTGCAGAGCAATTCCGTGTTCCACATCAGACGTGAAAGGAGCTTTGATTTCCTTGATGGCACTCCAGAGAAAACCCAAAGTCACTGTCTCTAGTCTAGAGGGATCCTGAGGTCACTGTTGCAAAATGAAATGTCTCCGTGGACTCCAAATCACCTCGAGATGAGAGCTTAGTCCCTGGCTTCGACTCAAGAGGAATACCAACTTTCCACAAGCACCTCAAGAGAAGCCTTCTCTCAGGTGCAAGTATGTGAGAGAGACCCTGAGTTTGTGGCCTCAAGTGGAATGGACACCGAGATACTCTGACTCGAAGTAAGGCCGGATATCCCTGCATTGAATTGAATGCAGGCTCGTCTTGCATCTCCCAAGATGAAGGGATGTCTGAATTCCCTGTGGAGACCACAGAGAAAGACCTAGTCCTCCGACTCAACCAGACCGGAAGCCTCACATCCTTTGAAACTCGAGAGGTCCGCGGAGATCAATGCTTCCAAAGGAGACGATGCCTGACTCCTCTTGAAAATGGATAGGAGTCCCAGGATCCCTGTGGCACGTCGAAAGGGACACTGGGTCTCCTGCCTCACGTGGAGACGCATCCCAATTGCCATGCCAAGACTCGAGGAGAATCCCGAGGTGTCCCTCGAACCTATGCAGGAGTCCTGACGTCGCTGAACAAACACGTGTCTGGAAGGGCCCTCCCCGTCGTAACTCGAGAATATACCCCAGGTTCCGGACGCAACTCGAGAAAAATCATGAGACTTCCCCTTCGCCGCGAGATGAGGCCCGATTCCCCTGCACTGCGTCCAGAGCAATTCCGTGTTCCACATCAAAGGTGAAAGGAGCCTTGATTTCCTTGAAGGCACTCCAGAGAAAACCCAAGATAACTGGCTCAAGTCTAGAGGGATCCTGAGGTCACTGGAGCAACACGAAAGGGCTCCGTGGACCCCAAATCAACTCGAGATGAGAGCTTAGTCCCTGGCTTCGACTCAAGAGAAATACCAACTTTCCACAAGCACCTCAAGAGGAGGCTTCTCTCAGCTACAGGTATGTGAGAGGGACCCTGAGTTTGTGGCCTCAAGTGGAATGGACACGGAGATGCTATGACTCGAAGTAAGGCCGGATATCCCTGCAGTGAATTGAATGCAGGCTCGTCTTGCATCTCCCAAGACGAAGGGATGTCTGAAACCCCTGTGGAGACCACAGAGAAAGACCTAGTCCTCCACCTCAATGCGATAGGAGGCCTCACTTCCGTTGAAAACTCGAGAGGTCCGCGGAGATCAATGCTTCCAAAGGAGACGATGCCTGACTCCTCTTGAAAATGGATAGGAGTCCGAGGATCCCTGTGGCACATGGAAAGGGACCCTGGGTCTCCCGCGTCAAGTGGAGATGCGTCCCAATTGCCATGCCATGACTTGAGGAGAATCCCGAGGTGTCCCTCGCACCTAGGCAGGAGTCCTGACGTCGCTGAAAAAACACGTGTCTGGAAGGGCCCTCCCCGTCGTAACTCGACAATATACCACAGGTTCCGGCCGCAACTCGAGAAAAACCATGAGACTTCCCCCTCGCCACGAGATGAGGCCCGATTCCCCTGCACTGCATGCAGAGCAATTCCGTGTTCCACATCAAACGTGAAAGGAGCCTTGATTTCCTTGATGGCACTCCAGAGAAAACCAAAGATCACTGTCTCAAGTCTAGAGGGATCCTGAGGTCATTGGAGCAACACGAAAGGGATCCATGGACCCCAAATCAACTCGAGATGAGAGCTTAGTCCCTGGCTTCGACTCAAGAGGAATACCCACTTTATACAAGCACCTCAAGAGGAGGCTTCTCTCAGCTACAGGTATGTGAGAGGGACCCTGAGTTTGTGGCCTCAAGTGGAATGGACACCGAGATGCTGTGACTCGAAGTAAGGCCGGATATCCCTGCAGTGAATTGAATGCAGGTTCGTCTTGCATCTCCCAAGAAGAAGGGATGTCTGAATCCCCTGTGGAGACCACAGAGGAAGACCTAGTCCTCCGCCTCAAGGCGACCGGAGGCCTCACATCCTTTGAAAACTCGAGAGGCCGGCGGAGATCAATGCTGTCAAAGGAGACAATGCCTGACTCCTCTTGAAAATGGATAGGAGTCCCAGGATCCCTGTGGCACGTGGAAAGGCACCCTGGGTTCCCGCCTCACGTGGAGACGCGTCCCAATTGCCATGCCAAGACTCGAGGAGAATCCCGAGGTGTCCCTCGCACCTAGGCAGGAGTCCTTACGTCGCTGAACAAACACTTGTATGGAAGGGCCCTCCCCGTCGTAACTCGAGAATATACCCCAGGTTCCGGCCGCAACTCGAGAAAAACCATGAGACTATCCCCTCGACGCGAGATGAGGCCCGATTCCCCAGCACTGCGTGCAGAGCAATTTCGTGTTCCACATCAAACGTGAAAGGAGCCTTGATTTCCTTGATGACACTCCAGAGAAAACCCAAGATCATTGTCTCAAGTCTAGAGGGATCCTGAGGTCACTGGAGCAACACGAAAGGGCTCCGTGGACCACATATCAACTCCAGATGATAGCTTAGTGTCTGGTTTCGACTCAAGAGGATGACCAACTTTCTACAAGCACCTCAAGAGGAGGCTTCTCTCAGCTACAGGTATGTGAGAGGGACCCTGAGTTTGTGGCCTCAAGTGGACTGGAAACCGAGATGCTCTGACTGGAAGTAAGGCCGGATATCCCTGCAGTGAATTGAATGCAGGCTCGTCTTGCATCTCCCAAGACGAAGGGATGTCTGAATCCCCTGTGGAGACCACAGAGAAAGACCTAGTTCTCCGCCTCATCGCGACTGGAGGCCTCACATCCTTTGAAAACTCGAGAGGTCCGCGGAGATCAATGCTTCCAAAGGAGACGATGCCTGACTTCTCTTGAAAATGGATAGGAGTCCCAGGAACCCTGTGGCACGTGGAAAGGGACCCTGGGAATCCCGCCTCACGTGGAGTCGCGTGCCTATTGCCATGCCAGGACTCGAGGAGAATCCCGAGGTGTCCCTCGCACCTAGGCAGGAGTCCTGACGTCGCTGAACAAACACGTGTCTGGAAGGGCCCTCCCAGTCGTAACTCGAGAATGTAACCCAGGTTCATGCCACAACTCTAGAAAAACCATGAGACTTCTGCATCCCCGCGAGATGAGGCCCGATTCCCCTGCACTGCGTGCAGAGCAATTTCGTGTTCCACATCAAACGTGAAAGGAGCCTTGATTTCCTTGATGGCACTCCAGAGAAAACCCAAGATCGCTGTCTCAAGTCTAGAGGGATCCTGAGGTCACTGGACCAACAGGAAAGGGCTCCGTGGACCCCAAATCAACTCGAGATGAGAGCTTAGTCCCTGGCT
Source organism: Dama dama (assembly GCF_033118175.1). NCBI lineage: Eukaryota > Metazoa > Chordata > Mammalia > Artiodactyla > Cervidae > Dama > Dama dama. Next base: position 652,091 of record NW_026870924.1, on the reverse strand, counting down.
TCGACTCAAGAGGAATACCAACTTTCCACAAGCACCTCAAGAGGAGGCTTTTCTCAGCTACAGGTATGTGAGAGGGACCCCGAGTTTGTGGCCTCAAGTGGAATGGACACCGAGATGCTCTGACTCGAAGTAAGGCCAGATATCCCTGCAGTGAATTGAATGCAGGCTCGTCTTGCATCTCCCAAGACGAAGGGATGTCTGAATCCCCTGTGGAGACCACAGAGAAAGACCGAGTTCTCCGCCTCATCGCGACCGGAGGCCTCACATCCTTTGAAAACTCGAGAGGTCCGCGGAGATCAATGCTTCCAAAGGAGACGATGCCTGACTCCTCTTGAAAATGGATAGGAGTCCCAGGATCCCTGTGGCACGTGAAAAGGGACCCTGGGTCTCCCGCCTCACGTGGAGACGCGTCCAAATTGCCATGCCAAGACTCGAGGAGAATCCCGAGGTGTCCCTCGCACCTAGGCAGGAGTCCTGACGTCGCTGAACAAACACTTGTCTGGAAGGGCCCTCCCCATCGTAACTCGAGAATATAACCCAAGTTCGGGCCGCCACTCGAGAAAAACCATGAGATTTCCCCCTCGCCGCGAGATGAGGCCCTATTCCCCTGCACTGCATGCAGAGCAATTCCGTGTTCCACATCAAACGTGAAAGGAGCCTTGATTTCCTTGATGGCACTCCAGAGAAAACCCAAGATCACTGTCTCAGGTCTAGAGGGATCCTGAGGTCACTGGACCAACAAGAAAGGGCTCCGTGGACCCTAAATCAAATCGAGATGAGAGCTTAGTCCCTGGCTTCGACTCAAGAGGAATACCAACTTTCCACAAGCAACTCAAGAGGAGGCTTCTCTCAGCTACAGGTATATTTGAGGGACCCCGAGTTTGTGGCCTCAAGTGGAATGGACACCGAGATGCTCTGACTCGAAGTAAGGCCGGATATCCCTGCAGTGAATTGAATACAGGCTCGCCTTGCATCTCCCTAGACGAAGGGATGTCTGAATCCCCTGTGGAGACCACAGAGAAAGACCTAGTTCTCCGCCTCCTCGCGACCGGAGGCCTCACATCCTTTGAAAACTCGAGAGGTCCGTGGATATCAATGCTTCCAAAGGAGACGATGCCTGACTCCTCTTGAAAATGGATAGGAGTCCCAGGATCCCTATGGCACGTGGAAACGGACACTGGGTCTCCCGCCTCACGTGGAGACACGTCCCAATTGCCATGCCAAGACTCGAGGAGAATCCCGAGGTGTCCCTCGCACCTAGGGAGGAGTCCTGACGTCGCTGAACAAACACGTGTCTGGAAGGGCCCTCCCCGTCGTAATTCGAGAATATACCCCAGTTTCCGGCCGCAACTCGAGAAAAACCATGAGACTTCCCCCTCGCCGCGAGATGAGGCCCGATTCCCCTGCACTGCATGCAGAGCAATTTCGTGTTCCACATCAAACGTGAAAGGAACCTTGATTTCCTTGATGGCACTCCAGAGAAAAGCCAAGATCACTGTCTCAAGTCTAGAGGGATCCTGAGGTCACTGGAGCAACACGAAAGGGCTCCGTGGACCCCAAATCAACTCGACATGAGAGCTTAGTCCCTGGCTTCCAGTCAAGTGGAATACCAACTTTCCACAAGCACCTCAAGAGGAGGCTTCTCTCAGCTACAGGTATGTGAGAGTGACCCCGAGTTTGTGGCCTCACGTGGAATGGACACCGAGATGCTCTGACTCGAAGTAAGGCCGGATATCCCTGCAGTGAATTGAATGCAGGCTCTTCTAGCATCTCCCAATACGAAGGGATGTCTGAATCCCCTGTGGAGACGACAGAGAAAGAACTAGTCCTCCGGCTCATCGCGACCGGAGGCCTCTCATCCTTTGAAAACTCGAGAGGTCTGCAGAGATCAATGCTTCCAAAGGAGACAATGCCTGACTCCTCTTGAAAATGGATAGGAGTCCCAGGATCCCTGTGGCACGAGGAAAGGGACCCTGGGTCTCCCGCCTCACGTGGAGACGCGTCCCAATAGCCATGCCAAGACTCGAGGAGAATCCCAAGGTGTCCCTCGCACCTAGGCAGGAGTCCTGACGTCGCTGAACAAACACGTGTCTGGAAGGGCCCTCCCCGTCGTAACTCGAGAATATACCCCAGGTTCCGGCCGCAACTCGAGAAAAACCATGAGACTTCCCCCTCGCCGCGAGATGAGGCCCGATTCCCCTGCATTGCGTGCAGAGAAATTCCGTGTTCCACATTAAACGTGAAAGGAGACTTGATTTCCTTGATGGCACTCCAGAGAAAACCCAAGATCACTGTCTCAAGTCTAGAGGGATCCTGAGGTCACTGGAGCAAAACGAAAGGGCTTCGTGGACCCCAAATCAACTCGAGATGAGAGCTTAGTCCCTGGCTTGGACTCAAGAGGAATACCAACTTTCCACAAGCACCTCAAGAGGAGGCTTCTCTCAGCTACAGGTATGTGAGAGGGACCCTGAGTTTGTGGCCTCAAGTGGACTGGAAACCGAGATGCTCTGACTGGAAGTAAGGCCGGATATCCCGGCAGTGAATTGAATGCAGGCTCGTCTTGCATCTCCCAAGACGAAGGGTTGTCTGAATCCCCTGTGGAGACAACAGAGAGACCTAGTCCTCCGCCTCAACCCGACCGGAGGCCTCACATCCTTTGAAAACTCGAGAGGCCCGTGGAGATCAAAGCTTCCAAAGGAGACGATGCCTGACTCCTCTTGAAAATAGATAGGAGTCCCAGGATCCCTGTGGCACTTCGAAAGGGACACTGGGTCTCCCGCCTCACGTGGAGACGCGTCCCAATTGCCATGCCAAGACTCGAGGAGAAGCCCGAGGTGTCCCTTGCACATAGGCAGGAGTCCTGACGTCGCTGAACAAACACGTGTCTGGAAGGGCCCTCCCCGTGGTAACTCGAGAATATACCCCAGGTTCGGGCCGCAACTCGAGAAAAACCATGAGACTTCCCCCTCGCAGTGAGATGAGGCCCGATTACCCTGCACTGCGTGCAGAGCAATTCCGTTTTCCACATCAAACGTGAAAGGAGCCTTGATTTCCTTGATGGCACTCCAGAGAAAACCCAAGATCACTGTCTCAAGTCTAGAGGGATCCTGAGGTCACTGGAGCAACACGAAAGGGCTCGGTGGACCCCAAATCAACTCGAGATGAGAGCTTAGTGTCTGGCTTCGACTCAAGAGGATTACCAACTTTCCACAAGCACCTCAAGAGGAGGCTTCTCTCAGCTACAGGTATGTGAGAGGGACCCTGAGTTTGTGGCCTCAAGTGGAATGGACACAGAGATGCTCTGACTCGAAGTTAGGCCAGATATCCCTGCATTGAATTGAATGTAGGCTCGTCTTGCATCTCCCAAGACGAAGGGATGTCTGAATCCCCTGTGGAGACCACAGAGAAAGACCTAGTTCTCCGCCTCCTCGCGACCGGAGGCCTCACATCCTTTGAAAACTCGAGAGGTCCGCGGAGATCAATGCTTCCAAAGGAGACGATGCCTGACTCCTCTTGAAAATGGATAGGAGTCCCAGGATCCCTGTGGCACGTGGAAAGGGACCCTGGGTCTCCCGCCTCACGTGGAGACGCATCCCAATTGCCATGCCAAGACTCGAGGAGAATCCCGAGGTGTCCCTCGCACCTAGGCAGGAGTCTTGACGTCGCTGAAAAAACACGTGTCTGGAAGGGCCCTCCCCGTCGTAACTCGAGAATATACCCCAGGTTCCGCCCCCAACTCGAGAAAAACCATGAGACTTCCCCCTCACCGCGAGATGAGGACGGATTCCCCTGCACTGCGTGCAGAGCAATTCCGTGTTCCACATCAAACGTGAAAGGAGCCTTGATTTCCTTGATGGCACTCCAGAGAAAAGCCAAGATCACTGTCTCAAGTCTAGAGGGATCCTGAGGTCACTGGAGCAACACGAAAGGGCTCCGTGGACCCCAAATCAACTCGAGATGAGAGCTTAGTCCCTGGCTTCCAGTCAAGTGGAATACCAACTTTCCACAAGCACCTCAAGAGGAGGCTTCTCTCAGCTACAGGTATATGAGAGGGACCCTGAGTTTGTGGCCTCAAGTGGAATGGACACCGAGATGCTCTGACTCGAAGTAAGGCCGGATATCCCTGCAGTGAATTGAATGCAGGCTCGTCTAGCATCTCCCAATACGAAGGGATGTCTGAATCCCCTGTGGAGACGACAGAGAAAGAACTAGTCCTCCGGCTCATCGCAACCGGAGGCCTCTCATCCTTTGAAAACTCGAGAGGTCTGCAGAGATCAATGCTTCCAAAGGAGACAATGCCTGACTCCTCTTGAAAATGGATAGGAGTCCCAGGATCCCTGTGGCACGAGGAAAGGGACCCTGGGTCTCCCGCCTCACGTGGAGACGCGTCCCAATTGCCATGCCAAGACTCGAGGAGAATCCCGAGGTGTCCCTCGCACCTAGGCAGGAGTCCTGACGTCGCTGAACAAACACGTGTCTGGAAGGGCCCTCCCCGTCGTAACTCGAGAATATACCCCAGGTTCCGCCCGCTATTTGAGAAAAACCATGAGACATCCCCCTTGCCGCGAGATGAGGCCGGATTCCCCTACACTGCGTGCAGAGCAATTCCGTGTTCCACATCAAACTTGAAAGGAGCCTTGATTTCCTTGAAGGCACTCCAGAGAAAACCCAAGATCACTGTCTCAAGTCTAGAGGGATCCTGAGGTCACTGGAGCAACAAGAAAGGGCTCCGTGGACCCCAAATCAACTCGAGATGGGAGCTTAGTCCCTGGCTTCGACTCAAGAGGAATACCAACTTTCCATAAGCACCTCAAGAGGAGGCTTCTCTCAGCTACAGGTATGTGAGAGGGACCCTGAATTTGTGGCCTCAAGTGTAATGGACACCAAAATGCTCTGACTCGAAGTAAGGCCGGATATCCCTGCAGTGAATTGAATGCAGGCTCGTCTTGCATCTCCCAAGACGAAGGGATGTCTGAATCCCCTGTGGAGACCACAGAGAAAGACCTCGTCCTCCGCCTCATCGCGACCGGAGGCCTCACATCCTTTGAAAACTCGAGAGGTCCGCGGAGATCAATGCTTCCAAAGGAGACGATGCCTGACTCCTCTTGAAAATGGATAGGAGTCCCAGGATCCCTGTGGCACGTGGAAAGGGACCCTGCGTCTCCCGCCTCACGTGGAGATGCGTCCCAATTGCCATGGCAAGACTCGAGGAGAATCCCGAGGTGTCCCTCGCACCCAGGCAGGAGTCCTGACGTCGCTGAACAAACACGTGTCTGGAAGGTCCCTCCCCATCGTAACTCGAGAATATACCCCAGGTTCCGGCCGCAACTCGAGAAAAACCATGAGACTTCCCCCTCGCCGCGAGATGAGGCCCGATTCCCCTGCATTGCGTGCAGAGAAATTCCGTGTTCCACATTAAACGTGAAAGGAGACTTGATTTCCTTGATGGCACTCCAGAGAAAACCCAAGATCACTGTCTCAAGTCTAGAGGGATCCTGAGGTCACTGGAGCAACACGAAAGGGCTTCGTGGACCCCAAATCAACTCGAGATGAGAGCTTAGTCCCTGGCTTGGACTCAAGAGGTATACCAACTTTCCACAAGCACCTCAAGAGGAGGCTTCTCTCAGCTACAGGTATGTGAGAGGGACCCTGAGTTTGTGGCCTCAAGTGGACTGGAAACCGAGATGCTCTGACTGGAAGTAAGGCCGGATATCCCTGCAGTGAATTGAATGCAGGATCGTCTTGCATCTCCCAAGACGAAGGGATGTCTGAATCCCCTGTGGAGACAACAGAGAGACCTAGTCCTCCGCCTCAACCCGACTGGAGGCCTCACATCCTTTGAAAACTCGAGATGCCCGTGGAGATCAAAGCTTCCAAAGGAGACGATGCCTGACTCCTCTTGAAAATAGATAGGAGTCCCAGGATCCCTGTGGCACTTCGAAAGGGACACTGGGTCTCCCGCCTCACGTGGAGACGCGTCCCAATTTCCATGCCAAGACTCGAGGAGAAGCCCGAGGTGTCCCTTGCACATAGGCAGGAGTCCTGACGTCGCTGAACAAACACGTGTCTGGAAGGGCCCTCCCCTTGGTAACTCGAGAATATACCCCAGGTTCGGGCCGCAACTCGAGAAAAACCATGAGACTTCCCCCTCGCAGTGAGATGAGGCCCGATTACCCTGCACTGCGTGCAGAGCAATTCCGTTTTACACATCAAACGTGAAAGGAGCCTTGATTTCCTTGATGGCACTCCAGAGAAAACCCAAGATCACTGTCTCAAGTCTAGAGGGATCCTGAGGTCACTGGAGCAACACGAAAGGGCTCGGTGGACCCCAAATCAACTCGAGATGAGAGCTTAGTGTCTGGCTTCGACTCAAGAGGATTACCAACTTTCCACAAGCACCTCAAGAGGAGGCTTCTCTCAGCTACAGGTATGTGAGAGGGACCCTGAATTTGTCGCCTCAAGTGGACTGGAAACCGAGATGCTCTGACTGGAAGTAAGGCCGGATATCCCTGCAGTGAATTGAATGCAGGCTCGTCTTGCATCTCCCCAGACGAAGGGATGTCTGAATCCCCTGTGGAGACCACAGAGAAAGACCTAGTTCTCCGCCTCATCGCGACTGGAGGCCTCACATCCTTTGAAAACTCGAGAGGTGGGCGGAGATCAATGCTTCCAAAGGAGACGATGCCTGACTCCTCTTGAAAATGGATAGGAGTCCCAGGATCCCTGTGGCACGTGGACAGGGACCCTGGGTCTCCCGCCTCACGTGGAGACGCGTCCCAATTGCCATGCCAAGACTCGAAGAGAATCCCGAGGTGTCCCTCGCACCTAGGAAGGAGTCCTGATGTTGCTGAACAAACACGTGTGTGGAAGGGCCCTCCCCATGGTAACTCGAGAATATACCCCAGGTTCCGGCCGAAACTCGAGAAAAACCATGAGACTGCCCCCTCGCTGCGAGATGAGGCCCGATTCCCCTACACTGCGTGCAGAGGAATTCCGTGTTCCACATCAAATGTGAACGGAGACTTGATTTCCTGGAAGGCACTCCAGAGAAAACCCAAGATCACTGTCTCAAGTCTAGAGGGATCCTGAGGTCACTGTAGCAACATGAAAGGGCTCCGTGGACCCCAAATCAACTCGAGATGAGAGCTTAGTCCCTGGCTTCGACTCAAGAGGAATACCAACTTTCCACAAGCACCTCAAGAGGAGGCTTCTCTAAGCTACAGGTGTGTGAGAGGGATTGTGAGTTGGTGGACTCAAGTGGAATGGACACCGAGATTCTCTGTCTCGAAGTAAGGCCGGATATCCCTGCAGTGAATTGAATGCAGGCTCGTCTTGCATCTCCCAATCCGAAGGGATGTCTGAATCCCCTGTGGAGACCACAGAAAAAGACCTAGTTCTCCGCCTCATCGCGACCGGAGGCCTCACATCCTTTCAAAACTCGAGATGTTTGTGGAGATCAATGCTTCCAAAGGAGACAATGCCTGACTCCTCTTGAAAATGGATAGTAGTCCCAGGAGGCCTGTGGCACGTGGAAAGGGACCCTGGGTCTCCCGCCTCATGTGGAGACGCGTCCAAATTGCCATGCCAAGACTCGAGGAGAATCCCGAGGTGTCCCTCGGACCTAGGCAGGAGTCCTGACGTCGCTGAACAAACACGTGTCTGGAAGGGCCCTCCCCGTCGTAACTCGAGAATATACCCCAGGTTCGGGCCGCAACTCGAGAAAAACCATGAGATTTCACCCTCGCCGCGAGTTGAGGCCCGATTCCCCTGCACTGGGTGCAGAGCAATTCCGTGTTCCACATCAAACGTGAAAGGAGCCTTGATTTCCTTGGTGGCACTCCAGAGAAAACCCAAGATCACTGTCTCAAGTCAAGAGGGATCCTGAGGCCAATGGAGCAACACAAAAGGGCTGCATGGACCCCAAATCACCTCGAGATGAGAGCTTAGTCCCTGGCTTCGACTCAAGAGGAATACCTACTTCCACAAGCACCTCAAGAGGAGGCTTCTCTCAGCTACATGTATGTGAGAGGGACACTGAGTTTGTGGCCTCAAGTGGAATGGACACCAAAATGCTCTGACTCGAAGTAAGGCCGGATATCCCTGCAGTGAAATGAATGCAGGCTCGTCTTGCATCTCCCAAGAAGAAGGGTTGTCTGAATCCCCTGTGGAGACCACAGAGAAAGACCTAGTTCTCCGCCTCAACGCGACCGGATGCCTCACATCCTTTGAAAACTAGAGAGGTCTGCGGATATCAATGCTTCCAAAGGAGACGATGCCGGACTCCTCTTGAAAATGGATAGGAGTCCGAGGATCCCTGTGGCAAGTGGAAAGGACACTGGGTCTCCCGCCTCACGTGGAGACGCGTCCCAATTGCCATGCCAAGACTCGAGGAGATTCCCGAGGTGTCCCTCGAACCTACGCAGGAGTCCTGACGTCGGTGAACAAACACGTGTCTGGAAGGGCCCTCCCCGTCGTAACTCGAGAATATACCCCAGGTTCCGGCCGCAACTCGAGAAAAACCATGAGACTTCCCCATCGCCGCTAGATGAGGCCCGATTCCCCTGCCCTGCGTGCAAAGCAATTCCGTGTTCCACATCAAACGTGAAAGGAGCCTTGATTTCCTTGATGGCACTCCAGAGAAAACCCAAGATCACTGTCTCTAGTCTAGAGGGATCCTGAGGTCACTGGAGCAACACGAAAAGGATCCGTGGACCCCAAATCAACTCGAGATGAGAGATTAGTCCCTCAATTCAACTCAAGAGGAATACGAACTTTCCACAAGCCCCTCAAGAGGAGGCTTCTCTCAGCTACAGGTATGTGAGAGGGACCCTGAGTTTGTGGCATCAAGTGGAATGGACACCGAGATGCTCTGACTCGAAGTAAGGCCGGATATCCCTGCAGTGAATTGAATGCAGGCTCGTCTAGCATCTCCCAATACGAAGGGATGTCTGAATCCCCTGTGGAGACGACAGAGAAAGAACTAGTCCTCCGACTCATCGCGACCGGAGGCCTCACATCCTTTGAAAACTCGAGAGGTCCTCGGAGATCAATGCTTCCAAAGGAGACGATGCCTGACTCCTCTTGAAAATGGATAGGAGTCCCAGGATCCCTGGGGCACGTGGAAAGGGACCCTGGGTCTCCCGCCTCACGTGGAGACACGTCCCAATGGCCAGGCCAAGACTCGAGGAGAATCCCGAGTTGCCCCTCGCACCTAGGCAGGAGTCCTGACGTCGCTGAACAAACACGTGTCTGGAAGGGCCCTTCCGGTTGTAACTCGAGAATATACCCCAGGTTCCGGCCGCAACTCGAGAAAAACCATGAGACTTCCCCCTCGCGCGAGATGAGGCCCGATTCCTCTGCACTGCGTGCAGAGAACTTCCTTGTTCCACATCAAACATGAAAGGAGCCTTGATTTCCTTGATGGCACTCCAGAGAACACCCAAGATCACTGTCTCAAGTCTAGAGGGATCCTGAGGTCCCTGTAGCAACACGAAAGGGCTCCGTGGACCCCAAATCAACTCGAGATGAGAGCTTCGTCCCTGGCTTCGACTCAAGAGGAATACCCACTTTCCACAAGCACCTCAAGAGGAGGCTTGTCTCAGCTACAGGTATGTGAGAGGGACCCTGAGTTTGTGGCCTCAAGTGGAATGGACACCGAGATGCTCTGACTCGAAGGAAGGCCGGATATCCCTGCAGTGAATTGAATGCAGGCTCGTCTTGCATCTCCCACGACGAAGGGATGTCTGAATCCCCTGTGGAGACCAAGGAGAAAGACCTAGTTTTCCGCCTCATCGCGACCGGAAGCCTCACGTCCTTTGAAATCTCGAGAGGTCCGGGGAGATCAATGCTTCCAAATGAGACGATGCCTGACTCCTCTTGAAAATGGATAGGAGTCCCAGGATCCCTGTGGCACGTGGAAAGGGACCCTGGGTCTCCCGCCTCACGTGGAGACGCGTCCCAATGGCCATGCCAAGACTCGTGGAGTATCCCGAGGGGTCCCTCGCACCCAGGCAGGAGTCCTGACGTCGCTGAACAAACACGTGTCTGGAAGGGCCCTTCCGGTCGTAACTCGTGAGTGTACCCCAGGTTCCGGCCGCAACTCGAGAAAAACCATGAGACTTCCCCCTCGCCGCGAGATGAGGCCCGATTCCCCTGCACTGCGTGCAGAGCAACTCCGTGTTCCAAATCAAACGTGAAATGAGACTTGATTTCCTTGATGGCACTCCAGAGAACACCCAAGATCACTGTCTCAAGTCTAGAGGGATCCTGAGGTCACTGTAGCAACACGAAAGGGCTCCGTGGACCCCAAATCAACTCGAGATGAGAGCTTCGTCCCTGGCTTCGACTCAAGAGGAATACCCACTTTCCACAAGCACCTCAAGAGGAGGCTTCTCTCAGCTACAGGTATTTGAGAGGGACCCTGAGTTTGTGGCCTCAAGTGGAATGGACACCGAGATGCTCTGACTCGAAGGAAGTCCGGAAATCCCTGCAGTGAATTGAATGCAGGCCTCTTTTGCATCTCCCACGACGAAGGGATGTCTGAATCCCCTGTGGAGACCACAGAGAAAGACCTAGTTCTCCGCCTCATCGCGATCGGAGGCCTCACGTCCTTTGAAAACTCGAGAGGTCCGCGGAGATCAATGCTTCCAAAGGAGACGATGCCTGACTCGTCTTCAAAATGGATAGGAGTCCCAGGATCCCTGGGGCACGTGGAAAGGGACCCTGGGTCTCCCGCCTCACGTGGAGACGCGTCCAAACGGCCATGCCAAGACTCGAGGAGAATCCCGAGTTGCCCCTCGCCCCTAGGCAGGAGTCCTGACGTCGCTGAACAAACACGTGTCTGGAAGGGCCCTTCCGGTCGTAACTCGTGAGTGTACCCCAGGTTCCGGCTGCAACTCGAGAAAAACCATGAGACTTCCCCCTCGCCGCGAGTTGAGGCCCGATTCCCCTGCACTGCGTGCAGAGCAACTCCGTGTTCCAAATCAAACGTGAAATGAGACTTGATTTCCTTGATGGCACTACAGAGAACACCCAAGATCACTGTCTCAAGTCTAGAGGGATCCTGAGGTCACTGTAGCAACACGAAAGGGCTCCGTGGACCCCAAATCAACTCGAGATGAGAGCTTCGTCCCTGGCTTCGACTCAAGAGGAATACCCACTTTCCACAAGCACCTCAAGAGGAGGCTTGTCTCAGCTACAGGTATGTGAGAGGGACCCTGAGTTTGTGGCCTCAAGTGGAATGGACACCGAGATGCTCTGACTCGAAGGAAGGCCGGATATCCCTGCAGTGAATTGAATGCAGGCTCGTCTTGCATCTCCCACGACGAAGGGATGTCTGAATCCCCTGTGGAGACCACAGAGAAAGACCTAGTTCTCCGCCTCATCGCGACCGCAGGCCTCACGTCCTTTGAAAACTCGAGAGGTCCGCGGAGATCAATGCTTCCAAAGGAGACGATGCCTGACTCCTCTTGAAAATGGATAGGAGTCCCAGGATCCCTGTGGCACGTGGAAAGGGACCCTGGGTCTCCCGCCTCACGTGGAGACGTGTGCCAATGGCCATGCCAAGACTCGAGGAGAATCCCGAGGTGTCCCTCGCACCTAGGCAGGAGTCCTGACGTCGCTGAACAAACACGTGTCTGGAAGGGCCCTCCCCGTCGTAACTCGAGAATGTACCCCAGGTTCCGGCCGCAACTCGAGAAAAACAATGAGACTTGCCCCTCGCCCCGAGATGAGGCCCGATTTTCCTGCACTGCGTGCAGAGCAATTCCGTGTTCAAAATCAAACATGAAAGGAGCCTTGATTTCCTTGATGGCACTCCAGAGAAGACCCAAGATCACTGTCTCAAGTCTAGAGGGATACTGAGGTCACTGTAGCAACACGAAAGGGCTCCGTGGACCCCAAATCAACTCGAGATGAGAGCTCGTCCCTGGCTTCGACTCAAGAGGAATACCCACTTTCCACAAGCACCTCAAGAGGAGGCTTCTCTCAGCTAAAGGTATGTGAGAAGGACCCTGAGTTTGTGGCCTCAAGTGGAATGGACACCGAGATGCTCTGACTCGAAGGAAGGCCGGATATCCCTGCAGTGAATTGAATGCAGGCTCGTCTTGCATCTCCCACGACAAAGGGATGTCTGAATTCCCTGTGGAGACCAAGGAGAAAGACCTAGTTCTCCGCCTCATCGCGATCGGAGGCCTCACGTCCTTTGAAAACTCGAGAGGTCCGCGGAGATCAATGCTTCCAAAGGAGACGATGCCTGACTCCTCTTGAAAATGGATAGGAGTCCCAGGATCCCTGTGGCACGTGGAAAGGGACCCTGGGTCTCCCGCCTCACGTGGAGACGCGTCCCAATGGCCATGCCAAAACTCGAGGAGAATCCCGAGTGGTCCCTCGCACCCAGGCAGGAGTCCTGACGTCGCTGAATAAACACGTGTCTGGAAAGGCCCTTCTGGTCGAAACTCGAGAATGTAGCCCAGGTTGCGGCCGCAACTTGAGAAAAACCATGAGACTTCCCCCTCGCCACGAGATGAGGCCCGATTCCCCTGCACTGCGTGCAGAGCAATTCCGTGTTCCACATCAAACATGAAAGGAGCCTTGATTTCCTTGATGGCACTCCAGAGAAGACCCAAGATCACTGTCTCATGTCTAGAGGGATACTGAGGTCACTGTAGCAACACGAAAGGGCTCCGTGGACCCCAAATCAACTCGAGATGAGAGCTTCGTCCCTGGCTTCGACTCAAGAGGAATACCCACTTTCCACAAGCACCTCAAGAGAAGGCTTCTCTCAGCTACAGGTATGTGAGAGGGACCCTGAGTTTGTGGCCTCAAGTGGAATTGACACCGAGAGGCTCTGACTCCAAAGAAGGCCGGATATCCCTGCAGTGAATTGAATGCAGGCCTCTTTTGCATCTCCCACGACGAAGGGATGTCTGAATCCCCTGTGGAGACCACAGAGAAAGACCTAGTTCTCCGCCTCAAATCGATCGGAGGCCTCACGTCCTTTGAAAACTCGAGAGGTCAGCGGAGATCAATGCTTCCAAAGGAGACCATGCCTGACTCCTCTTGAAAATGGATAGGAGTCCCAGGATCCCTGGGGCACGTGGAAAGGGACCCTGGGTCTCCCGCCTCACGTTTAGACGCGCCCCAATGGCCATGCCAAGACTCGAGGAGAATCCCGAGGTGTCCCTCGCACCGAGGCAGGAGTCCTGACGTCGCTGAACAAACACGTGTCTGGAAGGGCCCTTCCGGTCGTAACTCTTGAGTGTATCCCATGTTCCGGCCGCAACTCGAGAAAAACCATGAGACTTCCCCCTCGCCGCGAGATGAGGCCCGATTCCCCTGCACTGCGTGCAGAGCAACTCCGTGTTCCAAATCAAACGTGAAATGAGACTTGATTTCCTTGATGGCACTCCAGAGAAAACCCAAGATCACTGTCTCAAGTCTAGAGGGATCCTGAGGTCACTGTAGCAAAACGAAAGGGCTCCGTGGACCCCAAATCAATTCGAGATGAGAGCTTCGTCCCTGGCTTCGACTCAAGAGGAATACCCACTTTCCACAAGCACCTCAAGAGGAGGCTTCTCTCAGCTACAGATATGTGAGAGGGACCCTGAGTTTGTGGCCTCAGGTGGAATGGACACCGAGATGCTCTGACTCGAAGGAAGGCCGGATATCCCTCTAGTGAATTGAATGCAGGCTCGTCTTGCATCTCCCACGACGAAGGGATGTCTGAATCCCCTGTGGAGCCCACAGAGAAAGACCTAGTTCTCCGCCACATCGCGACCGGAGGCCTCACGTCCTTTGAAAACTCGAGAGGTCCGCGGAGATCAATGCTTCCAAAGGAGACGATGCCGGACTCCTCTTGAAAATGGATAGGAGTCCCAGGATCCCTGTGGCACGTGGAAAGGGACCCTGGGTCTCCCACCTCACGTGGAGACGCGTCCCAATGGTCATGCCAAGACTCGAGGAGAATCCCGAGGTGTCCCTCGCACCTAGGCAGGAGTCCTGACATCGCTGAATAAACACGTGTCTGGAAAGACCCTTCTGGTCGTAACTCGAGAATATAACCCAGGTTCCGGCCGCAACTCGAGAAAAACCATGAGACTTCCCCCTCGCCGCGAGATGAGGCCCGATTCCCCTGCACTGCGTGCAGTGCAATTCCGTATTCCACATCAAACATGAAAGGAGCCTTGATATCCTTGATGGCACTCCAGAGAACACCCAAGATCACTGTCTCATGTCTAGAGGGATACTGAGGTCACTGTAGCAACATGAAAGGGCTCCGAGGACCCCAAATCAACTCGAGATGCGAGCTTCGTCCCTGGCTTCGACTCAAGAGGAATACCCACTTTCCACAAGCACCTCAAGAGGAGGCGTCTCTCAGCTACAGGTATGTGAGAGGGACCCTGAGTTTGTGGCCTCAAGTGGAATGGACACCGTGATGCTCTGACTCGAAAGAAGGCCGGATATCCTTGCAGTGAATTGAATGCAGGCCTCTTTTGCATCTCCCACGACGAAGGGATGTCTGAATCCCCTGTGGAGACCACAGAGAAAGACCTAGTTCTCCGCCTCATCGCGATCGGAGGCCTCACGTCCTTTGAAAACTCGAGAGGTCCGTGGAGATCAATGCTTCCAAAGGAGACGATGCCTGACTCCTCTTGAAAATGGATAGGAGTCCCAGGATCCCTGGGGCACGTGGAAAGGGACCCTGGGTCTCCCGCCTCACGTGGAGACGCGTCCCAATGGCCATGCCAAGACTCGAGGAGAATCCCGAGTTGCCCCTCGCACCTAGGCAGGAGTCCTGACGTCGCTGAACAAACACGTGTCTGGAAGGGCCCTTCCGGTCGTAACTCGAGAATATACCCTAGGTTCCGACCGCAACTCGAGAAAAACCATGAGACTTCCCCCTCGCCGCGAGATGAGGCCCGATTCCCCTGCACTGCGTGCAGAGCAACTCCGTGTTCCAAATCAAACGTGAAATGAGACTTGATTTCCTTGATGGCACTCCAGAGAACACCCAAGATCACTTTCTCAAGTCTAGAGGGATCCTTAGGTCACTGTAGCAACACGAAAGGGCTCCGTGGACCCCAAATCAATTCGAGATGAGAGCTTCGTCCCTGGCTTCGACTCAAGAGGAATACCCACTTTCCACAAGCACCTCAAGAGGAGGCTTCTCTCAGCTACAGGTATGTGAGAGGGACCCTGAGTTTGTGGCCTCAGGTGGAATGGACACCGAGATGCTCTGACTCGAAGGAAGGCCGGATATCCCTCTAGTGAATTGAATGCAGGCTCGTCTTGCATCTCCCACGACGAAGGGATGTCTGAATCCCCTGTGGAGCCCACAGAGAAAGACCTAGTTCTCCGCCACATCGCGACCGGAGGCCTCACGTCCTTTGAAAACTCGAGAGGTCCGCGGAGATCAATGCTTCCAAAGGAGACGATGCCTGACTCCTCTTGAAAATGGATAGGAGTCCCAGGATCCCTGTGGCACGTGGAAAGGGACCCTGGGTCTCCCACCTCACGTGGAGACGCGTCCCAATGGTCATGCCAAGACCCGAGGAGAATCCCGAGGTGTCCCTCGCACCTTGGCAGGAGTCCTGACATCGCTGAATAAATACGTGTCTGGAAAGACCCTTCTGGTCGTAACTCGAGAATGTTCCCCAGGTTCCGGCCGCAACTCGAGAATAACAATGAGACTTCCCCCTCACCGCAAGATGAGGCCCGATTCCCCTGCACTGCGTGCAGAGCAATTCCGTTTTCCACATCAAACATGAAAGGAGCCTTGATTTCCTTGATGGCATCCAGAGCACACCCAAGATCACTGTCTCATGTCTAGACGGATACTGAGGTCACTGTAGCAACACGAAAGGGCTCCGTGGACCCCAAATCAACTCGAGATGAGAGCTTCGTCCCTGGCTTCGATTCAAGAGGAATACCCACTTTCCACAAGCACCTCAAGAGGAGGCTTCTCTCAGCTACAGGTATGTGAGAGGGACCCTGAGTTTGTGGCCTCAAGTGGAATGGACACCGAGATGCTCTGACTCGAAGGAAGGCCGGATATCCCTGCAGTGAATTGAATGCAGGCTCGTCTTGCATCTCCCACGAAGAAGGGATGTCTGAATCCCCTGTGGAGACCAAGGAGAAAGACCTAGTTCTCCGCCTCATCGCGACCGGAGGCCTCACGTCCTTTGAAAACTCGAGAGGTCCGCGGAGATCAATGCTTCCAAAGGAGACGATGCCTGACTCCTCTTGAAAATGGATAGGAGTCCCAGGATCCCTGGGGCACGTGGAAAGGGACCCTGGGTCTCCCGCCTCACGTGGAGACGCGTCCCAATTGCCATGCCAAGACTCGAGGAGAATCCCGAGGTGTCCGTCACACCTAGGCAGGAGTCCTGACGTCGCTGAACAAACACGTGTCTGAAAGGGCCCTCCCCATCTTAACTCGAGAATATACCTCAGGTTCCTCCTGCAACTCGAGAAAAACCTTCAGACTTCCCCTCGCCATGAGATGAGGCCTGATTCCCCTGCACTGCGTGCAGAGAAATTCCGTGTTCCACATCAAACATGAAAGGAGCCTTGAGTTCCTTGATGGCACACCAGAGAAAACGCAAGAACACGGTCTCAAGTCTAGAGGATCCTGAGGTCACTGTAGCAACAAGAAAGGGCTCCGTAGACCCCAAATCAACTCGAGATGAGAGCTTAGTCCCAGGCTTCCATTCAAGAGGAATACAAACTTTCCAAAAGCACCTCAACAAGAGGCTTCTCTCAGCTATAGGTATGTGAGAGGGACCCTGAGTTTGTGGCCTCAAGTGGAATGGCCACCGAGATGCTCTGACTCGAAGTAAGGCCGGATATCCCTGCAGTGAATTGAATGCAGATTCATCTTGCATCTGCCAAGACTAAGGGATGTCTGAGTCCCCTGTGGAGACCAGAGAGAAAGACCTGGTTCTCCGGCTTATCGCGACCGGAAGCCTCACATTCTTTGAAAACTCGAGAGGTACACGGAGATGAATGCTTCCAAAGGAGACGATGCCTGACTCCTCTTGAAATTTGATAGGAGTCCGAGGATCCCTGTGGAACGTGGAAAGGGGCAATGGGTCTCCCGCCTCACGTGGAGACGCATCTCAATTGCCATGAAAAGACTCGAGGAGAATCCCGAGGTGTCCCTCGCAACTAGGCAGGAGTCCTGACGTCGCTGAACAAACACGTGTCTGGAAGGGCCCTCCCCTTCTTAACTCGAGAATATACCCCAGGTTGAGCCCGCCACTCGAGAAAAACCATGAGACTTCCCCCTCGCCGCGAGAAGAGGCCCGCTTCCACTGCATTGGGTGCAGAGCAATTACGTGTTCCACATCAAACGTGAAAGGAGCCTTGATTTCCTTGATGGCACTCCACAGAAAACCCAGGAACACTGTCTCAAGTCTAGAGGGATCCTGAGGTTACTGTAGCAACAAGAAAGGGCTCCGTGCACCCCAAATCAACTCGAGATGAGAGCTTAGTCCTTAGCTTCTACTCAAGAGGAATACCAACTTTTCACAAGCATCTCAAGAGGAGGCTTTTCTCTGCTAAAGGTATGTGAGAGGGACCCTGAATTTGTGGCCTCAAGTGGAATGGACACCGAGATGCTCTGGCTCGAAGTAAAGCCGGATATCCCTGCAGTGAATTGAATGCAGGCTCGTCTTGCATCTCCCAAGACGAAGGGATGTCTCAATCCCATGAGGAGACCACAGAGAAAGACCTAGTTCTCCACCTAATCGCGACCAGAAGCCTCACATCCTTTGAAAACTCGAGACGTACGTGGACATCAATGCTTTCAAAGGAGACGATGCCTGACTCCTCTTGAAAATTGACAGGAGTCCCAGGATCCCTGTGGGACGTGAAAAGGGACACTGGGTCTCCCGCCGCACGTTGAGACGCGTCCCAATTGCCATGCCAAGACTCGAGGAGAATCCCGAGGGGTCCCTCGCAACTAGGCATGAGTCCTGCCGTCGCTGAACAAACACGTGTCTGGAAGGGCCCTCCCCGTCTAACTCGAGAATACACCCCAGGTTCCGGCCGCAAGTCGAGAAAAACCATGAGACTTCCCCCTCGCCCCGAGATGAGGCCCTATACCCCTGCATTGCGGGCAGAGCAATTCCGTGTTGCAGATCAAACATGAAAGGAGCCTTAATTTCCTTGATGGCAGTCCAGAGAAACCCCAAGAACACTGTCTCAAGGCTAGACGGATCCTGAGGTCACTTCAGCAATATGAAAGTGCTCCGTGGACCAAAAATCAACTCGAGATGAGAGGTTATTCCCTGGCTTCGACTTCAGAGGAATATCAACTTACCACAAGCACCTCAAGAGAGGGCTTCTCTCAGCTATCAGTATGTGAGCGGGACCGTGAGTTTGCAACCTCAAGTGGAATGGACACCGAGATGCCCTGACTCGTAATAAGGTCGGATATCCCTGCAGTGATTGAAGGCAGGCTCGTCTTGCCTCCCCCAAAATGAAAGGTTGCCAACGTATCGTGAACAAACACTATTCTGGAAGGGCCGTCCCCATCGTAACTCGAGAATATACCCCAGGCTCCGGGCGCAACTCGAGAAAAACCAGGAGACTTCCCCCTCGTGGCAAGAAGAGGCCCGGTTTCCCTACATTGCGTGCAGAGCAATTCCGTCTTCCATATCAAACATGAAAGTAGCCTTGATTTCCGTTATGGCTCTCCAGAGAAAACCCAAGAACACTGAGTCAAGTCTAGAGGGATCCTGAGGTCACTGCAGCAACAAGAAAGGGCTCCGTGGACCCCAAATCAATTCGAGATGGGAGCTTAGTCCCTGGCTTCGACTCAAGAGGATCACCAACTTTCCACAAGCATCTCCAGAGGAGGCTTCTCTCAGCTATAGGTATGTGAAAGGGACGCTGAGTTTGTGGCCTCAAGTGGAATGGACACTGAGATGATCTGACTCGAAATAAGGCCGGATATCCCAGCAGTGAATTGCTTTCAGGCTCGTGTTGCATCTCCCAAGACGAAGGCATGTCTGAATCCCCTGTGGAGACCACAGA
The DNA here is from genome assembly GCF_033118175.1 of Dama dama. Lineage (NCBI taxonomy): Eukaryota > Metazoa > Chordata > Mammalia > Artiodactyla > Cervidae > Dama > Dama dama. The sequence continues at coordinate 633,053 of NW_026870924.1, read as the reverse complement.
GAAAGACCTAGTTCTCCGCCTCATTGCGACCGGAGGCCTCACATCCTTTGAAAACTCTAGAGGTACGCGGAGATCAATGCTTCCAAAGGAGGCGATGCCTGATTCGTCTTGAAAATAGGTAGGAGTACCAGGATCCCTGTGGCACGTGGAAAGGGTACCTGGGTCTCCCACCTCACGTGGAGACGCGTCCCAATTGCCATGACAAGACACGAGGAGAATCCATATATATCCTTCACAACTAGACAGGAGTCTGTCGTCGCTGAAAAGCACGTGTATAGAAGGGCCCTCCCGTCTAAACTCGAGAATATACCCCAGGTTCTGGCCGAACTCGAGAAAAACCATGAGACTTCCCCCTCGCCGCAGATGAGGCCCGATTCCCCTGCATTTCGTGCAGAGCAATTCCATGTTCCACATCAAACATGAAAGGAGCCTTGATTTCTTTGATGGCACTCCAGAGAAAATCCAAGAACACTGTCTCAAGTCTAGAGGGATCATGAGGTCACTGTAGAAACACGAATAGTCTCCGTGGACCCCAAATCAATTCGAGATGAGAGCTTAGTCCCTGGTTTCGACTCAAGAGGAATACCAAATTTCCAGAAGCACGTTAAAGGAAAGATATAGGTATGTGAGAGGGACCCTGAGTGTGTGGCCTCAAGTGAAATGGACACCGAGATGCTCTGACTCGAAGTAAGGCCGGATAGCCCTGCAGTGAATTGAATGCAGGCTCGTCTTGCATCTCCCAAGACGAAGGGATGTCTGAATCCCCTGTGGAGACTAAGGAGAATGATCTAGTTCTCCGCCTCATCGCGCCTGGAGGCCTCACATCCTTTGAAAACTCGAGAGGTCCTCGGAGATCAATGCTTCCAACGGAGACGATGCCTGACTCCTCTTGAAAATGGATAGGAGTCCCAGGATCCCTGTGGCACGTGGAAAGGGACGCTGGGTCTCCCGCCTCACGTGGAGACGTGTCCCAATTACAATGCCAAGTCTCGAGGAGAATCCTGAGGTGTCCCTCGCACCTAGGCAGGAGTCCTGACGTTGCTGAACAAACATGTGTCTGGAAGGGCCCTCCCCGACGTATCTCGAGAATATATCCCAGGTTCCGGCCGCAACTCGAGAAAAACCATGAGACTTCCCCCTCGCCGCGAGATGAGGCACGATTCCCCTGCACTGCGTGCAGAGCCATTCCATGTTCCACATCAAACGTGAAAGGAGCCTTGATTTCCTTGATGGCACTCCAGAGAAAACCCAAAGTCACTGTCTCAAGTCTAGAGGGATCCTGAGGTCACTGTAGCAACACAAAAGCTCTGCATGGACCCCAAATCAACTCGAGATGAGAGCTTAGTCCCTGGCTTCGACTCAAGAGGAATACCAACTTTCCACAAGCACCTCAAGAGGAGGCTTCTCTCAGCTACAGGTATGTGAGAGGAACCCTGGGTTTGTGGCCTCAAGTGGAATGGACACCGAGATGCTCTGACTCGAAGTAAGGCCGGATATCCCTGCAGTGAATTGAATGCAGGCTCGTCTTGCATCTCCCAAGACGAAGGGATGTCTGAATACCCTGTGGAGACCACAGAGAAAGACGTAGTCCTCCGCCTCATCGCGACTGGAGGCCTCACATCCTTTGAAAACTCGAGAGGTCCGCGGAGATCAATGCTTCCAATGGAGACGATGCCTGACTCCTCTTGAAAATGGATAGGAGTCCCAGGATCCCTGTGGCACGTGGAAAGGGACACTGGGTCTCCCGCCTCACGTGGAGACGCGTCCCAATTGCCATGCCAAGACTCGAGGAGAATCCCGAGGTGTCCCTCGCACCTAGGCAGGAGTCCTGACGTCGCTGAACAAACACGTGTCTGGAGGGGCCCTCCCCGTCGTAACTCGAGAATATACCCCAGGTTCCGGCCGCAACTCGAGAAAAACCATGAGATTTCCCCCTCGCCGCCAGATGAGGCCCGATTACCCTGCACTGCGTGCAGAGCCATTCCGTGTTCCGCATCAAACATGAAAGGAGCCTTGATTTCCATGATGGCACTCCAGAGAACACCCAAGACACTGTCTCAAGTCTAGAAGGATCCTGAGGTCACTGTAGCAACATGAAAGGTCTCCGTGGACCCCAAATCAACTCGAGATGAGAGCTTCGTCCCTGGCTTCGACTCAAGAAAAATACCCACTTTCCACAAGCACCTCAAGAGGAGGCTTCTCTCAGCTACAGGTATGTGAGAGGGACCCTGAGTTTGTGGCCTCAAGTGGAATGGACACCGAGATGCTCTGACTCGAAGGAAGGCCGGATATCCCTGCAGTGAATTGAATGCAGGCTCGTCTTGCATCTCCCACGACGAAGGGATGTCTGAATCCCCTGTGGAGACCACAGAGAAAGACCTAGGTCTCCGCCTCATCGTGCCCGGAGGCCTCACGTCCTTTGAAAACTCGAGAGGTCCGCGGAGATCAATGCTTCCAAAGGAGACGATGCCTGACTCCTCTTGAAGATGGATAGGAGTCCCAGGATCCCTGTGGCACGTGGAAAGGGACCCTGGGTCTCCTGCCTCACGTGGAGACGCGTCCCAATGGCCATGCCAAGACTCGAGGAGAATCCCGAGGTGTCCCTCGCACCTAGGCAGGAGTCCTGACGTCGCTGAACAAACACGTGTCTGGAAGGGCCCTCCCCGTCGTATCTCGAGAATACACCCCAGGTTCCGGCCGCAACTCGAGAAAAACCATGAGACTTCCCCCTCGCCGCGAGGTGAGGCCCGATTCCCCTGCACTGCGTGCAGAGCAATTCCGTGTTCCACATCAAACATGAAAGGAGCCTTGATTTCCTTGATGGCACTCCAGAGAACACCCAAGATCACTGTCTCAAGTCTAGAGGGATCCTGAGGTCACTGTAGCAACACAAAAGGGCTCCGTGAACCCCAAATCAACTCGAGATGAGAGCTTCTTCCCTAGCTTCGACTCAAGAGGAATACCCACTTTCCACAAGCACCTCAAGAGGAGGCTTCTCTCAGCTACAGGTATGTGAGAGGAACCCTGAGTTTGTGGACTCAAGTGGAATGGACACCGAGATGCTCTGACTCGAAGGAAGGCCGGATATCCCTGCAGTGAATTGAATGCAGGCTCGTCTTGCATCTCCCATGACGAAGGGATGTCTGAATCCCTTGTGGAGACCACAGAGAAAGACCTAGTTCTCTGCCTCATCGCGACCGGAGGCCTCACGTCCTTTGAAACCTCGAGAGGTCCGTGGAGATCAATGCTTCCCAAGGAGACGATGCCTGACTCCTCTTGAAGATGGATAGGGGTCCCAGGATCCCTGTGGCACGGGGAAAGGGACCCTGGGTCTCCCGCCTCACGTGGAGACGCGTCCCAATGGCCATGCCAAGACTCGAGAAGAATCCCGAGGTGTCCCTCGCACCTAGGCAGGAGTCCTGACGTCGCTGAAGAAAAACGTGTCTGGAAGGGCCCTCCCCGTCGTAACTCGAGAATATACCACAGGTTCCGGCCGCAACTCGACAAAAACCATGAGACTTCCCCCTCACCGCGAGATGAGGCCCGATTCCCCTGCACTGCGTGCAGAGCAATTCCGTGTTCCACATCAAACATGAAAGGAGCCTTGATTTCCTTGATGGCACTCCAGAGAACACCCAAGATCACTGTCTCAAGTCTAGAGGGATCCTCAGGTCACTGTAGCAATACGAAAGGGCTCCGTGGACCCCAAATCAACTCGAGATGAGAGCTTCGTCCATGAGTTCGACTTCAGAGGAATACCCACTTTAAACAAGCACCTCAAGAGGAGGCTTCTCTCAACTACAGGTATGTGATAGGGACTCTGAATTTGTGTCGTCAAGTGGAATGAACACCGAGAAGCTCTGCCTGGAAGGAAGGCCGGATATCCCGGCAGGGAACTGAATGCAGGCTCGTCGTGCATCTCCAACGATAAAGGGATGTCTGAATCCCCTGTGGAGACCACAGAGAAAGACCTAGTTCTCCGCCTCATCGCGACCGGAAGCCTCACGTCCTTGAAAACTCGAGAGGTCCGCGGAGATCAATACTTCCAAAGGAGACGATGCCTGACTCCTCTTGAAAATGGATAGGAGTCCCAGGATCCCTGTGGCACGTGGAAAGGGACCCTGGGTCTCCCGCCTCACGTGGAGACGCGTCCCAATGGCCATGCCAAGACTCGAGGAGAATCCCGAGGTGTCCTTCGCACCTAGGCAGGAGTCCTGACGTCGCTGAACAAACACGTGTCTGGAGGGGCCCTCCCCGTCGTAACTCGAGAATATACCCCAGGTTCCGGCCGCAACTCGAGAAAAACCATGAGACTTCCCCCTCGCCGCGAGATGAGGCCCGATTCCCCTGCACTGCGTGCAGAGCAATTCCGTGTTCCACATCAAACATGAAAGGAGCCTTGATTTCCTTGATGGCACTCCAGAGAAGACCCAAGATCAATGTCTCAAGTCCAGACGGATCCTGAGGTCACTGTAGCAACACGAAAGGGCTCCGTGGACACCAAATCAACTCGAGATGAGAGCTTCGTCCCTGGCTTCGACTCAAGAGGAATACCCACTTTCCACAAGCACCTCAAGAGGAGGCTTCTCTTAGCTACAGGTATGTGAGTGGGACCCTGAGTTTGTGGCCTCAAGTGGAATGGACACCGAGATGCTCTGACTCGAAGGAAGGCCGGATATCCCTGCAGTGAATTGAATGCAGGCTCGTCTTGCATCTCCCACGACGAAGGGATGTCTGAATCCCCTGTGGAGACCACCAAGAAAGACCTAGTTCTCCGCCTCATCGCGACCGGAGGCCTCACGTCCTTTGAAAACTCGAGAGGTCGGCGGAGATAAATGCTTCCAAAGGAGACGATGCCTGACTCCTCTTCAAAATGGATAGGAGTCCCAGGATCCCTGTGGCACGTGGAAAGGGACCCTGGGTCTCCCGCCTCACGTGGAGACGCGTCCCAATGGCCATGCCAAGACTCGAGGAGAATCCCGAGGTGTCCCTGGCACCTAGGCGGGAATCCTGACGTTGCTGAACAAACACGTGTCTGGAACGGCCCTCCCCGACGTAACTCGAGAATATACCCCAGGTTCCGGCCGCAACTCGAGAAAAACCATGAGACTTCCACCTCGCCACGAGATGAGGCCAGATTCCCCTGCACTGCGTGCAGAGCAATTCCGTGTTCCACATCAAACATGAAAGGAGCCTTGATTTCCTTGATGGCACTCCAGAGAACACCCAAGATCACTGTCTCAAGTCTAGAGGGATCCTGAGGTCACTGTAGCAACACGAAAGGGCTCCGTGGACCCCAAATCAACTCGAGATGAGAGCTTAGTCCCTGGCTTCGACTCAAGAGGAATACCCACTTTCCACAAGCACCTCAAGAGGAGGCTTCTCTCAGCTACAGGTATGTGAGAGGGACTATGAGTTTGTGGCGTCAAGTGGAATGAACACCGAAAAGCTCTGCCTCGAAGGAAGGCCGGATATCCCGGCAGGGAATTGAATGCAGGCTCGTCGTGCATCTCCCGTGGCGAAGGGATGTCTGAATCCCCTGTGGAGATCACAGAGAAAGACGTAGTTCTCCGCCTCATCGCGACCGGAGGCCTCACGTCCTTTGAAAACTCGAGAGGTCCGACGAGATCAATGCTTCCAACGGAGACGATGCCTGACTCCTCTTGAAAATGGATAGGAGTCCCAGGATCCCTGTGGCACGTGGAAAGGGACCCTGGGTCTCCCGCCTCACGTGGAGACGCATCCCAATTGCCATGCCAAGACTCGAGGAGAATCCCGAGGTGTCCCTCGCACCTAGGCAGCAGTCCTGACGTCGCTGAACAAACACGTGTCTGGAAGGGCCCTCCCCGTCGTAACTCGAGAATATACCCCAGGTTCCGGACGCAACTCGAGAAAAACCATGAGACTTCCCCCTCGCCGCGAGATGAGGCCCGATTCCCCTTCACTGAGTGCAGAGCAATTCCGTGTTCCACATCAAACGTGAAAGGAGCCTTGATCTCCTTGATGGCACTCCAGAGAAAACCCAAGATCACTGTCTCAAGTCTAGAGGGATCCTGAGGTCACTGGAGCAACATGAAACGTCTCTGTGGACTCCAAATTAACTCGAGATGTGATCTTAGTCCCTGGCTTCTACTCAAGAGGAATACCAACTTTCCACAAGCACCTCAAGAGGAGGCTTCTCTCAGCTACAGGTATGAGAGGGGGACCCTGAGTTTGTGACCTCAAGTGGAATGGACACCGAGATGCTCTGACTCGAAGTAAGGCCGGATATCACTGCAGTGAATTGAATGCAGGCTCGGCTTGCATCTCCCAAGACGAAGGGATGTCTGAATCCCCTGTGGAGACCACAAAGAAAGACCTAGTTCTCCGCCTCATCGCGACTGGAGGCCTCACATCCTTTGAAAACTCGAGAGGTCCGCGGAGATCAATGCTTCCAAAGGAGACGATGCCTGACTCCTCGTGAAAATGGATAGGAGTCCCAGGATCCCTGTGGCACGTTGAAAGGGACCCTGGGTATCCCGCCTCACGTGGAGACGCGTCCCAATTGCCATGCCAAGACTCGAGGAGAATCCCGAGGTGTCCCTCGCACCTAGGCAGGAGTCCTGACGTCGCTGAACAAACACGTGTCTGGAAGGGCCCTCCCCATCGTAACTCGAGAATATACCCCAGGTTCTGGCCGCAACTCGAGAAAAACCATGAGACTTCCCCCTCGCCGCGAGATGAGGCCCGATTCCCCTGCACTGCGTGCAGAGCAATTCCGTGTTCCACATCAAACGTGAAAGGAGCCTTGATTTCCTTGATGGCACTCCAGAGAAAACCAAAGATCACTGTCTCAAGTCTAGAGTGATCCTGAGGTCACTGTAGCAACACGAAAGGGCTCCGTGGACCCCAAATCAACTCGAGATGAGAGCTTAGTCCCTGGCTTCGACTCAAGAGGAATACCAACTTTCCACAAGCACCTCAAGAGGAGGCTTCTCTCAGCTACAGGTATGTGAGATGGACCCTGAGTTTGTGGCCTCAAGTGCAATGGACACCGAGATGCTCTGACTCGAAGTAAGTCCGGATATCCCTGCAGTGAATTGAATGCAGGCTCGTCTTGAATCTCCCAAGATGAAGGGATGTTTGAATCCCCTGTGGAGACCACAGAGAAAGACCTAGTTCACCGCCTCATCGAGACCGGAGGCATCACATCCTTTGAAAACTCGAGAGGTCCGCGGAGATCAATGCTTCCAAAGGAGAAGATGCCTGACTCTTCTTGAAAATGGATAGGAGTCCCAGGATCCCTGTGGCACGTGGAAAGGGACCCTGGGTCTCCCGCCTCACGTGGAGACGCGTCCCAATTGCCATGCCAAGACTCGAGGAGAATCCCGAGGTGTCCCTCCCACCTAGCCAGGAGTCCTGACGTCGCAGAACATACACGTTTCTGGAAGGGCCCTCCTCGTCGTAACTCGAGAATATACCGCAGGTTCCGGCCGCAACTCGAAAAAAACCATGAGACTTCCCCCTCTCCGCGAGATGAGGCCCGATTCCCCTGCCCTGCGTGCAGAGCAATTCCGTATTCCACATCAGAAATGAAAGGAGCCTTGATTTCCTTGATGGCACTCCAGAGAAAACCCAAGATCACTGTCTCAAGTCTAGCGGGATCCTGAGGTCACTGTAGCAACACGAAAGGGCTCCGTGGACCCCAAATCAACTCGAGATGAGAGCTTAGTCCCTGGCTTCGACTCAAGAGGAATACCAACTTTCCACAAGCACCTCAAGAGGAGGCTTCTCTCAGCTACAGGTATGTGAGAGGGACCCTGAGTTTGTGGCCTCAAGTGGAATGGACACCGAGATGCTCTGACTCGAAGTAAGGCCGGATATCCCTGCAGTGAATTGAATGCAGGCTCGTCTTGCATCTCCCAAGACGAAGGGATTTCTGAATACCCTGTGGAGACCACAGAGAAAGACCGAGTTCTCCGCCTCATCGCGACCGGAAGCCTCCCATCCTTTGAAAACTCGAGAGGTCCGCGGAAATAAATGCTTCCAAAGGAGACGATGCCTGACTCCTCTTGAAAATGGATAGGAGTCCCAGGATCCCTGTGGCACGTGGAAAGGGACCCTGGGTCTCCCGCCTCACGTGGAGACGCGTCCAAATTGCCATGCCAAGACTCGAGGAGAATCCCGAGGTGTCCCTCGCACCTAGGCAGGAGTCCTGACGTCGCTGAACAAACACGTGTCTGGAAGGGCCCTCCCCGTCGTAACTCGAGAATATACCCCAGGTTCGGGCCGCAACTCGAGAAAAACCATGAGATTTCAGCTCACCGCGAGTTGAGGCCCGATTCCCCTGCATTGCGTGCAGAGAAATTCCGTGTTCCACATTAAACGTGAAAGGAGACTTGATTTCCTTGATGGCACTCCAGAGAAAACCCAAGATCACTGTCTCAAGTCTAGAGGGATCCTGAGGTCACTGGATCAACATGAAAGGGCTTCGTGGACCCCAAATCAACTCGAGATGAGAGCTTAGTCCCTGGCTTCGACTCAAGAGGAATACCAACTTTCCACAAGCACCTCAAGAGGAGGCTTCTCTCAGCTACAGGGATGTTAGAGGGACCCGGAGTTTGTGGCCGCAATTGGAATGGACACCGAGATGCTCTGACTCGAAGTAAGGCCAGATATGCCTGCAGTGAATTGAATGCAGGCTCGTCTTGCCTCTCCCAAGACGAAGGGATGTCTGAATCCCTTGTGGAGACCACAGAGAAAGACCTAGTCCTCCGCCTCATCGCGACTGGAGGCCTCACATCCTTTGAAAACTCGAGAGCCCCGCGGAGATCAATGCTTCCAAAGGAGACGATGCCTGACTTCACTTGAAAATGGATAGGAGTCCCAGGATCCCTGTGGAATGTGGAAATGGACCCTGGGTCTCCCGCCTCACGTTGAGACGCGTCCCAATTGCCAAGCCAAGACTCGAGGAGAATCCCGAGGTGTCCCTCGCACCTAGGCCGGAGTCCTGACGTCACGGAACAAACACGTGTCTGGAAGGGCCCTCCCCGTCGTAACTCGAAATATACCCCAGGTTCCGGCCGCAACTCGAGAAAAACCATGAGACTTCCTCCTCGTCGCGAGATGAGGCCCGTTTCCCCTGCTCTGCGTGCAGAGCAATTCCGTGTTCCACATCAAACGTGAAAGGAGCCTTGATTTCCTTGATGGCACTCCAGAGAAAACCCAAGATCACTGTCTCAAGTCTAGAGGGATCCTGAGGTCACTGGAGCAACACGAAAGGGCTCCGTTAACCCCGAATCAACTCGAGATGAGAGCTTAGTCCCTGGCTTCGACTCAAGAGGAATACCAACTTTCCACAAGCGCCTCAAGACTAGGCTTCTCTCAGCTACAGGTATGTGAGAGGGACCCTGAGTTTTTGGCCTCAAGTGGAATGGACACCGAGATGTTCTGACTCGAAGTAAGGTCGGATATCCCTGCAGTGAATTGAATTCAGGCTCGACTTGCATCTCCCAAGACGAAGGGATGTCTGAATCCACTGTGGAGACCACAGAGAAAGCCTAGTCCTCCCCTCATCGCGACCGGAGGCCTCACATCCTTTGAAAACTCGAGAGGTCTGCGGAGATCAATGCTTCCAAAGGATACGATGCCTGACTCCTCTTGAAAATGGATAGGAGTCCCAGGATTCCTGTGGCACGTGGAAAGGGACCCTGGGTCTCCCGCCTCACGTGGAGACGCGTCCCAATTGCCATGCCAAGACTCGAGGAGAATCCCGAGGTTTCCCTCACAACTAGGCAGGAGTCCTGACGTCGCTGAACAAACACGTGTGTGGAAGGGCCCTCCCCGTCATAACTCGAGAATATATCCCAGGTTCCGGCCGCAACTCGAGAAAAACCATGAGACTCCCCCCTCGTCGCGAGATGAGGCCCGTTTCCCCTGCACTGCGTGCAGAGCAATTCCGTGTTCCACATCAAACGTGAAAGGAGCCTTGATTTCCTTGATGGCACTCCGCAGAAAAGCCAAGATCACTGTCTCAAGTCTAGAGTGATCCTGAGGACACTGGAGCAACACGAAAGGGCTCTGTGGACCCCAAATCAACTCGAGATGAGAGCTTAGTCCCTGGCTTCGACTCAAGAGGAATACCAACTTTCCACAAGCACCTCAAGAGGAGGCTTCTCTCAGCTACAGGTATGTGAGAGGGACCCTGAGTTTGTGGCCTCAAGTGGAATACAGACCGAGATGCTCTGACTCGAAGTAAGGCCGGATATCCCTGCAGTGAATTGAATTCAGGCTCGACTTGCATCTCCCAAGACGAAGGGATGTCTGAATCCCCTGTGGAGACGACAGAGAAAGAACTAGTCCTCCGGCTCATCGCAACCGGAGGCCTCACATCCTTTGAAAACTCGAGAGGTCCGCGGAGATCAATGCTTCCAAAGGAGACGATGCCTGACTCCTCTTGAAAATGGATAGGAGTCCCAGGATCCCTGTGGCACGTGGAAAGGGACCCTGGGTCTCCCGCCTCACGTGGAGATGCGTCCCAATTGCCATGCCAAGACTCAAGGAGAATCCCGAGGTGTCCCTGGCACCCAGGCAGGAGTCCTGACGTCGCTGAACAAACACGTGTCTGGAAGGGCCCTCCCCGTCGTAACTCGAGAATATACGCCAGGTTCCGGGAGCAACTCGAGAAAAACCATGAGACTTCCCCCTCGCCGCGAGATGAGGCCCGATTCCCCTGCATTGCGTGCAGAGAAATTCCGTGTTCCACATTAAACGTGAAAGGAGACTTGATTTCCTTGATGGCACTCCAGACAAAACCCAAGATCACTGTCTCAAGTCTACAGGGATCCTCAGGTCACTGGAGCAACACGAAAGGGCTTCATTGACCCCAAATCAACTCGAGATGAGAGCTTAGTCCCTGGCTTCGACTCAAGAGGAATACCAACTTTCCACAAGCACCTCAAGAGGAGGCTTCTCTCAGCTGCAGGGATGTTAGAGGGACCCTGAGTTTGTGGCCTCAAGTGGAATGGACACCGAGATGCTCTGACTCGAAGTAAGGCCAGATATGCCTGCAGTGAATTGAATGCAGGCTCGTCTTGCATCTCCCAAGACGAAGGGATGTCTGAATCCCCTGTGGAGACCACAAAGAAAGACCTAGTCCTCTGCCTCATCGCGACCGGAGGCCTCACATCCTTTGAAAACTCGAGAGGCCCGCGGAGATCAATGCTTCCAAAGGAGACGATGCCTGACTTCACTTGAAAATGGATAGGAGTCCCAGTATCCCTGTGGAATGTGGAAATGGACCCTGGGTCTCCCGCCTCACGTGGAGACGCGTCCCAATTGCCATGCCAAGACTCGAGGAGAATCCCGAGGTGTCCCTCGCACCTAGGCAGGAATCCTGACATCGCGGAACAAACACATGTCTGGAAGGGCCCTCCCCGTCGTAACTCGAGAGTATACCACAGGTTCCGGCCGCAACTCGAGAAAAACCATGAGACTTCCCCCTCGCCGCGAGATGAGGCCCGATTCCCCTGCACTGCATGCAGAGCAATTCCGTGTTCCACATCAAACGTGAAAGGAGCCTTGATTTCCTCGATGGCACTCCAGAGAAAACCCTAGATCACTGTCTCAAGTCTAGAGGGATCCTGAGGTCACTGTAGCAACACGAAAGGGCTCCGTGGACCCCAAATCAACTCGAGATGAGAGCTTAGTCCCTGGCTTCGACTCAAGAGGAATACCAACTTTCCACAAGCGCCTCAAGACTAGGCTTCTCTCAGCTACAGGTATGTGAGAGGGACCCTGAGTTTGTGGCCTCAAGTGGAATGGACACCGAGATGTTCTGACTCGAAGTAAGGTCGGATATCCCTGCAGTGAATTGAATTCAGGCTCGACTTGCATCTCCCAAGACGAAGGGATGTCTGAATCCCCTGTGGAGACAACAGAGAGATCTAGTCCTCCGCCTCAACCCGACCGGAGGCCTCACATCCTTTGAAAACTCGAGAGGCCCGTGGAGATCAATGCTTCCAAAGGAGACGATGCCTGACTCCTCTTGAAAATAGATAGGAGTCCCAGGATCCCTGTGGCACTTCGAAAGGGACACTGGGTCTCCCGCCTCACGTGGAGACGCGTCCCAATTGCCATGCCAAGACTCGAGGAGAATCCCGAGGTGTCCCTGGCACCTAGGCAGGAGTCCTAACGTCGCTGAACAAACAAGTGTCTGGAAGGGCCCTCCCCGTCGTAACTCGAGAATATAACCCAGGTTCCGGCCGCAACTCGAGAAAAACCATGAGACTTCCCCCTCGCCGCAAGATGAGGCCCGATTCCCCTGCACTGCGTGCAGAGCAATTCCGTGTTCCACATTAAAAGTGAAATGAGCCTTGATTTCCTTGATGGCACTCCAGAGAAAACCCAAGATCACTGTCTCAAGTCTAGAGGGATCCTGAGGTATCTGGAGCAACACGAAAGGGCTCCGTGGACCCCAAATCAACTCGTGATGTGAGCTTAGTCCCTGGCTTCGACTCAAGAGGAATACCCACTTTCCACAACCACCTCAAGAGGAGGGTTCTCTCAGCTACAGGTATGTGAGAGGGACCCTGAGTTTGTGGCCTTAAGTGGAATGGACACCGAGATGCTCTGACTCGAAGTAAGGCCGGATATCCCTGCAGTGAATTGAATGCAGGCTCGTCCTACATCTCCCAAGACGAAGGGATGTCTGAATCCCCTGTGGAGACCACAGAGAAAGACCTTGTTCTACGCCTCATCGCGAGCGGAGGCCTCACATCCTTTGAAAACTCGAGAGGTCCGCAGATATCAATGCTTCCAAAGGAGACGATGCCTGACTCCTCTTAAAAATGGATAGGTGTCCCAGGAGGCCTGTGGCATGTGGAAAGGGACCCTGGGTCTCCCGCCTCACGTGGTGACGCGTCCCAATTGCCATGCCAAGACTCGAGGAGAAGCCCGAGGTGTCCCTTGTACATAGGCAGGAGTCCTGACGTCGCTGAACAAACACGTGTCTGGAAGGGCCCTCCCCGTGGTAACTCGAGAATATACCCCAGGTTCGGGCCGCAACTCGAGAAAAACCATGAGACTTCCCCCTCGCAGTGAGATGAGGCCCGATTACCCTGCACTGCGTGCAGAGCAATTCCGTTTTCCACATCAAACGTGAAAGGAGCCTTGATTTCCTTGATGGCACTCCAGAGCAAACCCAAGATCACTGTCTCAAGTCTAGAGGGATCCTGAGGTCACTGGAGCAACACGAAAGGGCTCGGTGGACCCCAAATCAACTCGAGATGAGAGCTTAGTGTCTGGCTTCGACTCAAGAGGATTACCAACTTTCCACAAGCACCTCAAGAGGAGGCTTCTCTCAGCTACAGGTATGTGAGAGGGACCCTGAGTTTGTGGCCTCAAGTGGACTGGAAAACGAGATGCTCTGACTGGAAGTAAGGCCGGATATCCCTGCAGTGAATTGAATGCAGGCTCGTCTTGCATCTCCCAAGACGAAGGGATGTCTGAATCCCCTGTGGAGACCACAAAGAAAGACCTAGTTCTCCGCCTCATCGCGACTGGAGGCCTCACATCCTTTGAAAACTCGAGAGGTCCGCGGAGATCAATGCTTCCAAAGGAGACGATGCCTGACTCCTCGTGAAAATGGATAGGAGTCCCAGGATCCCTGTGGCACGTGGAAAGGGACCCTGGGTATCCCGCCTCACGTGGAGACGCGTCCCAATTGCCATGCCAAGACTCGAGGAGAATCCCGAGGTGTCCCTCGCACCTAGGCAGGAGTCCTGACGTCGCTGAACAAACACGTGTCTGGAAGGGCCCTCCCCATCGTAACTCGAGAATATACCCCAGGTTCTGGCCGCAACTCGAGAAAAACCATGAGACTTCCCCCTCGCCGCGAAATGAGGCCCGATTCCCCTGCACTGCGTGCAGAGCAATTCCGTGTTCCACATTAAAAGTGAAATGAGCCTTGATTTCCTTGATGGCACTCCAGAGAAAACCCAAGATCACTGTCTCAAGTCTAGAGGGATCCTGAGGTATCTGGAGCAACACGAAAGGGCTCCGTGGACCCCAAATCAACTCGTGATGTGAGCTTAGTCCCTGGCTTCGACTCAAGAGGAATACCCACTTTCCACAACCACCTCAAGAGGAGGGTTCTCTCAGCTACAGGTATGTGAGAGGGACCCTGAGTTTGTGGCCTTAAGTGGAATGGACACCGAGATGCTCTGACTCGAAGTAAGGCCGGATATCCCTACAGTGAATTGAATGCAGGCTCGTCCTACATCTCCCAAGACGAAGGGATGTCTGAATCCCCTGTGGAGACCACAGAGAAAGACCTTGTTCTACGCCTCATCGCGAGCGGAGGCCTCACATCCTTTGAAAACTCGAGAGGTCCGCAGATATCAATGCTTCCAAAGGAGACGATGCCTGACTCCTCTTAAAAATGGATAGGTGTCCCAGGAGGCCTGTGGCATGTGGAAAGGGACCCTGGGTCTCCCGCCTCACGTGGTGACGCGTCCCAATTGCCATGCCAAGACTCGAGGAGAAGCCCGAGGTGTCCCTTGTACATAGGCAGGAGTCCTGACGTCGCTGAGCAAACACGTGTCTGGAAGGGCCCTCCCCGTGGTAACTCGAGAATATACCCCAGGTTCGGGCCGCAACTCGAGAAAAACCATGAGACTTCCCCCTCGCAGTGAGATGAGGCCCGATTACCCTGCACTGCGTGCAGAGCAATTCCGTTTTCCACATCAAACGTGAAAGGAGCCTTGATTTCCTTGATGGCACTCCAGAGCAAACCCAAGATCACTGTCTCAAGTCTAGAGGGATCCTGAGGTCACTGGAGCAACACGAAAGGGCTCGGTGGACCCCAAATCAACTCGAGATGAGAGCTTAGTGTCTGGCTTCGACTCAAGAGGATTACCAACTTTCCACAAGCACCTCAAGAGGAGGCTTCTCTCAGCTACAGGTATGTGAGAGGGACCCTGAGTTTGTGGCCTCAAGTGGACTGGAAAACGAGATGCTCTGACTGGAAGTAAGGCCGGATATCCCTGCAGTGAATTGAATGCAGGCTCGTCTTGCATCTCCCAAGACGAAGGGATGTCTGAATCCCCTGTGGAGACCACAAAGAAAGACCAAGTTCTCCGCCTCATCGCGACTGGAGGCCTCACATCCTTTGAAAACTCGAGAGGTCCGCGGAGATCAATGCTTCCAAAGGAGACGATGCCTGACTCCTCGTGAAAATGGATAGGAGTCCCCGGATCCCTGTGGCACGTGGAAAGGGACCCTGGGTATCCCGCCTCACGTGGAGACGCGTCCAAATTGCCATGCCAAGACTCGAGGAGAATCCCGAGGTGTCCCTCGCACCTAGGCAGGAGTCCTGACGTCGCTGAACAAACACGTGTCTGGAAGGGCCCTCCCCATCGTAACTCGAGAATATACCCCAGTTTCTGGCCGCAACTCGAGAAAAACCATGAGACTTCCCCCTCGCCGCGAAATGAGGCCCGATTCCCCTGCACTGCGTGCAGAGCAATTCCGTGTTCCACATCAAACGTGAAAGGAGCCTTGATTTCCTTGATGGCACTCCAGAGAAAACCCAAGATCACTGTCTCAAGTCTAGAGGGATCCTGAGGTCACTGTAGCAACACGAAAGGGCTCCGTGGACCCCAAATCAACTCGAGATGAGAGCTTAGTCCCTGGCTTCGACTCAAGAGGAATACCAACTTTCCACAAGCACCTCAAGAGGAGGCTTCTCACAGCTACAGGTATGTGAGATGGACGCTGAGTTTGTGGCCTCAAGTGCAATGGACACCGAGATGCTCTGACTCGAAGTAAGGCCGGATATCCCTGCAGTGAAATGAATGCAGGCTCGTCTTGCATCTCCCAAGATGAAGGGATGTTTGAATCCCCTGTGGAGACCACAGAGAAAGACCTAGTTCTCCGCCTCATCGAGACCGGAGGCATCACATCCTTTGAAAACTCGAGAGGTCCGCGGAGATCAATGCTTCCAAAGGAGAAGATGCCTGACTCTTCTTGAAAATGGATAGGAGTCCCAGGATCCCTGTGGCACGTGGAAAGGGACCCTGGGTCTCCCGCCTCACGTGGAGACGCGTCCCAATTGCCATGCCAAGACTCGAGGAGAATCCCGAGGTGTCCCTCCCACCTAGCCAGGAGTCCTGACGTCGCAGAACATACACGTTTCTGGAAGGGCCCTCCTCGTCGTAACTCGAGAATATACCGCAGGTTCCGGCCGCAACTCGAAAAAAACCATGAGACTTCCCCCTCTCCGCGAGATGAGGCCCGATTCCCCTGCCCTGCGTGCAGAGCAATTCCGTATTCCACATCAGAAATGAAAGGAGCCTTGATTTCCTTGATGGCACTCCAGAGAAAACCCAAGATCACTGTCTCAAGTCTAGAGGGATCCTGAGGTCACTGTAGCAACACGAAAGGGCTCCGTGGACCCCAAATCAACTCGAGATGAGAGCTTAGTCCCTGGCTTCGACTCAAGAGGAATACCAACTTTCCACAAGCACCTCAAGAGGAGGCTTCTCTCAGCTACAGGTATGTGAGAGGGACCCTGAGTTTGTGGCCTCAAGTGGAATGGACACCGAGATGCTCTGACTCGAAGTAAGGCCGGATATACCTGCAGTGAATTGAATGCAGGCTCGTCTTGCATCTCCCAAGACGAAGGGATGTCTGAATACCCTGTGGAGACCACAGAGAAAGACCGAGTTCTCCGCCTCATCGCGACCGGAGGCCTCCCATCCTTTGAAAACTTGAGAGGTCCGCGGAAATAAATGCTTCCAAAGGAGGCGATGCCTGACTCCTCTTGAAAATGGATAGGAGTCCCAGGATCCCTGTGGCACGTGGAAAGGGACCCTGGGTCTCCCGCCTCACGTGGAGACGCGTCCAAATTGCCATGCCAAGACTCGAGGAGAATCCCGAGGTGTCCCTCGCACCTAGGCAGGAGTCCTGACGTCGCTGAACAAACACGTGTCTGGAAGGGCCCTCCCCGTCGTAACTCGAGAATATACCCCAGGTTCGGGCCGCAACTCGAGAAAAACCATGAGATTTCACCCTCGCCGCGAGTTGAGGCCCGATTCCCCTGCACTGCATGCAGAGCAATTCCGTGTTCCACATCAAACGTGAAAGGAGCCTTGATTTCCTTGGTGGCACTCCAGAGAAAACCCAAGATCACTGTCTCAAGTCAAGAGGGATCCTGAGGCCAATGGAGCAACACAAAAGGGCTGCATGGACCCCAAATCAACTCGAGATGAGAGCTTAGTCCCTGGCTTCGACTCAAGAGGAATGCCAACTTCCACAAGCACCTCAAGAGGAGGCTTCTCTCAGCTACATGTATGTGAGAGGGACCCTGAGTTTGTGGCCTCAAGTGGAATGGACACCAAAATGCTCTTACTCGAAGTAAGGTCGGATATCCCTGCAGTGAAATGAATGCAGGCTCGTCTTGCATCTCCCAAGACAAAGGGATGCCTGAATCCCCTGTGGAGACCACAGAGAAAGACCTAGTTCTCCGCCTCAACGCGACCGGATGCCTCACATCCTTTGAAAACTAGAGAGGTCTGCGGAGATCAATGCTTCCAAAGGAGACGATGCCTGACTCCTCTTGAAAATGGATAGGAGTCCCAGGATCCCTGTGGCACGTGGAAAGGGACCCTGGGTCTCCCGCCTCATGTGGAGACGTGTCCCAATTGCAATGCCAAGACACGAGGAGAATCCCGAGGTGTCCCTCGCACCTAGGCAAGAGTCCTGACGTCACTGAACAAACACATGTCTCGAGGGCCCTCCCCGTCGTAACTCGAGAATATACCCCAGGTTCCGGCCGCAACTCGAAAAAAACCATGAGACTTCCCCCTCACAGTGAGATGAGGCCGGATTACCCTGCACTGCGTGCAGAGCAATTCCGTTTTCCACATCAAACGTGAAAGGAGCCTTGATTTCCTTGATGGCACTCCAGAGAAAACCCAAGATCACTGTCTCAAGTCTAGAGGGATCCTGAGGTCACTGGAGCAACACGAAAGGGCTCGGTGGACCCCAAATCAACTCGAGATGAGAGCTTAGTGTCTGGCTTCGACTCAAGAGGATTACCAACTTTCCACAAGCACCTCAAGAGGAGGCTTCTCTCAGCTACAGGTATGTGAGAGGGACCCTGAGTTTGTGGCCTCAAGTGGACTGGAAACCGAGATGCTCTGACTGGAAGTAAGGCCGGATATCCCTGCAGTGAATTGAATGCAGGCTCCTCTTGCATCTCCCAAGACGAAGGGATGTCTGAATCCCCTGTGGAGACAACAGAGAGACCTAGTCCTCCGCCTCAACCCGACCGGCGGCCTCACATCCTTTGAAAACTCGAGAGGCCCGTGGAGATCAATGCTTCCAAAGGAGACGATGCCTGACTCCTCTTGAAAATAGATAGGAGTCCCAGGATCCCTGTGCCACTTCGAAAGGGACACTGGGTCTCCCGCCTCACGTGGAGACGCGTCCCAATTGCCATGCCAAGACTCGAGGAGAATCCCGAGGTGTCCCTCGTACCTAGGAAGGAGTCCTAACGTTGCTGAACAAACAAGTGTCTGGAAGGGCCCTCCCTGTCGTAACTCGAGAATATACCCCAGGTTCCGGCCGCAACTCGAGAAAAACCATGAGACTTCCCCCTTGCCGCAAGATGAGGCCCGATTCCCCTGCACTGCGTGCAGAGTAATTCCGTCTTCCACATTAAAAGTGAAATGAGCCTTGATTTCCTTGATGGCACTCCAGAGAAAACCCAAGATCACTGTCTCAAGTCTAGAGGGAACCTGAGGTCACTGGAGCAACA
This sequence comes from Dama dama, assembly GCF_033118175.1. Lineage (NCBI taxonomy): Eukaryota > Metazoa > Chordata > Mammalia > Artiodactyla > Cervidae > Dama > Dama dama. Next base: position 614,254 of record NW_026870924.1, on the reverse strand, counting down.
CGAAAGGGCTCCCTGGACCCCAAATCAACTCGTGATGTGAGCTTAGTCCCTGGCTTCGACTCAAGAGGAATACCAACTTTCCACAAGCACCTCAAGAGGAGGCTTCTCTCAGCTACAGGTATGTGAGAGGGACCCTGAATTTGTGGCCTCAAGTGGAATGGACACCGAGATGCTCTGACTCGAAGTAAGGCCGGATATCCCTGCAGTGAATTGAATGCAGGCTCGTCTTGTAACTCGCAAGACGAAGGGATGTCTGAATCCCCTGTGGAGACCACAGAGAAAGACCTAGTTCTACGCCTCATCGCGACCGGAGGCCTCACATCCGTTGAAAATTCGAGAGGTCCGCAGATATCAATGCTTCCAAAGGAGACGATGCCTGACTCCTCTTGAAAATGGATAGGTGTCCCAGGAGGCCTGTGGCATGTGGAAAGGGACACTGGGTCTCCCGCCTCACGTGGTGACGCGTCCCAGTTGCCATGCCAAGACTCGAGGAGAAGCCCGAGGTGTCCCTTGCACATAGGCAGGAGTCCTGACGTCGCTGAACAAACACGTGTCTGGAAGGGCCCTCCCCGTGGTAACTCGAGAATATACCACAGGTTCGGGCCGCAACTCGAGAAAAACCATGAGACTTCCCCCTCGCAGTGAGATGAGGCCCGATTACCCTGCACTGCGTGCAGAGCAATTCCGTTTTCCACATCAAACGTGAAAGGAGCCTTGATTTCCTTGATGGCACTCCAGAGAAAACCCAAGATCACTGTCTCAAGTCTAGAGGGATCCTGAGGTCACTGGAGCAACACGAAAGGGCTCGGTGGACCCCAAATCAACTCGAGATGAGAGCTTAGTGTCTGGCTTCGACTCAAGAGGATTACCAACTTTCCACAAGCACCTCAAGAGGAGGCTTCTCTCAGCTACAGGTATGTGAGAGGGACCCTGAGTTTGTGGCCTCAAGTGGACTGGAAACCGAGATGCTCTGACTGGAAGTAAGGCCGGATATCCCTGCAGTGAATTGAATGCAGGCTCGTCTTGCATCTCCCAAGACGAAGGGATGTCTGAATCCCCTGTGGAGACCACAAAGAAAGACCTAGTTCTCCGCCTCTTCGCGACTGGAGGCCTCACATCCTTTGAAAACTCGAGAGGTGGGCGGAGATCAATGCTTCCAAAGGAGACGATGCCTGACTCCTCTTGAAAATGGATAGGAGTCCCAGGATCCCTGTGGCACGTGGAAAGGGACCCTGGGTCTCCCGCCTCACGTGGAGACGCGTCCCAATTGCCATGCCAAGACTCGAAGAAAATCCCGAGGTGTCCGTCGCACCTAGGAAGGAGTCCTGACGTTGCTGAACAAACACGTGTGTGGAAGCCCCTCCCCGTGGTAACTCGAGAATATACCCCAGGTTCCGGCCGAAACTCGAGAAAAACCATGAGACTGCCCCCTCGCTGCGAGATGAGGCCCGATTCCCCTACACTGCGTGCAGAGGAATTCCGTGTTCCACATCAAATGTGAACGGAGACTTGATTTTCTGGATGGCACTACAGAGAAAACCCAAGATCACTGTCTCAATTCTAGAGGGATCCTGAGGTCACTGTAGCAACATGAAAGGGCTCCGTGGACCCCAAATCAACTCGAGATGAGAGCTTAGTCCCTGGCTTCGACTCAAGAGGAATACCAATTTTCCACAAGCACCTCAAGAGAAGCCTTCTCTCAGGTGCAAGTATGTGAGAGAGACCCTGAGTTTGTGGCCTCAAGTGGAATGGACACGGAGATGCTATGACTCGAAGTAAGGCCGGATATAACTGCAGTGAATTGAATGCAGGCTCGTCTTGCATCTCCCAAGACGAAGGGATGTCTGAAACCCTTGTGGAGACCACAGAGAAAGACCTAGTCCTCCACCTCAATGCGATAGGAGGCCTCACTTCCTTTGAAAACTCGAGAGGTCCGCGGAGATCAATGCTTCCAAAGGAGACGATGCCTGACTCCTCTTGAAAATGGATAGGAGTCCGAGAATCCCTGTGGCACATGGAAAGGGACCCTGGGTCTCCCGCGTCAAGTGGAGATGCGTCCCAATTGCCATGCCATGACTTGAGGAGAATCCCGAGGTGTCCCTCGCACCTAGGCAGGAGTCCTGACGTCGCTGAAAAAACACGTGTCTGGAAGGGCCCTCCCCGTCGTAACTCGACAATATTCCACAGGTTCCGGCCGCAACTCGAGAAAAACCATGAGACTTCCCCCTCGCCGCGAGATGAGGCCCGATTCCCCTGCACTGCATGCAGAGCAATTCCGTGTTCCACATCAAACGTGAAAGGAGCCTTGATTTCCTTGATGGCACTCCAGAGAAAACCAAAGATCACTGTCTCAAGTCTAGAGGGATCCTGAGGTCATTGGAGCAACACGAAAGGGATCCATGGACCCCAAATCAACTCGAGATGAGAGCTTAGTCCCTGGCTTCGACTCAAGAGGAATACCCACTTTCCACAAGCACCTCAAGAGGAGGCTTCTCTCAGCTACAGGTATGTGAGAGGGACCCTGAGTTTGTGGCCTCAAGTGGAATGGACACCGAGATGCTGTGACTGGAAGTAAGGCCGGATATCCCTGCAGTGAATTGAATGCAGGCTCTTCTTGCATCTCACAAGAAGTAGGGATGTCTGAATCCCCTGTGGAGACCACAGAGGAAGACCTAGTCCTCCGCCTGAAGGCGACCGGAGTCCTCACATCCTTTGAAAACTCGAGAGGCCGGCGGAGATCAATGCTTCCAAAGGAGACGATGCCTGACTCCTCTTGAAAATGGATAGGAGTCCCAGGATCCCTGTGGCACGTGGAAAGGCACCCTGGGTTCCCTCCTCACGTGGAGACGCGTCCCAATTGCCATGCCAAGACTCGAGGAGAATCCCGAGGTGTCCCTCGCACCTAGGCAGGAGTCCTTACGTCGCTGAACAAACACTTGTATGGAAGGGCCCTCCCCGTCGTAACTCGAGAATATACCCCAGGTTCCGGCCGCAACTCGAGAAAAACCATGAGACTATCCCCTCGCCGCGAGATGAGGCCCGATTCCCCAGCACTGCGTGCAGAGCAATTCCGTGTTCCACATCAAACGTGAAAGGAGCCTTGATTTCCTTGATGGCACTCCAGAGAAAACCCAAGATCACTGTCTCAAGTCTAGAGGGATCCTGAGGTCACTGGAGCAACACGAAAGGGCTCTGTGGACTCCAAATCAACTCGAGATGAGAGCTTAGTCCCTGGCTTCGACTCAAGAGGAATACCAACTTTCCATAAGCACCTCAAGAGGAGGCTTCTCTCAGCTACAGGTAAGTGAGAGGGACACTGAGTTTGTGGCCTCAAGTGGAATGGACACCGAGATGCTCTGACTGGAAGTAAGGACGGATATCCCTGCAGTGAATTGAATGCAGGCTCGTCTTGCATCTCCCACGACGAAGGGATGTCTGAATCCCCTGTGGAGACCACAGAGAAAGACCTAGTTTTCCGCCTCATCGCGACCGGAGGCCTCACATCCTTTGAAAATCGAGAGGTCCGCGGAGATCAATGCTTCCAAAGGAGACGATGCCTGACTCCTCTTGAAAATGGATAGGAGTCCCAGGATCCCTGTGGCACGTGGAAAGGGACACTGGGTCTCCCGCCTCACGTGGAGACGCGTCCCAATGCCATGCCAATACTCGCGGAAAATCCCGAGGTGTCCCTCGCACCTGGGCCCGAGTCCTGACGTCGCTGAACAAACACGTGTCTGGAAGGGCCCTCCCCGTCGTAACTCGAGAATATACCCCAGGGTCCCGCCGCAACTCGAGAAAAACAATGAGACTTCCCCCTCGCCCCGAGATGAGGCCCGATTCCATGCACTGCGTGCAGAGCAATTCCGTGTTCCACATCAAATGTGAACGGAGCCTTGATTTCCTTGATGGCACTCCAGAGAAAACCCAAGATCACTGTCTCAAGTCTAGAGGGATCCTGAGGTCACTGGAGCAACACGAAAGGGCTCCGTGGACCACAAATCAACTCCAGATGATAGCTTAGTGTCTGGTTTCGACTCAAGAGGATTACCAACTTTCTACAAGCACCTCAAGAGGAGGCTTCTCTCAGCTACAGGTATGTGAGAGGGACCCTGAGTTTGTGGCCTCAAGTGGAATGGACACCGAGATGCTCTGACTGGAAGTAAGGCCGGATATCCCTGCAGTGAATTGAATGCAGGCTCGTCTTGCATCTCCCAAGACGAAGGGATGTCTGAATCCCCTGTGGAGACCACAGAGAAAGACCTAGTTCTCCGCCTCATCGCGACTGGAGGCCTCACATCCTTTGAAAACTCGAGAGGTCCGCGGAGATCAATGCTTCCAAAGGAGACGATGCCTGACTCCTCTTGAAATTGGATAGGAGTCCCAGGATCCCTGTGGCACGTGGAAAGGGACCCAGGGTCTCCCGCCTCATGTGGAGACGCGTCCCAATTGCCATGCCAAGACTCGAAGAGAATCCCGAGGTGTCCCTCGCACCTAGGCAGGACTCCTGATGTCGCTCAACAAACACGTGTCTGGACGGCCCTCCCCGTCGTAACTCGAGAATATACCCCAGGTTCCGGCCGCAACTCGAGAAAAACCATGAGACTGTCCCCTCGCTGCGAGATGAGGCCCGATTCCCCTACACTGCGTGCAGAGGAATTCCGTGTTCCACATCAAATGTGAACGGAGCCTTGATTTCCTGGATGGCACTCCAGAGAAAACCCAAGATCACTGTCTCAAGTCTAGAGGGATCCTGAGGTCACTGGAGCAACACGAAAGGGCTCAGTGGACCCCAAATCAACTCGAGATGAGAGCTTCGTCCCTGGCATCGACTCAAGAGTAATACCAACTTTCCACAAGCCCCTCAAGAGGAGGCTTCTCTCAGCTACAGGTATGTGAGAGTGACCCTGAGTTTGTGGCCTCGAGTGGAATGGACACCGAGATGCTCTGACTCGAAGTAAGGCCGGATATCTCTGCAGTGAATTGAATGCAGGCTCGTCTTGCATCTCCCAAGACGAAGGGATGTCTGAATCCCCTGTGGAAACCACAGAGAAAGACCTAGTTCTCCGCCTAATCGCGGCCGGAGGCCTCACATCCTTTGAAAGCTCGAGAGGTCCGCGGAGATCATGCTTCCAAAGGAGACGATGCCTGACTCCTCTTGAAAATGGATAGGAGTTCCAGGACCCCTGTGGAACTTGGAAAGGGAACCTGGGTCTACCGCCTCACGTGGAGACGCGTCCCAATTGCCAGGCCAAGACTCGAAGAGAATTCCGAGGTGTCCCTCGCACCTAGGCAGGAGTCCTGACGTCGCTGAACAAACACTTGTCTGAAGGGCCCTCCCCGTCGTAACTCGAGAATATACCCCAGGTTCCGGCCGCAACTCGAGAAAAACCATGAGACTTTCCCCTCGCTGCGAGATGAGGCCCGATTCCCCTGCACTGCGTGCAGAGCAATTCCGTGTTTCACATCAAACTTGAAAGGAGCATTGATTTCCTTGAGGGCAATCCAGAGAGTATCCAAGATCACTGTCTCAAGTCTAGAGGGATCCTGAGGGCACTGTAGCAACACGAAAGGGCTCCGTGGACCCCAAATCAACTCGAGATGAGAGCTTAATCCCTGGTTTCGACTCAAGAGGAATACGAACTTGCCACAAGCACCTCAAGAGGAAGATTCTCTCAGCTACAGGTGTGTGAGAGGGACCCTGAGTTTGTGGCCTCAAGTTGAATGGACACCGAGATGCTCTGACTCGAAGTAAGGCCGGATATCCCTGCAGTGAATTGAATGCAGGCTTGTCTTGCATCTCCCAATCCGAAGGGATGTCTGAATCCCCTGTGGAGACCACAGAGAAAGACCTAGTTCTCCGCCTCATCGCGACAGGAGGCCTCACATCCTTTCAAAACTGGAGAGGTCCGCGGAGATCAATGCTTCCAAAGGAGACGATGCCTGACTCCTCTTGAAAATGGATAGGAGTCCCAGGATCCATGTGGCACGTGGAAAGGGACCCTGGGTCTCCCGGCTCACGTGGAGCCGCGTCCCAATTGCCATGCCAAGACTCGAAGAGAATCCCGAGGTGTCCCTCGCACCTAGGCAGGAGTCCTGACGTCGCTGAACAAACACGTGTCTGGAAGGGCCCTCCCCGTCGTAACTCGGGAATATACCCCAGGGTCCTTCCGCAACAGGAGAAAAATCATGAGACTTCCCCCTCGCCACGAGATGAGGCCCGATTCCCCTGCACTGCGTGCAGAGCAATTCCGTGTTCCACATCAAACGTGAAAGGAGCCTTGATTTCCTTGATGGCACTCTAGAGAAAACCCAAGATCACTGTCTCAAGTCGAGAGGGATCCTGAGGTCACTGGAGCAACACGAAAGGGCTCCGTGGACCCCAAATCAACTCGAGATGATAGCTTAGTCCCTGGTTTTGACTCAGGAGGAATACCAACTTTCCACAAGCACGTCAAGAGGAGGCTTCTCTCAGCTACAGGTATGTGAGAGGGACCCTGAGTTTGTGGCCTCAAGTGGAATGGACACAGAGATGCTCTGACTCGAAGTTAGGCCAGATATCCCTGCATTGAATTGAATGTAGGCTCGTCTTGCATCTCCCAAGACGAAGGGATGTCTGAATCCCCTGTGGAGACAACAGATAAAGACCTAGTTCTCCGCTTCATCGCGACCGGAGGCCTCACATCCTTTGAAAACTCGAGAGGTCCGCGGAGATCAATGCTTACAAAGGAGACGATGCCTAACTCCTCTTGAAAATGGATAGGAGTCCCAGGATACCTGTGGTACGTGGAAAGGGACCCTGGGTCTCCCGCCTCACGTGGAGACGCGTCCCAATTGCCATGCCAAGACTCAAGGAGAATCCCGAGGTGTCGTTCGCACCTAGGCAGGAGTCCTGAGGTCACTGAACAAACACGAGTCTGGAGGGGCCCTCCCCATCGTAACTCGAGAATATACCCCAGGTTCCGGCCGCCACTGGAGAAAAACCATGAGACTTCCCCCTCGACGCGAGATGAGGCCCAATTCCCCTGCACTGGGTGCAAAGCAATTCCGTGTTCCACATCAAACGTGAAAGGAGCCTTGATTTCCTTGATGGAACTCCAGAGAAAACCCAAGATCACTGTCTCAAGTCTAGAGGGATCCTGAGGTCACTGGAGCAACACGAAAAGGCTCCGTGGACCCCATATCAACTCGAGATGATAGCTTAGTCCCTGGCTTCGACTCAAGCGGAATACCAACTTTCCTCAAGCACCTCAAGAGGAGGCTTCTCTCAGCTACACGTATGTGAGAGGGACCCTGAGTTTGTGGCCTCAATTGGAATGGACACCGAGATGCTCTGACTCGAAGTAAGGCCGGATATCCCTGCAGTGAATTGAATGCAGGCTCGTCTTGCTTCTCCCAAGACGAAGGGTTGTCTGAATCCCCTGTGGAGACGACAGAGAAAGACCTAGTTCTCCGCCTCATCGAGACCGGAGGCCTAACATCCTTTGAAAACTCGAGAGGTCCGCGGAGATCAATGCTTCCAATTGAGAAGATGCCTGACTCATCTTGAAAATGGATAGGAGTCCCAGGATCCCTGTGGCACGTGGAAAGGGACCCTGGGTCTCCCTCCTCACGTGGAGACCCGTCCCAATTGCCATGCCAAGACTCGAGGAGTATCCCGAGGTGTCGTTTGCACCTATGCAGGAGTCCTGAGGTCACTGAAGAAACACGTGTCTGGAAGGGCCCTCCCCGTCGTAACTCGAGAATATACCCCAGGTTCCGGCCGCCACTCGAGAACAACCATGAGACTTCCCCCTCGACGCGAGATGAGGCCCAATTCCCCTGCACTGCGTGCAATGCAATACCGTGTTCCACATCAAACGTGAAAGGAGCCTTGATTTCCTTCATGGCACTCCAGAGAAAACCCAAGATCACTGTCTCAAGTTTAGATTGATCCTGAGGTCACTGGAGCAACACGAAAAGGCTCCATGGACCCCATATAAACTCGAGATGATAGCTTAGTCCCTGGCTTCGACTCAAGAGGAATACCAATTTTTCTCAAGAACCTAAAGAGGAGGCTGCTCTCAGCTACACGTATGTGAGAGGGACCCTGACTTTGTGGCCTCAATTGTAATGGACACCGAGATGCTCTGACTCGAAGTAAGGCCGGATATCCCTGCAGTGAATTGAATGCAGGCTCGTCTTGCATCTCCCAAGACGAAGGGATGTCTGAATCCCCTGTGGAGACGACAGAGAAAGACCTAGTTCTCCGCCTCATCGAGACCGGAGGCCTCACATCCTTTGAAAACTCGAGAGGTCCGAGGAGATCAGTGCTTCCAAAGGAGACGATGCCTGACACCTCTTGAAAATGGATAGGAGTCCCAGGATTTCTGTGGCACGTGGAAAGGGACCCTGGGTCTCCCGCCTCACGTGGAGACGCGTCCCAAATGCCATGCCATTACTCGCGGAAAATCCCGAGGTGTCCCTCGCACCTGGGCCCGAGTCCTGACGTCGCTGAACAAACACGTGTCTGGAAGGGCCCTCCCCGTCGTAACTCGAGAATATACCCCAGGGTCCCGCCGCAACTCGAGAAAAACAATGAGACTTCCCCCTCGCCCCGAGATGAGGCCCGATTCCATGCACTGCGTGCAGAGCAATTCCGTGTTCCACATCAAATGTGAACGGAGCCTTGATTTCCTTGATGGCACTCCAGAGAAAACCCAAGATCACTGTCTCAAGTCTAGAGGGATCCTGAGGTCACTGGAGCAACACGAAAGGGCTCCGTGGACCACAAATCAACTCCAGATGATAGCTTAGTGTCTGGTTTCGACTCAAGAGGATTACCAACTTTCTACAAGCACCTCAAGAGGAGGCTTCTCTCAGCTACAGGTATGTGAGAGGGACCCTGAGTTTGTGGCCTCAAGTGGACTGGAAACCGAGATGCTCTGACTGGAAGTAAGGCCGGATATCCCTGCAGTGAATTGAATGCAGGCTCGTCTTGCATCTCCCAAGACGAAGGGATGTCTGAATCCCCTGTGGAGACCACAGAGAAAGACCTAGTTCTCCGCCTCATCGCGACTGGAGGCCTCACATCCTTTGAAAACTCGAGAGGTCCGCGGAGATCAATGCTTCCAAAGGAGACGATGCCTGACTCCTCTTGAAATTGGATAGGCGACCCAGGAAACCTGTGGCACGTGGAAAGGGACCCAGGGTCTCCCGCCTCACGTGGAGACGCGTCCCAATTGCCATGCCAAGACTCGAAGAGAATCCCGAGGTGTCCCTCGCACCTAGGCAGGACTCCTGATGTCGCTGAACAAACACGTGTCTGGACGGCCCTCCCCGTCGTAACTCGAGAATATACCCCAGGTTCCGGCCGCAACTCGAGAAAAACCATGAGACTTTCCCCTCGCTGCGAGATGAGGCCCGATTCCCCTGCACTGCGTGCAGAGCAATTCCGTGTTTCATATCAAACTTGAAAGGAGCATTGATTTCCTTGAGGGCAATCCAGAGAGTATCCAAGATCACTGTCTCAAGTCTAGAGGGATCCTGAGGGCACTGTAGCAACACGAAAGGGCTCCGTGGACCCCAAATCAACTCGAGATGAGAGCTTAATCCCTCGTTTCAACTCAAGAGGAATACGAACTTGCCACAAGCACCTCAAGAGGAGGATTCTCTCAGCTACAGGTGTGTGAGAGGGACCCTGAGTTTGTGGCCTCAAGTTGAATGGACACCGAGATGCTCTGAATCGAAGTAAGGCCGGATATCCCTGCAGTGAATTGAATGCAGGCTTGTCTTGCATCTCCCAATCCGAAGGGATGTCTGAATCCCCTGTGGAGACCACAGATAAAGACCTAGTTCTCCGCCTCATCGCGACAGGAGGCCTCACATCCTTTCAAAACTGGAGAGGTCCGCGGAGATCAATGCTTCCAAAGGAGACGATGCCTGACTCCTCTTGAAAATGGATAGGAGTCCCAGGATCCATGTGGCACGTGGAAAGGGACCCTGGGTCTCCCGGCTCACGTGGAGCCGCGTCCCAATTGCCATGCCAAGACTCGAAGAGAATCCCGAGGTGTCCCTCGCACCTAGGCAGGAGTCCTGACGTCGCTGAACAAACACGTGTCTGGAAGGGCCCTCCCCGTCGTAACTCGGGAATATACCCCAGGGTCCTTCCGCAACAGGAGAAAAATCATGAGACTTCCCCCTCGCCACGAGATGAGGCCCGATTCCCCTGCACTGCGTGCAGAGCAATTCCGTGTTCCACATCAAACGTGAAAGGAGCCTTGATTTCCTTGATGGCACTCTAGAGAAAACCCAAGATCACTGTCTCAAGTCGAGAGGGATCCTGAGGTCACTGGAGCAACACGAAAGGGCTCCGTGGACCCCAAATCAACTCGAGATGATAGCTTAGTCCCTGGTTTTGACTCAGGAGGAATACCAACTTTCCACAAGCACGTCAAGAGGAGGCTTCTCTCAGCTACAGGTATGTGAGAGGGACCCTGAGTTTGTGGCCTCAAGTGGAATGGACACAGAGATGCTCTGACTCGAAGTTAGGCCAGATATCCCTGCATTGAATTGAATGTAGGCTCGTCTTGCATCTCCCAAGACGAAGGGATGTCTGAATCCCCTGTGGAGACAACAGATAAAGACCTAGTTCTCCGCTTCATCGCGACCGGAGGCCTCACATCCTTTGAAAACTCGAGAGGTCCGCGGAGATCAATGCTTACAAAGGAGACGATGCCTAACTCCTCTTGAAAATGGATAGGAGTCCCAGGATACCTGTGGTACGTGGAAAGGGACCCTGGGTCTCCCGCCTCACGTGGAGACGCGTCCCAATTGCCATGCCAAGACTCAAGGAGAATCCCGAGGTGTCGTTCGCACCTAGGCAGGAGTCCTGAGGTCACTGAACAAACACGAGTCTGGAGGGGCCCTCCCCGTCGTAACTCGAGAATATACCCCAGGTTCCGGCCGCCACTGGAGAAAAACCATGAGACTTCCCCCTCGACGCGAGATGAGGCCCAATTCCCCTGCACTGGGTGCAAAGCAATTCCGTGTTCCACATCAAACGTGAAAGGAGCCTTGATTTCCTTGATGGAACTCCAGAGAAAACCCAAGATCACTGTCTCAAGTCTAGAGGGATCCTGAGGTCACTGGAGCAACACGAAAAGGCTCCGTGGACCCCATATCAACTCGAGATGATAGCTTAGTCCCTGGCTTCGAATCAAGCGGAATACCAACTTTCCTCAAGCACCTCAAGAGGAGGCTTCTCTCAGCTACACGTATGTGAGAGGGACCCTGATTTTGTGGCCTCAATTGGAATGGACACCGAGATGCTCTGACTCGAAGTAAGGCCGGATATCCCTGCAGTGAATTGAATGCAGGCTCGTCTTGCTTCTCCCAAGACGAAGGGTTGTCTGAATCCCCTGTGGAGACGACAGAGAAAGACCTAGTTCTCCGCCTCATCGAGACCGGAGGCCTAACATCCTTTGAAAACTCGAGAGGTCCGCGGAGATCAATGCTTCCAATTGAGAAGATGCCTGACTCATCTTGAAAATGGATAGGAGTCCCAGGATCCCTGTGGCACGTGGAAAGGGACCCTGGGTCTCCCTCCTCACGTGGAGACCCGTCCCAATTGCCATGCCAAGACTCGAGGAGTATCCCGAGGTGTCGTTTGCACCTATGCAGGAGTCCTGAGGTCACTGAAGAAACACGTGTCTGGAAGGGCCCTCCCCGTCGTAACTCGAGAATATACCCCAGGTTCCGGCCGCCACTCGAGAACAACCATGAGACTTCCCCCTCGACGCGGGATGAGGCCCAATTCCCCTGCACTGCGTGCAATGCAATACCGTGTTCCACATCAAACGTGAAAGGAGCCTTGATTTCCTTCATGGCACTCCAGAGAAAACCCAAGATCACTGTCTCAAGTTTAGATTGATCCTGAGGTCACTGGAGCAACACGAAAAGGCTCCATGGACCCCATATCAACTCGAGATGATAGCTTAGTCCCTGGCTTCAACTCAAGAGGAATACCAATTTTTCTCAAGAACCTCAAGAGGAGGCTGCTCTCAGCTACACGTATGTGAGAGGGACCCTGACTTTGTGGCCTCAATTGTAATGGACACCGAGATGCTCTGACTCCAAGTAAGGCCGGATATCCCTGCAGTGAATTGAATGCAGGCTCGTCTTGCATCTCCCAAGACGAAGGGATGTCTGAATCCCCTGTGGAGACAGCAGAGAAAGACCGATTTCTCCGCCTCATCGGGACCGGAGGCCTCACATCCTTTGAAAACTCGAGAGGTCCGAGGAGATCAGTGCTTCCAAAGGAGACGATGCCTGACACCTCTTGAAAATGGATAGGAGTCCCAGGATTTCTGTGGCACGTGGAAAGGGACCCTGGGTCTCCCGCTTCACGTGGAGACGCGTCCCAATTGCCATGCCAAGACTCGAGGAGAATCCCGAGTTGTCCCTCGCACCTAGGCAGGATTCCTGACGTCGCTGAACAAACACGTGTCTGGAAGGGCCCTCCCCGTCGTAACTCGAGAAGATACCCCAGGTTCGGGCCGCAACTCGAGAAAAACCATGAGATTTCCCCCTGGCCGCGAGTTAAGGCCCGATTCCCCTGCACTGCATGCAGAGCAATTCCGTGTTCCACACCAAACGTGAAAGGAGCCTTGATTTCCTTGATGGCACTCCAGAGAAAACCCAAGATCGCTGTCTCAAGTCTAGAGGGATCCTGAGGTCACTGGACCAACAGGAAAGGGCTCCGTGGACCCCAAATCAACTCGAGATGAGAGCTTAGTCCCTGGCTTCGACTCAAGAGGAATACCAACTTTCCACAAGCACCCCAAGAGGAGGCTTTTCTCAGCTACAGGTATGTGAGAGGGACCCCGAGTTTGTGGCCTCAAGTGGAATGGACACCGAGATGCTCTGACTCGAAGTAAGGCCGGATATCCCTGCAGTGAATTGAATGCAGTCTCGTCTTGCTTCTCCCAAGACGAAGGGTTGTCTGAATCCCCTGTGGAGACCACAGAGAATGACCTAGTTCTCCGTCTCATCGAGTCCGGAGGCCTCACATCCTTTGAAAACTCGAGAGGTCCGCGGAGATCAATGCTTCCAAAGGAGAAGATGCCTGACTCCTCTTGAAAATGGATAGGAGTCCCAGGATCCCTGTGGCACGTGGAAAGGGTCCCTGGGTCTCCCGCCTCACGTGGAGACGCATCCAAATTGCCATGCCAAGACTCGAGGAGAATCCCGAGGTGTCCCTCGCACCTAGGCAGGAGTCCTGAAGTCGCTGAACAAACACGTGTCTGGAAGGGCCCTCCCCGTCGTAACTCGAGAATATACCCCAGGTTTGGGCCGCAACTCGAGAAAAACCATGAGACATCCCCCTTGCCGCGAGATGAGCCCCGATTCCCCTGCACTGTGTGCAGAGCAATTCCGTGTTCCACATCAAACGTGAAAGGAGCCTTGATTTCCTTGATGGCACTCCAGAGAAAACCCAAGATCACTGTCTCAAGTCTAGAGGGATCCTGAGGTCACTGGACCAACAAGAAAGGGCTCCGTGGACCCTAAATCAAATCGAGATGAGAGCTTAGTCCCTGGCTTCGACTCAAGAGGAATACCAACTTTCCACAAGCACCTCAAGAGGAGGCTTCTCTCAGCTACAGGTATATTTGAGGGACCCCGAGTTTGTGGCCTCAAGTGGAATGGACACCGAGATGCTCTGACTCGAAGTAAGGCCGGATATCCCTGCAGTGAATTGAATGCAGGCTCGCCTTGCTTCTCCCAAGACGAAGGGTTGTCTGAATCCTCTGTGGAGACCACAGAGAAAGACCTAGTCCTCCACCTCAACGCAACCGGAGGCCTCATATCCTTTGAAAACTCGAGAGGACGGCGGAGATCAATACTTCCGAAGGAGACGATGCCTGACTCCTCTTGAAAATGGATAGGAGTCCCAGGATCCCTGTGGCACGTGGAAAGGGACCCTGGGTCTCCCGCCTCACGTGGAGATGCGTCCCAATTGCAATGATAAGACTCGAGGAAAATCCCGATGTGTCCCTCACACCTAGGCAGGAGTGCTGACGTCGCTGAACAAACACGTGTCTGGAAGGGCCCTCCCCGTCGTAACTCGAGAATATAAATTAGGTTCCGGCCGCACCTCGAGAAAAAATATGAGACTTCCCCCTCGCCGCGAGATGAGGCCCGATTACCCTGCACTGCGTGCAGAGCAATTCCGTGTTCCACATCAAACGTGAAAGGAGCCTTGATTTCCTTGATGGCACTCCAGAGAAAACCCAAGATCACTGTCTCAAGTCTAGAGGGATCCTGAGGTCACTGGAGCAACACGAAAGGGCTCCGTGGACCCCAAATCAACTCGAGATGAGAGCTTCGTCCCTGGCTTCGACTCAAGAGGAATACCAAATTTTCGTAAGCACCTCAAGAGGAGGCTTCTCTCAGCTACAGGTATGTGAGAGGGACCCTGAGTTTGTGGCCTCAAGTGGAATGGACACTGAGATGCTCTGACTCGAAGTAAGGCCGGATATCCCTGCAATGAATTGAATGCAGGCTCGTCTTGCATCTCCCAAGACGAAGGGATGTCTGAATCCCCTGTGGAGACCACAGAGAAAGACCTAGTCCTCCGCCTCAACGCGAAGAGAGGCCTCACATCCTTTGAAAACTCGAGAGGTCCGCGGAGATCAATGCTTCTAAAGGAGACGATGCCTGACTCCTCTTGAAAATGGATAGGAGTCCCAGCATCCCTGTGGCATTTGGAAAGGGACTCTGGGTCTCCCGCCTCAGGTGGAGACGCGTCCCAATTGCCATGGCAAGACTCGAGGAGAATCCCGAGGTGTCCCTCACACCTAGGCAGGAGTCCTGACGTCGCTGAACAAACACGTGTCTGGAAGGGCCCTCCCCGTCGTAACTCGAGAATATACCCCAGGTTCCGTCCGGAATTCAAGAAAAACCATGAGACTTCCCCCTCGCCGCGAGATGAGGCTCGATTCTCCTGCACTGCGTGCAGAGCAATTCCGTGTTCCACATCAAATGTGAAAGGAGCCTTGATTTCCTTGATGGCACTTCAGAGAAAACCCAAGATCACTGTTTCAAGTCTAGAGGGATCCTGAAGCAACTGGAGCAACACGAAAGGGCTCCGTGGACCCCAAATCAACTCGAGATGAGAGCTTAGTCCCTGGCTTCGACTCATGAGGAATACCAAGTTTCCCCAAGCACCTCAAGAGGAGGCTTCTCAAGCTACAGGTATGTGAGAGGGACCCTGAGTTTGTGGCCTCAAGTGGAATGGACACCGAGATGCTCTGACTCGAAGTAAGGCCGGATATCCCTGCAGTGAATTGAATGCAGGCTCGTCTTGCATCTCCCACGACGAAGGGATGTCTGAATCCCCTGTGGAGACCACAGAGAAAGACCTAGTTCTCCGCCTCATCGCGACCGGAGGCCTCACATCCTTTGAAAACTCGAGAGATCCGCGCAGAACAATGCTTCCAAAGGAGACGATGCCTGACTCCTCTTGAAAATGGATAGGAGTCCCAGAATCCCTGTGGCACATTGAAAGGGACCCTGGGTCTCCCGCCTCACGTGGAGACGCGTCCCAATTGCCATGCCAAGACTCGAGGAGAATCCCGAGTTGTCCCTCGCACCTAGGCAGGAGTCCTGACGTCGCTGAACAAACACGTGTCTGGAAGGGCCCTCCCCGTCGTAACTCGAGAATATACCCCAGGTTCCGGCCGCAACACGAGAAAAACAATGAGACTTCCCCCTCGTTGCGAGATGAGGCCCGATTCCCCTGCATTGCGTGCAGAGCAATTCCGTGTTCCACATCAAACGTGAAAGGAGCCTTGATTTCCTTGATGGCACTCCAGAGAAAACCCAAGATCACTGTCTCAAGTCTAGAGGGATGCTGAGGTCACTGGAACAACACGAAAGGGCTTCGTGGACCCCAAATCACCTCGAGATGAGAGCTTAGTCCCTGGCTTCGACTCAAGAGGAATACCAACTTTCCACAAGCACCTCAAGAGGAGGCTTCTCTCAGCTACAGGTAGGTGAGAGGGACCCTGAGTTTGTGGCCTCAAATCGAATGGACACCGAGATGCTCTGACTCGAAATAAGGCCGGATATCCCTGCAGTGAATTGAATGCAGGCTCGTCTTGCATCTCCCAAGATGAAGGGATGTCTGAATCCCCTGTGGAGACAAAAGAGAAAGACCTAGTCCTCCGCCTCAACGCGAACGGAGGCCTCACAGCCTTTTAAAACTCGAGAGGTCCGCGGAGATCAATGCTTCCAAAGGAGACGATGCCTGACTCCTCTTGCAAATGGATAGGAGTCCCAGGATCCCTGTTGCACGTGGAAAGGGACACTGGGTCTCGCGCCTCACGCGCTTCGCGTCCCAATTGCCATGCCAAGACTCGAGGAGAATCCCGAGGTGTCTCTCGCACCTAGGCAGGAGTCCTGACGTCGCTGAACAAACACGTGTCTGGAAGGGCCCTCCGCGTCGTAACTCGAGAATATATCCCAGGTTCCGGCCGCAACTCGAGAAAAACCAAGAGACTTCCCCCTCGCCGCGAGATGAGGCCCGATTCCCCTGAACTGCGTGCAGAGCAATTCCGTGTACCACATCAAACGTGAAAGGAGCCTTCATTTCCTTGATGGCACTCCAGAGAAAACCCAAGATCACTGTTTCAAGTCTAGAGGAATCCTGAGGTCACTGGAGCAACAGGAAAGGGCTCCGTGGACCCCAAGTCAACTCGAGATGAGAGCTTAGTCCCTGGCTTCGACTCAAGAGGAATACCAACTTTCCACAAGCACCTCAAGAGGAGGCTTCTCTCAGCCACAGGTATGTGAGAAGGACCCTGAGTTTGTGGCCTCAAGTGGAAAGGACACCGAGATGCTCTGACTCGAAGTAAGGCCGGATATCCCTGCAGTGAATTGAATGCAGGCTCGTCTTGCATCTCCCAAGACGAAGGGATGTCTGAATCCCCTGTCGAGACCACAGAGAAAGACCTAGTTCTCTGCCTCCTCGCGACCAGAGGCCTCACATCTTTTGAAAACTCGAGAGGTCCGCGGAGATCAATGCTTCCCAAGGAGACGATGCCTGACTCCTCTTGAAAATGGATAGGAGTCCCAGGATCCCTGTGGCACATCGAAAGGGACACTGGGTCTCCCACCTCACCTGGAGACGTGTCCCAATTGCCATGCCAAGACTCGAGGAGAATCCCGAGGTGTCCCTCACACCTAGGAAGGAGTCCTGACGTCGCTGAAAAAACACGTGTCTGGAAGGGCCCTCCCCGTCGTAACTCGATAATATACCTCAGGTTCCGGCCGCAACTCGAGAAAAACCATGAGACTTCCCCCTCGCCGCGAGATGAGTCCCGATTCCACTGCACTGCGTGCAGAGCAATTCCGTGTTCCACATCAAACGTGAAAGGAGCCTTGATTTCCTTGATGGCACTCCAGAGAAAACCCAAGATCACTGTCTCAAGTCTAGAGGGATCCTGAGGTCACTGGAGCAACACGAAAGGGCTCCGGGAACCCCAAATAAACTCGAGATGAGAGCTTAGTCCCTGGCTTCGACTCAAGAGGAATACCAACTTTCCCCAAGCACCTCAAGAGGAAGCTTCTCTCAGCTACAGGTATGTGAGAGGGACGCTGAGTTTGTGGACTAAAGTGGAATGGACACCGAGATGCTGTGACTCGAAGTAAGGCCGGATATCCCTGCAGTGAATTGAATGCAGGCTCGTCTTGTATCTCCCGAGACGAAGGGATGTCTGAATCCCCTGTGGAGACCACAGAGAAAGACCTAGTTCTCCGCCTCCTCGCGACCCGAGGCCTCACATCTTTTGAAAACTCGAGAGGTCCGCGGAGATCAATGCTTCCAAAGGAGACGATGCCTGACTCCTCTTGAAAATGGATAGGAGTCCCAGGATCCCTGTGGCACATCGAAAGGGACACTGGGTCTCCCGCCTCACGTGGAGACGCGTCCCAATTGCCATGCCAAGTCTCTAGGAGAATCCCGAGGTGTCCCTCGCACCTAGGCATGGGTTCTGACGTTGCTGAACAAACACATGTCTGGAAGTGAACCCCCCGTCGTAACTCGAGAATATACCCCAGGTTCCGGCCGCAACTCGAGAAAAACCATGAGACTTCCCCCTCGCCGCGAGATGAGGCCCGATTCCCCTGCATTCTGTGCAGAGCAATTCCGTGTTGCACATCAAACAGGAAAGGAGGCTTGATTTCCTTGATGGCACTCCAGAGAAAAAGCAAGACCACTGTGTCAAGTCTAGAGGGATCCTGAGGTACTGGAGAAACGCAATAGGGCTCCGTGGACCCAAATCAACTCGAGATGAGAGCTTAGACCCTGGCTTCCACTCAAGAGGAATACCAACTTTCCACAAGCACCTCAAGAGGAGGCTTCTCTAAGCTACAGGTATGTGAGAGGGACCCTGAGTTTGTGGCCTCAAGTGGAATGGACACCGAGATGCTCTGACTCGAAGTAAGGCTGGATATCCCTGCAGTGAATTGAATGCAGGGTCGTCTTGAATCTCCCAAGACGAAGGGATGTCTGAATTCCCTGTGGAGACCACAGAGAAAGACCTACTTCTCCGCCTCATCGCAACCGGAGGCCTCACATCGTTTGAAAACTCGAGGGGTCCACGGAGATCAATGCTTCCAAAGGAGACGATGCCTGACTCCTCTTGAAAATGGATCGGATTCCCAGGATCCCTGTGGCACGTGGAAAGGGACCCTGGGACCCCGCCTCACGTGGAGACGCGTCCCAATTACCATGCAAAGACTCGAGGAGAATCCCGAGGTGTCCCTCTCTCCTAGGCAGTAGTGCTGATGTCCCTGAACAAACACGTGTCTGAAAGGGCACTCCCCGTCGTAACTCGAGAATATACCCCAGGTTCCGGCCGCAACTCGATGAAAACCATGAGACTTCCCCCTCGCGGCGAGATGAGGCCCAGATCCCCTGCACTGCGTGCAGAGTAATTGCGTGTTCCACATCAAACGTGAAAGGAGCCTTGATTTCCTTGATGGCACTCCAGAGAATACCCAAGATCACTGTCTCAAGTCTAGAGGGATCCTGAGGTCACTGTAGCAACACGAAAGGGCTCCGTAGACCCAAATCAACTCGAGATGAGCGCTTAGTTCCTTGCTTCGACTCAAGAGGAATACCAAGTATCCACCAGCACCTCAAGACGAGGCTTCTCTCAGCTACAGGTATGTGAGAGGGACCCAGAGTTTGTATCCTCAAGTGGAATGGACACCGAGATGCTCTGACTCGAAGTAAGGCCTGATATCCCTGAAGTGAATTAAATGCACGGTCGTCTTGCATCTCCCAAGACGAAGGGATGTCTGAATCCCCTGTGGAGACCACAGAGTAAGACCTAGTCGTCCGCTTCATCGCGACCAGAGGCCTCACATCCTTTGAAAACTCGAGAGATCCGCGGAGATCAATGCTTCCAAAGGAGACGATGCCTGACTCCTCTTGAAAATGGATAGGAGTCCCAGGATCACTGTGGCACGTGGAAAGGGACACTGGGTCTCCCCCCTCACGTGGAGACGCCTTCCAATTTCCATGCCAAGACTCGAGGAGAATCCCGAGGTGTCCATCCCACCCTAGGCAGGAGTCCTGACGTCGCTGAACAAACACGTGTCTGGAAGGGCCCTCCCCGTCGTAACTCGAGAATATACCCCAGGTTCCGGCCGCAACTCGAGAAAAATCATGAGACTTCCCCCTCGCCGCGAGATGAGGGCCCGATTCCCCTGCACTGCGTGCAGAGCAATTCCGTGTTCCACATCAAACGTGAAAGGAGCCTTGATTTCCTTGATGGCACTCCAGAGAAAAAGCAAGATCACTGTCTCAAGTCTAAAGGGATCCTGAGGTCACTGTAGAAACACGAAAGCGCTCCGTGGACCCCAATTCAACTCGAGATGAGAGCTTAGTCCCTGGCTTCAACTCAAGAGGCATACCAACTTTCCACAAGCACCTCAAGAGGAGGCTTCTCTCAGCTACAGGTATGTGAGAGGGACCCTGAGTTTGTGGCCTCAAGTGGAATGGACACCGAGATGCTCTGACTCGAAGTAAGGCTGTATATCCCTGCAGTGAATTGAATGCAGGCTCGTCTTGCATCTCCCAAGACGAAGGGATGTCTGAATCCCCTGTGTAGACCACAGAGAAAGACCTAGTTCTCCGCCTCATCGCGACCGGAGGCCTCACATCCTTTGAAAACTCGAGAGGTCCGCGGAGATCAATGCTTCCAAAGGAGACGATGCCTGACTCCTCTTGAAAATGGATAGGAGTCCCAGGATCCCTGTGGCACGTGGAAACGGACCCTGGGTCTCCAGCCTCAAGGCGAGACGCGTCCCAATTGCCATGTCAAGACTCGAGGAGAATCCCGGGTGTCCATCCCACCTAGGCAGGAGTCCTGACGTCGCTGAACAAACACGTGTCTGGAAGGGCCCTCCCCATCGTAACTCGAGAATATACCCCAGGTTCGGTTCGCAACTCGAGAAAAACCATGAGACTTCCCCCTCGCCGCGAGATGAGGCCCGATTCCCCTGCACTGTGTGCAGAGCAGTTCCGTGTTCCACATCATACGTGAAAGGAGCCTGGATTTCCTTGATGGCACTCCAGAGAAAACCCAAGATCACTGTCTCAAGTCTAGTGGATCCTGAGGTCACTGGAGCAACACAAAAGGGCTCCGTGGACCCCAAATCAACTCGAGATGAGAGCTTAGTCCCTGGCTTCGACTCAAGAGGAATACCAACTTTCCACAAGCACCTCAAGAGGAGGCTTCTCTGAACTACAGGTATGTGAGAGGGACCCTGAGTTTGTGGCCTCAAGTGGAATGGACACCGAGATGCTCTGACTTGAAGTAAGGCCGGATATCCCTGCAGTGAAATGAATGCAGGCTCGTCTTGCATCTCCCAAGACGAAGGGATGTCTGAATCCCCTGTGGAGACCACAGAGAAAGACGTGGTTCTCCTTCTCATCGCAACAGGAGACCTCACATCCTTTGAAAACTCGAGAGGTCCACGAAGATCAATGCTTCCAAAGGAGACGATGCCTGACTCCTCTTGAAAATGGATAGGAGTCCCAGGATCCCTGTGGCACGTGGAAAGGGGACCATCTCTCTCAACAACAACAACGTGAGGAGTGGGGGTGGGGGGGGGGGGGAGAGAGGGAGGAGGAGGGGGAGAGGGGGGGGGGGGGGGAGGAGGGAGAGGGATGGGGGAGGGAGGGGAGAGGGGGAGGGGGGGGGGTAGAGAGGGGGGGGGAGGGAAGGGGAGGGGGGGTGGAACTCGAGAAAAACCATGAGACTTCCCCCTCGCCGTGAGATGAGGCCCGATTCCCCTGCACTGCGTGCAGAGCAATTCCGTGTTCCACATCAAACTTGAAAGGAGCCTTGATTTCCTTGATGGCACTCCAGAGAAAACCCAAGATCACTGTCTCAAGTCTAGAGGGATCCTGAGGTCACTGTATCAACACGAAAGGGCTCCGAGGAGCCCAAATCAACTCGAGATGAGAGCTTAGTCCCTGGCTTCGACTCAAGAGGAATACCAACTTTCCACAAGCACCTCAAGAGGAGGCTTCTCTCAGCTACAGGTATGTGAGAGGGACCCTGAGTTTGTGGCCTCAAGTGGAAAGGACACCGAGATGCTCTGACTCGAAGTAAGGCCGGATATCCCTGCAGTGAATTGAATGCAGGCTCGTCTTGCATCTCCCAAGACGAAGGGATGTGTGAATCCCCTGTTGAGACCACAGAGAAAGACCTAGTTCTCCACCTCATCGCGACCGGAGGCCTCACATCCTTTGAAAACTCGAGAGTTCCGTGGAGATAAATGCTTCTAAAGGAGACGATGCCTGACTCCTCTTGAAAATGGATAGGAGTCCCAGCATCCCTGTGGCACGTGGAAAGGGACACTGGGTCTCCCGCCTTACGTGGAGACGCGACCCAATTGCCATTCCAAGACTCGAGGAGAATCCCGAGGTGTCCCTCACACCTAGGCAGGAGTTCTGACGTCGCTGAACAAACACGTGTCTGGAAGGGCCCTCCCCGTCGTAACTCGAGAATATACCCCAGGTTCCGGCTGCAACTCGAGAAAAACCATGAGACTTCCCCCTCGCTGCGAGATGAGGCCCGATTCCCCTTCACTGCGTGCAGAGCAATTCCGTGCTCCACATCAAACTTGAAAGGAGCATTGATTTCCTTGATGGCACTCCAGAGAAAACCCAAGATCACTGTCTCAAGTCTAGAGGGATCCTGAGGACACTGTAGCAACACGAAAGGGATCCGTGGACCCCAAATCAACTCGAGATGAGAGCTTAGTCCCTGGCTTCGACTCAAGAGGAATACCAACTTTCCACAAGCACCTCAAGAGGAGGCTTCTCTCAGCTACAGGTATGTGAGAGGGACCCTGAGTTTGTGGCCTCAACTGAAAAGGACACCGAAGTGCTCTGACTCGAAGTAAGGCCAGATATCCCTGCAGTGAATTGAATGCAGGCTCGTCTTGCATCTCCCAATACGAAGGGATGTCTGAACCCCTGTGGAGACCACAGAGAAAGACCTAGTTCTCCGCCTCTTCGGGACCGGAGGCCTGACATCCTTTGAAAACTTGAGAGCTCCGCAGAGATCAATGCTTCCAAAGGAGATGATGCCTGACTCCTCTTGAAAATGGATAGGAGTCCCAGGATCCCTGTGGCACGTGGAAACGGACCCTGGGTCTCCAGCCTCAAGGCGAGACGCGTCCCAATTGCCATGTCAAGACTCGAGGAGAATCCCGGGTGTCCATCCCACCTAGGCAGGAGTCCTGACGTCGCTGAACAAACACGTGTCTGGAAGGGCCCTCCCCATAGTAACTCGAGAATATACCCCAGGTTCGGTCCGCAACTCGAGAAAAACCATGAGACTTCCCCCTCGCCGCGAGATGAGGCCAGATTCCCCTGCACTGTGTGCAGAGCAGTTCCGTGTTCCACATCATACGTGAAAGGAGCCTGGATTTCCTTGACGGCACTCCAGAGAAAACCCAAGATCACTGTCTCAAGTCTAGTGGGATCCTGAGGTCACTGGAGCAACACAAAAGGGCTCCGTGGACCCCAAATCAACTCGAGATGAGAGCTTAGTCCCTGGCTTCGACTCAAGAGGAATACCAACTTTCCACAAGCACCTCAAGAGGAGGCTTCTCTGAACTACAGGTATGTGAGAGGGACCCTGAGTTTGTGGCCTCAAGTGGAATCGACACCGAGATGCTCTGACTTGAAGTAAGGCCGGATATCCCTGCAGTGAAATGAATGCAGGGTCGTCTTGCATCTCCCAAGACGAAGGGATGTCTGAATCCCCTGTGGAGACCACAGAGAAAGACGTGGTTCTCCTTCTCATCGCAACAGGAGACCTCACATCCTTTGAAAACTCGAGAGGTCCACGGAGATCAATGCTTCCAAAGGAGACGATGCCTGACTCCTCTTGAAAATGGATAGGAGTCCCAGGATCCCTGTGACACGTGGAAAGGGACACTTGGTCTCCCGCCTCACGTGGAGACGCGTCCCAATTGCCATGCCAAGACTCGAGGAGAATCCCGAGGTGTCCCTCTCACCTAGTCAGGAGTCCTGAGGTCGCTGAACAAACACGTGTCTGGAAGGGCCCTCCCCGTCGTAAGTCGAGAATATACCCCAGGTTCCAGCCGCAACTCGAGCAAAACCATGAGACTTCCCCCTCGCCGCGAGATGAGGCCCGATTTCCCTGCACTGTGTGCAGAGCAATTCCGTGATCCACATGAAACAGGAAAGGAGGCTTGATTTCCTTGATGGCACTCCAGACAAAAAGCAAGATCACTGTCTCAAGTCTAGAGGGATCCTGAGGTCACTGTAGAAATGCGAAAGGGCTCCGTGGACCCCAAATCAACTCGAGATGAGAGGTTAGTCCCTGGCTTCGACTCAAGAGGAATACCAACTTTCCACAAGCACCTCAAGAGGAGGCTTCTCTCAGCTACAGGTATGTGAGAGGGACCCTGAGCTTGTGGCCTCAACTGAAAAGGACACCGAAATGCTCTGACTCGAAGTAAGGCCAGATATCCCTGCAGTGAATTGAATGCAGGCTCGTCTTGCATCTCCCAATACGAAGGGATGTCTGAACCCCTGTGGAGACCACAGAGAAAGACCTAGTTCTCCGCCTCTTCGGGACCGGAGGCCTGACATCCTTTGAAAACTCGAGAGCTCCGCGGAGATCAATGCTTCCAAAGGAGATGATGCCTGACTCCTCTTGAAAATGGATAGGAGTCCCAGGATCCCTGTGGCACGTGGAAACGGACCCTGGGTCTCCAGCCTCAAGGCGAGACGCGTCCCAATTGCCATGTCAAGACTCGAGGAGAATCCCAGGTGTCCATCCCACCTAGGCAGGAGTCCTGACGTCGCTGAACAAACACGTGTCTGGAAGGGCCCTCCCCATCGTAACTCGAGAATATACCCCAGGTTCGGTCCGCAACTCGAGAAAAACCATGAGACTTCCCCCTCGCCGCGAGATGAGGCCCGATTCCCCTGCACTGTGTGCAGAGCAGTTCCGTGTTCCACATCATACGTGAAAGGAGCCTGGATTTCCTTGACGGCACTCCAGAGAAAACCCAAGATCACTGTCTCAAGTCTAGTGGGATCCTGAGGTCACTGGAGCAACACAAAAGGGCTCCGTGGACCCCAAATCAACTCGAGATGAGAGCTTAGTCCCTGGCTTCGACTCAAGAGGAATACCAACTTTCCACAAGCACCTCAAGAGGAGGCTTCTCTGAACTACAGGTATGTGAGAGGGACCCTGAGTTTGTGGCCTCAAGTGGAATGGACACCGAGATGCTCTGACTTGAAGTAAGGCCGGATATCCCTGCAGTGAAATGAATGCAGGCTCGTCTTGCATCTCCCAAGACGAAGGGATGTCTGAATCCCCTGTGGAGACCACAGAGAAAGACGTGGTTCTCCTTCTCATCGCAACAGGAGACCTCACATCCTTTGAAAACTCGAGAGGTCCACGGAGATCAATGCTTCCAAAGGAGACGATGCCTGACTCCTCTTGAAAATGGATAGGAGTCCCAGGATCCCTGTGGCACGTGGAAAGGGACACTGGGTCTCCCGCCTTACGTGGAGACGCGTACCAATTGCCATTCCAAGACTCGAGTAGAATACTGAGGTGTCCCTCGCACATAGGCAGGAGTCCTGACGTCGGTGAACCAACACGTGTCTGGAAGGGCCCTACAAGTCGTAACTCGAGAATATACCCCAGGTTCCGGCCGCAACTCGAGAAAAACCATGAGACTTCCCCCTCGCCGTGAGATGAGGCCCGATTCCCCTGCACTGCGTGCAGAGCAATTCCGTGTTCCACATCAAACTTGAAAGGAGCCTTGATTTCCTTGATGGCACTCCAGAGAAAACCCAAGATCACTGTCTCAAGTCTAGAGGGATCCTGAGGTCACTGTATCAACACGAAAGGGCTCCGGGGAGCCCAAATCAACTCGAGATGAGAGCTTAGTCCCTGGCTTCGACTCAAGAGGAATACCAACTTTCCACAAGCACCTCAAGGGGAGGCTTCTCTCAGCTACAGGTATGTGAGAGGGACCCTGAGTTTGTGGCCTCAAGTGGAAAGGACACCGAGATGCTCTGACTCGAAGTAAGGCCGGATATCCCTGCAGTGAATTGAATGCAGGCTCGTCTTGCATCTCCCAAGACGAAGGGATGTGTGAATCCCCTGTTGAGACCACAGAGAAAGACCTAGTTCTCCACCTCATCGCGACCGGAGGCCTCACATCCTTTGAAAACTCGAGAGTTCCGTGGAGATAAATGCTTCTAAAGGAGACGATGCCTGACTCCTCTTGAAAATGGATAGGAGTCCCAGCATCCCTGTGGCACGTGGAAAGGGACACTGGGTCTCCCGCCTTACGTGGAGACGCGTACCAATTGCCATTCCAAGACTCGAGGAGAATCCCGAGGTGTCCCTCACACCTAGGCAGGAGTTCTGACGTCGCTGAACAAACACGTGTCTGGAAGGGCCCTCCCCGTCGTAACTCGAGAATATACCCCAGGTTCCGGCTGCAACTCGAGAAAAACCATGAGACTTCCCCCTCGCCGCGAGATGAGGCCCGATTCCCCTTCACTGCGTGCAGAGCAATTCCGTGCTCCAAATCAAACTTGAAAGGAGCATTGATTTCCTTGATGGCACTCCAGAGAAAACCCAAGATCACTGTCTCAAGTCTAGAGGAATCCTGAGGTCCCTGGAGCAACACGAAAGGGCTCCGTGGACCCCAAATCAACTCGAGATGAGAGCTTAGTCCCTGGCTTCAGCTCAAGAGGAAGACAAACTTTCCACAAGCACCTCAAGAGGAGGCTTCTCTCACCTACAGGTATGTGAGAGGGACCCTGAGTTTGTGGCCTCAAGTGGAATGGACACCGAGATGCTCTGACTCGAAGTAAGGCTGGATATCCCTGCAGTGAATTGAATGCAGGCTCTTCTTGCATCTCCCAAGTCGAAGGGATGTCTGAATCCCCTGTGGAGACCACAGAGAAAGACCTAGTTCTCCGCCTCATCGCGATCGGAGGCCTCACATCCTTTGAAAACTCGAGAGGTCCACGGAGATCAATGCTTCCAAAGGAGACGATGCCTGACTCCTCTTGAAAATGGATAGGAGTCCCAGGATCCCTGTGGCACGTGGAAAGGGACCCTGGGTCTTCCGCCTCACGTGGAGACGCGTCCCAGTTGCCATGCCAAGCCTCGTGGAGAATACCGAGGTGTCCATCGAACCTAGGCATTGGTTCTGTCTTCGCTGAACTAACACGTGTCTGGAAGGGCATAGCCCGTCATAACTCGAGAATATACCCCAGGTTCCGGCTGCAACTCAAGAAAAACCATGAGACTTACCCCTCGCCGCGAGATGAGGCCCGATTCCCCTGCTCTGCGTGCAGAGCATTTCCGTGTTCCACATCAAACGTGAAAGGAGCCTTGATTTCCTTGATGGCACTCCAGAGAAAACCCAAGATCACTGTCTCAAGTCTAGAGGGATCCTGAGGTCACTGGAGCAACACAAAAGGGCTCCGTGGACACCAAATCAACTCGAGATGAGAGCTTAGTCCCTGGATTCGACTCAAGAGGAATACCAACTTTCCACAAGCACCTCAAGAAGAGGCATCTCTCAGCTGCAGGTATGTGAGAGGGACCCTGAGTTTGTGGCCTCAAGTGGAATGGACACCGAGTTGCTCTGACTCGAAGTAAGGCCAGATATCCCTGCAATGAATTGAATGCAGGCTCGTTTTGCATCTCCCAAGACGAAGGGATGTCTGAATCCCCTGTGGAGACCACAGAGAAAGACCTAGTTCTCTGCCTCATCGCGACCGGAGGACTCACATCCTTTGAAAACTCGAGAGGTCCCCGGAGATCAATGCTTCCAAAGGAGACGATGCCTGACTCCTCTTGAAAATGGATAGGAGTCCCAGGATCCCTGTGGCACGTGGAAAGGGACCCTGGGTCTCCCGCCTCATGTAGAGACGCGTCCCAATTGCCATGCCAAGACTCGAGGAGAATCCCGAGGTGTCCCTCGCAACTAGGCAGGAGTCCTGACGTCGCTGAACAAACACATGTCTGGAAGGGCCCTCCCCGTCGTAACTCGAGAATATACGCCAGGTTCCGGCCGCCACTCGAGAAAAACCAGGAGACTTCCCCCTCGCCCCGAGATGAGGCCCGATTCCCTTGCACTGCGTGCAGAGCAATTCCGTGTTCCCCATCAAACGTGAAAGGAGCCTTGATTTCCTTGATGGTACTCCAGAGAAAAAGCAAGATCACTGTCTCAAGTCTAGAGGGATCCTCACGTCACTGGACCATAACGAAAGGGCTCCGTGGACACCAAATCAACTCGAGATGAGAGCTTAGTCCCTGGATTCGACTCAAGAGGAATACCAACTTTCCACAAGCACCTCAAGAAGAGGCATCTCTCAGCTGCAGGTATGTGAGAGGGACCCTGAGTTTGTGGCCTCAAATCGAATGGACACCGAGATGCTCTGACTCGAAATAAGGCCGGATATCCCTGCAGTGAATTGAATGCAGGCTCGTCTTGCATCTCCCAAGACGAAGGGATCTCTGAATCCCCTGTGGAGACCACAGAGAAAGACCTAGTCCTCCGCCTCAACGAGAACGGAGGCCTCATATCCTTTTAAAACTCGAGAGGTCCGCGGAGATCAATGCTTCCAAAGGAGACGATGCCTGACTCCTCTTGAAAATGGATAGGAGTCCCAGGATCACTGTGGCACGTGGAAAGGGACCCTGGGTCTCCCGCCTCACGTGGAGATGCGTCCCAATTGCAATGCCAAGACTCGAGGAGAATCCCGATGTGTCCCTCACACCTAGGCAGGAGTGCTGACGTCGCTGAACAAACACGTGTTTGGAAGGGCCCTCCCCGTCGTAACTCGAGAATATACCCCCGGTTCCGGCCGCAACTCGAGAAAAACCATGAGACTTCCCCCTCGCCGCGAGATGAGGCCCGATTCCCCTGCACTGCATGCAGAGCAATTCCGTGCTCCACATCAAACGTGAAAGGAGCATTGATTTCCTTGATGGCACTCCAGAGAAAACCCAAGATCACTCTCTCAAGTCTAGAGGGATCCTGAGGACACTGTAGCAACACGAAAGGGCTCCGTGGACCCCAAATCAACTCGAGATGAGAGCTTAGTCCCTGGCTTCGACTCAAGTGGAATACCAACTTTCCACAAGCATTTCAAGAGGAAGCTTCTCTCAGCTACAGGTATGTGAGAGGGACCCTGAGTTTGTGGCCTCAAGTGGAATGGACACCGAGATGCTCTGACTCAAAGTAAGGCCGGATATCCCTGCAGTGAATTGAAAGCAGTCTCGTCTTCCATCTCCCAAGACGAAGGGATGTCTGAATCCCCTGTGGAGACCACAGAGAAATAACTCGTTCTCCACCTCATCGCGACCAAAGGCCTCACATCCTTTGAAACCTCGAGAGGTCCGCGGAGATCAATGCTTCCAAAGGAGACAATGGCTGACTCCTCCTGAAAATGGATAGGAGTTCCAGGATCCCTGTGGCACGTGTAAAGCGACCCTGGGTCTCCCACCTCACGTGGAGACGCGTCCCAATTGCCATGCCAAGACTCGAGGAAATCCCGAGGTGTCCCTCGCACATAGGCAGGAGTCCTGACGTCGCTGAAAAAACACGCGACCTGAAGGGCCCTCCCCATCGTAACTCGAGAATATACCCCAGGTTCTGGCCGCAACTCGAGAAAAACCATGAGACTTCCCCTTCGCCGCGAGATGAGGCCCGATTCCCATGCACTGCGTGCAGAGCAATTCCGTGTTCCACATCAAACATGAAAGGAGCCTTGATTTCCTTGATGGCACTCCAGAGGAAACCCAAGATCACTGTCTCAAGTCTAGAGGGATCTTGAGGTCACTGGAGAAACACGAAAGGGCCCCGTGGACCCCAAATCAACTCGAGATGAGAGCTTTTTCCCTAGCTTCGACTCAACAGGAATACCAAATTTCGACAAGCACCTCAAGAGGAGGCTTCTCTCAGCTACAGGTATGTGAGAGGGACCCTGAGTTTGGGACCTCAAGTGGAATGGACACCGAGATGCTCTGACTCGTAGTAAGGCCGTATATCCCTGCAGTGAATTGAATGCAGGCTCGTCTTGCATCTCCAAAGACGAAGGGATGTCTGAATCCCCTGTGGAGACCACAGAGAAAGACCTAGTTCTCCCCCTCATCGCACCCAGAGGCCTCACATCCTTTGAAAACTCAAGAGGTCCGCGGAGATCAATACTTCCAACGGAGACGATGCCTGACTCCTCTTGAAAATGGATAGGAGTCCCAGGATCCCTGTGGCACGTGGAAAGGGACCCTGGGTCTCCCGCCTCACGTGGAGACGCGTCCAAATTACCATGCCAAGACTCGAGGAGAATCCCGAGGTGTCCCTCGCACCTAGGCAGGAGTCCTGATGTCGCTGAACAAACACGTGTCTGGAAGGGCCCTCCCCGTCGTAACTCGAGAATATACCCCAGGTTCCGGCCGCAACTCGAGAAAAACATTTAGATTTCCCCCTCGCCGCGAGTTGAGGCCCGATTCCCCTGCACTGAATGCAGAGCAATTCCGTGTTCCACATCAAACGTGAAAGGAGCCTTGATTTCCTTGATGGCACTCCAGAGAAAACCCAAGATCACTGTCTCAAGTCTAGAGCGATCCTGAAGTCACTGGACCAACAGGAAAGGGCTTCGTGGACCCCAAATCTACTCGAGATGAGAGCTTAGACCCTGGCTTAGACTCAAGAGGAATACC
Source organism: Dama dama (assembly GCF_033118175.1). Taxonomy (NCBI): domain Eukaryota; kingdom Metazoa; phylum Chordata; class Mammalia; order Artiodactyla; family Cervidae; genus Dama; species Dama dama. Next base: position 583,952 of record NW_026870924.1, on the reverse strand, counting down.
AACTTTCCACAAGCACCTCAAGAGGAGGTTTCTCTCAGCTACAGGTATATTTGAGGGACCCTGAGTTTGTGGCCTCAAGTGGAATGGACACCGAGATGCTCTGACTCGATGTAAGGCCGGATATGTCTGCAGTGAATTGAATGCAGGCCCGTCTTGCATCTCCCAAGACGAAGGGATGTCTGAATCCCCTGTGGAGACCACAGAGAAAGACCTTGTCCTCCGCCTCATCGCGACCGGAGGCCTCACATCCTTTGAAAACTCGAGAGGTCCGTGCAGAACAAAGCTTCCAAAGGAGACGAAGCCTGACTCCTCTTGAAAATGGATAGGAGTCCAAGGATCCCTGTGGCACGTGGACAGGGACCCTGGGTCTCCCGCCTCACGTGGAGACGCGTCCCAATTGCCATGCCAAGACTCGAGGAGAATCCCGAGGTGTCCCTCGCACCTAGGCAGGAGTCCTGACGTCGCTGCACAAACACGTGTCTGGAAGGGCCTTCCCCATCGTAACTCGAGAATATACAACAGGTTCCGGCCGCAACTCGAGAAAAAATATGAGACTTCCCCCTCGCCGCGAGATGAGGCCCGATTCCCCTGCACTGCGTGCAGAGCAATTCCGTGTTCCACATCAAACGTGAAAGGAGCCTTGATTTCCTTGATGGCACTCCAGAGAAAACCCAAGATCATTGTCTGAAGTCTAGAGAGATCCCGAGGTCACTGGAGCAACACGAAAGGGCTCCGTGGACCCCAAATCAACTCGAGATGAGAGCTTAGTCCCTGGCTTCCACTCAAGAGGAATACCAACTTTCCACAAGCACCTCAAGAGGAGGTTTCTCTCAGCTACAGGTATGTCAGAGGGACCCTGAGTTTGTGGCCCCAAGTGGAATGGACACCGAGATGCTCTGACTCGAAGTAAGGCCGGATATCCCTGCAGTGAATTGAATGCAGGCTCGTCTTGCATCTCCCAAGAAGAAGGGATGTCTGAATCCCCTGTGGAGACCACAGAGAAAGACCTAATTATCCGCCTCATAGCGACCGGGGGCCTCACGTCCTTTGAAAACTGGAGGGGTCCGCGGAGATCAATGCTTCCAAAGGAGACGATGCCTAACTCCTCTTTAAAATGGATAGGAGTCCCAGGATCCCTGTGGCACGTGGAAAGGGACACTGGGTCTCCCCCCTCACGTGGAGACGCTTCCCCATTGCCATGCCAAGACTCGAGGAGAATCCCGAGGTGTCCCTCGCACCTAGGCAGGAGTCTTGACGTCGCTGAACAAACACGTGTCTGGAAGGGCCCTCCCCGTCGTAACTCGAGAATATACCCCAGGTTCCGGCCGCAACTCGAGAAAAACCATGAGACTTCCCCCTCGCCGCGAGATGAGGCCCGATTCCCCTGCACTGCGTGCAAAGCAATTCCGTGTTCCACATCAAACGTGAAAGGAGCCTTGATTTCCTTGATGGCACTCCAGAGAAAACCCAAAATCACTGTCTCAAGTCTAGAGGGATCCTGAGGTCACTGGAGCAACACGAAAGCGCACCGTGAACTCCAGATCAACTCGAGATGAGAGCTTACACCCTGCCTTCGACTCAAGAGGAATACCCACTTTTCACAAGAACCTCAAGACGAGGCTTCTCTCAGCTACAGGTATGTGAGAGGGACCCTGAGTTTGTGGCCTCAAGTGGAATGGACACCGAGATGCTCTGACTCGAAGTAAGGCCGGATATCCCTGCAGTGAATTGAATGCAGGCTCGTCTTGCATCTCCCAAGACGAAGGGATGTCTGAATCCCCTGTGGAGACCTCAGAGAAATACCGACTTCTCCGCCTCATCGCGACCGGAGGCCTCACATCCTTTGAAAACTCGAGAGGTCCGCGGAGATCAATGCTTCCAAAGGAGACGATGCCTGACTCCTCTTGAAAATGGATAGGAGTCCCACGATCCCTGTGGCACGTTGAAAGGGACCCTGGGTCTCCTGGCTCCCGTGGAGACGTGTCCCAATTGCCATGCCAAGATTCGAGGAGAATCCCGAGGTGTCCCTCGCACCTAGGCAGGAGTCCGACGTCGCTGAACAAACACGAGTCTGGAAGGGCCCTCCCCGTCATAACTCGAGAGAATATACCCCAGGTTCCGGCCGCAACTCGAGAAAAACCATGAGATTTCCCCCTCGCCGAGAGTTGAGGCCCGATTCCCCTGGGCTGCGTGCAGAGCAATTCCGTGTTCCACATCAAACGTGAAAGGAGCCTTGATTTCCTTGATGGCACTCCAGAGAAAACCCAAGATCACTGTCTCAAGTCTAGAGGGATCCTGAGGTCACTGGAGCAACACGAAATTTCCCCTTGGACCCCAAATCACCTCGAGATGAGAGCTTAGTCCCTGGCTTCGACTCAAGAGGAATACCAACTTTTCATAAGCACCTCAAGAGGAGGCTTCTCTCAGCTACAGGTATGTGAGAGGGACCCTGAGTTTGTGGCCTCAAGTGGAATGGACACTGAGATGCTCTGACTCGAAGTAAGGCCGGATATCCCTGCAGTGAATTGAATGCAGGCTCGTCTTGCATCTCCCAAGACGAAGGGATGTCTGAATCCCCTGTGGAGACCTCAGAGAAAGACCGAATTCTCCGCCTCATCGCAACCGGAGGCCTCACATCCTTTGAAAACTCGAGAGGTCCGCGGAGATCAATGCTTCCAAAGGAGACGATGCCTGACTCCTCTTGAAAATGGATAGGAGTCCCAGGATCCCTGTGGCACGTGGAAAGGGACACTGGGTCTCCCGCCTCACGTGGAGACGCTTCCCCATTGCCATGCCAAGACTCGAGGAGAATCCCGAGGTGTCCCTCGCACCTAGGCAGGAGTCCTGACGTCGCTGAACAAACACGTGTCTGGAAGGGCCCTCCCCGTCGTAACTCGAGAATATACCCCAGGTTCCGGCCGCAACTCGAGAAAAACCATGAGATTTACCCCTCGCCGCGACTTGAGGCCCGATTCCCCTGCACTGATTGCAGAGCAATTCCGTGTTCCACATCAAACGTGAAAGGAGCCTTGATTTCCTTGATGGCACTCCAGAGAAAACCCAAGATCACTGTCTCAAGTCTAGAGGGATCCTGAAGTCACTGGACCAACAGGAAAGGGCTTCGTGGACCCCAAATCAACTCGAGATGAGAGCTTTGACCCTGGCTTAGACTCAAGAGGAATACCAACTTTCCACAAGGACCTCAAGAGGAAGTTTCTCTCATCTACACGTATATTTGAGGGACCCTGAGTTTGTGGCCTCAAGTGGAATAGACACCGAGATGCTCTGACTCGAAGTAAGGCCGGATATCCCTGCAGTGAATTGAATGCAGGCTCGTCTTGCATCTCCCAAGACGAAGGGATGTCTGAATCCCCTGTGGAGACCACAGAGAAAGACCTAAATCTCCGCCTCATAGCGACCGGGGGCCTCACATCCTTTGAAAATTCGAGAGGTCCGCGGAGATCAATGCTTCCAAAGGAGACGATGCCTGACTCCTCTTGAAAATGGATAGGAGTCCCAGGATCCCTGTGGCACGTGGAAAGGGACCCTGGGTCTCCCGCCTCACGTGGAGACGCGTCCCCATTGCCATGCCAAGACTCGAGGAGAATCCCGAGGTGTCCCTCGCACCTAGGCAGGAGTCCTGACGTCGCTGAACAAACACGTGTCTGGAAGGGCCCTCCCCGTTGTAACTCGAGAATATACCGCAGGTTCCGGACGCAACTCGAGAAAAACCATGAGACTTCCCCCTCGCCGCGAGATGAGGCCCGATTCCCCTGCACTGCGTGCAGAGCAATTCCGTGTTCCACATCAAACGTGAAAGGAGCCATGATTTCCTTGATGGCCCTCCAGAGAAAACCCAAGATCACTGTCTCAAGTCTAGAGGGATTCTGAGGTCACTGGAGCAACACGAAAGGGCTCCATGGACCCCAAATCAACTCGAGATGAGAGCTTAGTCCCTGGCTTCAACTGAAGAGGAATTCCAACTTTCCACAAGCACCTCCAGAGGAGGCTTCTCTCAGCTACAGGTATGTGAGAAGGACCCTGAGTTTGTGGCCTCAAGTGGAATGGACACCGAGATGCTCTGACTCGAAGGAAGGCCGGATATCCCTGCAGTGAATTGAATGCAGGCCTCTTTTGCATCTCCCACGACGAAGGGATGTCTGAATCCCCTGTGGAGACCACAGAGAAAGACCTAGCTCTCCGCCTCATCGCGATCGGAGGCCTCACGTCCTTTGAAAGCTCGAGATGTCCGCGGAGATCAATGCTTCCAAAGGAGACGATGCCTGACTCCTCTTGAAAATGGATAGGAGTCCCAGGATCCCTGTGGCACGTGGAAAGGGACCCTGGGTCTCACGCCTCACGTGGAGACGCATCCCAATGGCCATGCCAAGACTCGAGGAGAATCCCGAGGTGTCCCTCGCACCTAGGCAGGAGTCATGACGTCGCTGAACAAACAGGTGTCTGGAAGGGCCCTCCCAGTCGTAACTCGAGAATATACCCCAGGTTCCGGCTGCAGCTCGAGAAAAACCATGAGACTTCCCCCTCGCCGCGAGATGAGGCCCGATTCCCCTGCACTGCGTGCAGAGCAATTCCGTGTTCCACATCAAACTTGAAAGGAGCCTTGATTTCCTTGATGGCACTCCAGAGAACACCCAAGATCACTGTCTCATGTCTAGAGGGATACTGAGGTCACTGTAGCAACACGAAAGGGCTCCGTGGACCCAAATCAACTCGAGATGAGAGCTTCGTCCCTGGCTTCGACTCAAGAGGAATACCCACTTTCCACAAGAACCTCAAGAGGAGGCTTCTCTCAGCTACAGGTATGTGAGAGGGACCCTGATTTTGTGGCCTCAAGTGGAATGGACACCGAGATGCTCTGACTCGAAGGAAGGCCGGATATCCCTGCAGTGAATTGAATGCAGGCTCGTCTTGCATCTCCCACGACGAAGGGATGTCTGAATCCCCTGTGGAGCCCACAGAGAAAGACCTAGTTCTCCGCCACATCGCGACCGGAGGCCTCACGTCCTTTGAAAACTCGAGAGGTCCGCGGAGATCAATGCTTCCAAAGGAGACGATGCCTGACTCTTCTTGAAAATGGATAGGAGTCCCAGGATCCCTGTGGCACGTGGAAAGGGACCCTGGGTCTCCCGACTCACGTGGAGACGCGTCCCAATTGCCATGCCAAGACTCCAGGAGAATCCCGAGGTGTCCCTCGCACCTAGGCAGGAATACTGACGTCGCTGAACAAACACGTGTCTGGAAGGGCCCTCCCCGTCGTAACTCGAGAATATACCCCAGGTTCCGGACGCAACTCGAGAAAAACCATGAGACTTCCCCCTCGCCGCGAGATGAGGCCCGATTCCCCTGCACTGCGTGCAGAGCAATTCCGTGTTCCACATCAAACGTGAAAGGAGCCTTGATTTCCTTGATGGCACTCCAGAGAAAACCCAAGATCACTGTCTCAAGTCTAGAGGGACCCTGAGGTCACTGGAGCAACACGAAAGGGCTCCATGGACCCCAAATCAACTCGAGATGAGAGCTTAGTCCCTGGCTTTGACTCAAGAGGAATACCAACTTTCCACAAGCACCTCAAGAGGAGGCTTCTCTCAGCTACAGGTATGTGAGAGGAACCTGAGTTTGTGGCCTCAAGTGGAATGGACACCGAGATGCTCTGACTCGAAGTAAGGCCGGATATCCCTGCAGTGAATTGAATGCAGGCTCGTCTTGCATCTCCCAAGACGAAGGGATGTCTGAATCCCCTGTGGAGACCACAGAGAAAGACCTAGTTCTCCGCCTCATCACGATCGGAGGCATCACATCCTTTGAAAACTCGAGCGGTCCGCACAGATCAATGCTTCCAAAGGAGACGATGCCTGAGTCCTCTTTAAAATGGATAGGAGTCCCAGGATCCCTGTGGCACGTGGAAAGGGACCCTGGGTCTCCCGTCTCACGTGGAGACGCGTCCAAATGGCCAGGGCAAGATTCGAGGAGAATCCCGAGTTGCCCCTCGCACCTAGGCAGGAGTCCTGACGTCGCTGAACAAACACGTGTCTGGAAGGGCCCTTCCGGTCGTAACTCGTGAGTGTACCCCAGGTTCCAGCCGCAACTCGAGAAAAACCATGAGACTTCCCCCTCGCCGCGAGATGAGGCCGGATTCCCCTGCACTGCGTGCAGAGCCACTCCGTGTTCCAAATCAAACGTGAAATGAGACTTGATTTCCTTGATGGCACTCCAGAGAACACCCAAGATCACTGTCTCAAGTCTAGAGGGATCCTGAGGTCACTGTAGCAACACGAAAGGGCTCCGTGGACCCCAAATCAACTCGAGATGAGAGCTTCGTCCCAGGCTTCGACTCAAGAGGAATACCCACTTTCCACAAGCACCTCAAGAGGAGGCTTCTCTCAGCTACAGGTTTGTGAGAGGGACCCTGAGTTTGTGGCCTAAAGTGGAATGGACACCGAGATGCTCTGACTCGAAGGAAGCCCCGATATCCCTGCAGTGAATTGAATGCAGGCTCTTGCGTCTCCCACGAAGAAGGGATGTCTGAATCCCCTGTGGAGACCAAGGAGAAAGACCTAGTTCTCCGCCTCATCGCGACCGGAGGCCTCACGTCCTTTGAAAACTCGAGAGGTCCGCGGAGATCAATGCTTCCAAAGGAGACGATGCCTGACTCCTCTTGAAAATGGATAGGAGTCCCAGGATCCCTGTGGCACGTGGAAAGGGACCCTGGGTCTCCCGCCTCACGTGGAGACGCGTCCCAATGGCCATGCCAAGACTCGAGGAGAATCCCGAGTTGCCCCTAGCACCTAGCCAGGAGTCCTGGCGTCTCTGAACAAACACGTGTCTGGAAGGGCCCTCCCCTTCGTAACTCGAGAATATACCCCAGGTTCCGGCCACAACTCGAGAAAAACCATGAGACTTCCCTCTCGCCGCGAGATGAGGCCCGATTCCCTTGCAATGCGTGCAGAGCAATTCCGTGTTAGACATCAAACATGAAAGGAGCCTTGATTTCCTTGATGGCACTCCAGAGCACACCCAAGATCACTGTCTCATGTCTAGAGGGATACTGAGGTCACTGTAGCAACACGAAAGGGCTCCGTGGACCCCAAATCAACTCGAAATGCGAGCTTCGTCCCTGGCTTCGACTCAAGAGGAATACCAAGTTTCCACAAGCACCTCAAGAGGAGGCTTCTCTCAGCTACAGGTATGTGAGAGGGACCCTGAGTTTGTGGCCTCAAGTGGAATGGACACTGAGATGCTCTGACTCGAAAGAAGGCCGGATATCCCTGCAGTGAAGTGAATGCAGGCCTCTTTTGTATCTCCCACGACGAAGGGATGTCTGAATCCCCTATGGAGACCACAGAGAAAGACCTAGTTCTCCGCCTCAAATCGATCGGAGGCCTCACATCCTTTGAAAACTCGAGCGGTCCGCACAGATCAATGCTTCCAAAGGAGACGATGCCTGAGTCCTCTTTAAAATGGATAGGAGTCCCAGGATCCCTGTGGCACGTGGAAAGGGACCCTGGGTCTCCCGTCTCACGTGGAGACGCGTCCAAATGGCCAGGGCAAGACTCGAGGAGAATCCCGAGTTGCCCCTCGCACCTAGGCAGGAGTCCTGACGTCGCTGAACAAACACGTGTCTGGAAGGGCCCTTCCGGTCGTAACTCGTGAGTGTACCCCAGGTTCCAGCCGCAACTCGAGAAAAACCATGAGACTTCCCCCTCGCCGCGAGATGAGGCCGGATTCCCCTGCACTGCGTGCAGAGCCACTCCGTGTTCCAAATCAAACGTGAAATGAGACTTGATTTCCTTGATGGCACTCCAGAGAACACCCAAGATCACTGTCTCAAGTCTAGAGGGATCCTGAGGTCACTGTAGCAACACGAAAGGGCTCCGTGGACCCCAAATCAACTCGAGATGAGAGCTTCGTCCCTGGCTTCGACTCAAGAGGAATACCCACTTTCCACAAGCACCTCAAGAGGAGGCTTCTCTCAGCTACAGGTTTGTGAGAGGGACCCTGAGTTTGTGGCCTAAAGTGGAATGGACACCGAGATGCTCTGACTCGAAGGAAGGCCCGATATCCCTGCAGTGAATTGAATGCAGGCTCGTCTTGCGTCTCCCACGAAGAAGGGATGTCTGAATCCCCTGTGGAGACCAAGGAGAAAGACCTAGTTCTCCGCCTCACCGCGACCGGAGGCCTCACGTCCTTTGAAAACTCGAGAGGTCCGCGGAGATCAATGCTTCCAAAGGAGACGATGCCTGACTCCTCTTGAAAATGGATAGGAGTCCCAGGATCCCTGTGGCACGTGGAAAGGGACCCTGGGTCTCCCGCCTCACGTGGAGACGCGTCCCAATGGCCATGCCAAGACTCGAGGAGAATCCCGAGTTGCCCCTAGAACCTAGCCAGGAGTCCTGGCGTCTCTGAACAAACACGTGTCTGGAAGGGCCCTCCCCTTCGTAACTCGAGAATATACCCCAGGTTCCGGCCACAACTCGAGAAAAACCATGAGACTTCCCCCTCGCCGCGAGATGAGGCCCGATTCCCTTGCAATGCGTGCAGAGCAATTCCGTGTTAGACATCAAACATGAAAGGAGCCTTGATTTCCTTGATGGCACTCCAGAGCACACCCAAGATCACTGTCTCATGTCTAGAGGGATACTGAGGTCACTGTAGCAACACGAATGGGCTCCGTGGACCCCAAATCAACTCGAAATGCGAGCTTCGTCCCTGGCTTCGACTCAAGAGGAATACCAAGTTTCCACAAGCACCTCAAGAGGAGGCTTCTCTCAGCTACAGGTATGTGAGAGGGACCCTGAGTTTGTGGCCTCAAGTGGAATGGACACCGAGATGCTCTGACTCGAAAGAAGGCCGGATATCCCTGCAGTGAAGTGAATGCAGGCCTCTTTTGTATCTCCCACGATGAAGGGATGTCTGAATCCCCTGTGGAGACCACAGAGAAAGACCTAGTTCTCCGCCTCAAATCGATCGGAGGCCTCACGTCCTTTGAAAACTCGAGAGGTCCGTGGAGATCAATGCTTCCAAAGGAGACGATGCCTGACTCCTCTTGAAAATGGATAGGAGTCCCAGGATCCCTGTGGCACGTGGAAAGGGACCCTAGGTCTCCCGCCTCACGTGGAGACGAGTCCAAATGGCCATGACAAGACTCGAGGAGAATCCCGAGTTGGCCCTCGCACCTAGGCAGGAGTCCTGACGTCGCTGAACAAACACGTGTCTGGAATGGCCCTTCCGGTCGTAACTCGTGAGTGTACCCCAGGTTCCGGCCGCAACTCGAGAAAAACCATGAGACTTCCCCCTCGCCGCGAGATTAGGCCCGATTCCCCTGCACTGCGTGCAGAGCTACTCCGTGTTCCAAATCAAACGTGAAAGGAGCCTTGATTTCCTTGATGGCACTCCAGAGAACACCCAAGATCACTGTCTCAAGTCTAGAGGGATCCTGAGGTCACTGTAGCAACAGGAAACGGCTCCGTGGACCCCAAATCAACTCGAGATGACTGCTTCGTCCCGGGCTTCGACTCAAGAGGAATTCCCACTTTCCACAAGCACCTCAAGAGGAGGCTTCTCTCAGCTACAGGTATGTGAGTGGGACCCTGAGTTTGTGGCCTCAAATGGAATGGACACCGAGATGCTCTGACTCAGAAGAAGGCCGGATATCCCTGCAGTGAATTGAATGCAGGCTCGTCTTGCATCTCCCCCGAGGAAGGGATGTCTGAATCCCCTGTGGAGACCACAGAGAAAGACCTAGTTCTCCGCCTCATCGCGACCGGAGGCCTCACGTCCTTTGAAAACTCGAGAGGTCCGCGGAGATCAATGCTTCCAAAGGAGACGATGCCTGACTCCTCTTGAAAATGGATAGGAGTACCAGGATCCCTGTGGCACGTGGAAAGGGACCCTGGGTCTCCCGCCTCACGTGGAGACGCGTCCCAATGGCCATGCCAAAACTCGAGGAGAATCCCGAGGGGTCCCTCGCACCCAGGCAGGAGTCCTGACGTCGCTGAATAAACACGTGTCTGGAAAGGCCCTTCTGGTCGAAACTCGAGAATGTAGCCCAGGTTGTGGCTGCAAGTCGAGAAAAACCATGAGACTTCCCCCTCCCTGCGAGATGAGGCCCGATTCCCCTGCACTGCGTGCAGATCAATTCCGTGTTCCACATCAAACATGAAAGGAGCCTTGATTTCCTCGATGGCACTCCAGAGAAGACCCAAGATCACTGTCTCATGTCTAGAGGGATACTGAGGTCACTGTACCAACACGAAAGGGCTCCGTGGACCCCCAATCAACTCGAGATGCGATCTTCGTCCCTGGCTTCGACACAAGAGGAATACCCACTTTCCACAAGCACCTCAAGAGGAGGCTTCGCTCAGCTACAGGTATGTGAGAGGGACCCTGAGTTTTTGGCCTCAAGTGGAATGGACACCGAGATGCTCTGACTCGAAAGAAGGCCGGAAATCCCTGCAGTGAATTGAATGCAGGCCTCTTTTGCATCTCCCACGACGAAGGGATGTCTGAATCCCCTGTGGAGACCACAGAGAAAGACCTAGTTCTCCGCCTCAAATCGATCGGAGGCCTCACGTCCTTTGAAAACTCGAGAGGTCAGCGGAGATCAATGCTTCCAAAGGAGACCATGCCTGACTCCTCTTAAAAATGGATAGGAGTCCCAGGATCCCTGGGGCACGTGGAAAGGGACCCTGGGTCTCCCGCCTCACGTTTAGACGCGCCCCAATGGCCATGCCAAGACTCGAGGAGAATCCCGAGGTGTCCCTCGCACCGAGGCAGGAGTCCTGACGTCGCTGAACAAAGACGTGTCTGGAAGGGCCCTTCCGGTCGTAACTCTTGAGTGTATCCCAGGTTCCGGCCGCAACTCGAGAAAAACCATGAGACTTCCCCCTCGCCGCGAGATGAGGCCCGATTCCCCTGCACTGCGTGCAGAGCAACTCCGTGTTCCAAATCAAACGTGAAATGAGACTTGATTTCCTTGATGGCATTCCAGAGAACACCCAAGATCACTGTCTCAAGTCTAGAGGGATCCTGAGGTCACTGTAGCAACACGAAAGGTCTCCGTGGACCCCAAATCAACTCGAGATGAGAGCTTCGTCCCTGGCTTCGACTCAAGAGGAATACCCACTTTCCACAAGCACCTCAAGAGGAGGCTTCTCTCAGCTACAGGTATGTGAGAGGGACCCTGAGTTTGTGGCCTCAGGTGGAATGACACCGAGATGCTCTGACTCGAAGGAAGGCCGGATATCCCTGCAGTGAATTGAATGCAGGATCGTCTTGCATCTCCCACGACGAAGGGATGTCTGAATCCCCTGTGGAGCCCACAGAGAAAGACCTAGTTCTCCGCCTCATCGCGACGGGAGGCCGCACGTCCTTTGAAAACTCGAGAGGTCCGCGGAGATCAATGCTTCCAAAGGAGACGATGCCTGACTCCTCTTGAAAATGGATAGGAGTCCCAGGATCCCTGTGGCACGTGGAAAGGGACACTGGGTCTCCCACCTCACGTGGAGACGCGTCCCAATGGTCATGCCAAGACTCGAGGAGAATCCCGAGGTGTCCCTCCCACCCAGGCAGGAGTCCTGACATCGCTGAATAAACACGTGTCTGGAAAGACCCTTCTGGTCGTAACTCGAGAATGTAGCCCAGGTTCCGGCCGCAACTCGAGAAAAACAATGAGACTTCCCCCACGCCGTGAGATGAGGCCCGATTCCCCTGCACTGCGTGCAGAGCAATTCCGTGTTCCAAATCAAACGTGAAAGGAGCCTTGATTTCCTTGATGGCACTCCAGAGAAAACCCAAGATCACTGTCTCAAGTCTAGAGGGATCCTGAGGTCACTGTAGCAACACGAAAGGGCTCCGTGGACCCCAAATCAACTCGAGATGAGAGCTTCGTCCCTGGCTTCGACTCAAGAGGAATACCCACTTTCCACAAGCACCTCAAGAGGAGGCGTCTCTCAGCTACAGGTATGTGAGAGGGACCCTGAGTTTGTGGCCTCAAGTGGAATGGACACCGAGATGCTCTGACTCGAAGGAAGGCCGGATATCCCTGCAGTGAATTGAATGCAGGCCTCTTTTGCATCTCCCACGATGAAGGGATGTCTGAATCCCCTGTGGAGACCACAGAGAAATACCTAGTTCTCCGCCTCATCTCGATCGGAGGCCTCACGTCCTTTGAAAACTCGAGAGGTCCGCGGAGATCAATGCTTCCAAAGGAGACCATGCCTGACTCCTCTTGAAAATGGATAGGAGTCCCAGGATCCCTGTGGCATGTGGAAAGGGACCCTGGGTCTCCCGCCTCACGTGGAGACGCGTCCCAATGGCCATGCCAAGACTCGAGGAGAATCCCGAGGTGTCCCTCGCACCTAGGCAGGAGTCCTGACGTCACTGAACAAACACGTGTCTGGAAGGGCCCTCCCCGTCGTAACTCGAGAATATACCCCAGGTTCCGGCCGCAACTCGAGAAAAACCATGAGACTTCCCCCTCGCCGCGAGATGAGGCCCGATTCCCCTGCACTGCGTGCAGAGCAACTCCGTGTTCCAAATCAAACGTGAAATGAGACTTGATTTCCTTGATGGCACTCCAGAGAACACCCAAGATCACTTTCTCAAGTCTAGAGGGATCCTTAGGTCACTGTAGCAACACGAAAGGGCTCCGTGGACCCCAAATCAATTCGAGATGAGAGCTTCGTCCCTGGCTTCGACTCAAGAGGAATACCCACTTTCCACAAGCACCTCAAGAGGAGGCTTCTCTCAGCTACAGATATGTGAGAGGGACCCTGAGTTTGTGGCCTCAGGTGGAATGGACACCGAGATGCTCTGACTCGAAGGAAGGCCGGATATCCCTCTAGTGAATTGAATGCAGGCTCGTCTTGCATCTCCCACGACGAAGGGATGTCTGAATCCCCTGTGGAGCCCACAGAGAAAGACCTAGTTCTCCGCCACATCGCGACCGGAGGCCTCACGTCCTTTGAAAACTCGAGAGGTCCGCGGAGATCAATGCTTCCAAAGGAGACGATGCCTGACTCCTCTTGAAAATGGATAGGAGTCCCAGGATCCCTGTGGCACGTGGAAAGGGACCCTGGGTCTCCCACCTCACGTGGAGACGCGTCCCAATGGTCATGCCAAGACCCGAGGAGAATCCCGAGGTGTCCCTCGCACCTAGGCAGGAGTCCTGACATCGCTGAATAAATACGTGTCTGGAAAGACCCTTCTGGTCGTAACTCGAGAATGTTCCCCAGGTTCCGGCCGCAACTCGAGAATAACAATGAGACTTCCCCCTCACCGCAAGATGAGGCCCGATTCCCCTGCACTGCGTGCAGAGCAATTCCGTTTTCCACATCAAACATGAAAGGAGCCTTGATTTCCTTGATGGCATCCAGAGAACACCCAAGATCACTGTCTCATGTCTAGACGGATACTGAGGTCACTGTAGCAACACGAAAGGGCTCCGTGGACCCCAAATCAACTCGAGATGAGAGCTTCGTCCCTGGCTTCGATTCAAGAGGAATACCCACTTTCCACAAGCACCTCAAGAGGAGGCTTCTCTCAGCTACAGGTATGTGAGAGGGACCCTGAGTTTGTGGCCTCAAGTGGAATGGACACCGAGATGCTCTGACTCGAAGGAAGGCCGGATATCCCTGCAGTGAATTGAATGCAGGCTCGTCTTGCATCTCCCACGAAGAAGGGATGTCTGAATCCCCTGTGGAGACCAAGGAGAAAGACCTAGTTCTCCGCCTCATCGCGACCGGAGGCCTCACGTCCTTTGAAAACTCGAGAGGTCCGCGGAGATCAATGCTTCCAAAGGAGACGATGCCTGACTCCTCTTGAAAATGGATAGGAGTCCCAGGATCCCTGGGGCACGTGGAAAGGGACCCTGGGTCTCCCGCCTCACGTGGAGACGCGTCCCAATTGCCATGCCAAGACTCGAGGAGAATCCCGAGGTGTCCGTCACACCTAGGCAGGAGTCCTGACGTCGCTGAACAAACACGTGTCTGAAAGGGCCCTCCCCATCTTAACTCGAGAATATACCTCAGGTTCCTCCTGCAACTCGAGAAAAACCTGCAGACTTCCCCTCGCCATGAGATGAGGCCTGATTCCCCTGCACTGCGTGCAGAGAAATTCCGTGTTCCACATCAAACATGAAAGGAGCCTTGAGTTCCTTGATGGCACACCAGAGAAAACGCAAGAACACGGTCTCAAGTCTAGAGGATCCTGAGGTCACTGTAGCAACAAGAAAGGGCTCCGTAGACCCCAAATCAACTCGAGATGAGAGCTTAGTCCCAGGCTTCCATTCAAGAGGAATACAAACTTTCCAAAAGCACCTCAACAAGAGGCTTCTCTCAGCTATAGGTATGTGAGAGGGACCCTGAGTTTGTGGCCTCAAGTGGAATGGCCACCGAGATGCTCTGACTCGAAGTAAGGCCGGATATCCCTGCAGTGAATTGAATGCAGATTCATCTTGCATCTGCCAAGACTAAGGGATGTCTGAGTCCCCTGTGGAGACCAGAGAGAAAGACCTGGTTCTCCGGCTTATCGCGACCGGAAGCCTCACATTCTTTGAAAACTCGAGAGGTACACGGAGATGAATGCTTCCAAAGGAGACGATGCCTGACTCCTCTTGAAATTTGATAGGAGTCCGAGGATCCCTGTGGAACGTGGAAAGGGGCAATGGGTCTCCCGCCTCACGTGGAGACGCATCTCAATTGCCATGAAAAGACTCGAGGAGAATCCCGAGGTGTCCCTCGCAACTAGGCAGGAGTCCTGACGTCGCTGAACAAACACGTGTCTGGAAGGGCCCTCCCCTTCTTAACTCGAGAATATACCCCAGGTTGAGCCCGCCACTCGAGAAAAACCATGAGACTTCCCCCTCGCCGCGAGAAGAGGCCCGCTTCCCCTGCATTGGGTGCAGAGCAATTACGTGTTCCACATCAAACGTGAAAGGAGCCTTGATTTCCTTGATGGCACTCCACAGAAAACCCAGGAACACTGTCTCAAGTCTAGAGGGATCCTGAGGTCACTGGAGCAACAAGAAAGGGCTCCGTGCACCCCAAATCAACTCGAGATGAGAGCTTAGTCCTTAGCTTCTACTCAAGAGGAATACCAACTTTTCACAAGCATCTCAAGAGGAGGCTTTTCTCTGCTAAAGGTATGTGAGAGGGACCCTGAATTTGTGGCCTCAAGTGGAATGGACACCGAGATGCTCTGGCTCGAAGTAAAGCCGGATATCCCTGCAGTGAATTGAATGCAGGCTCGTCTTGCATCTCCCAAGACGAAGGGATGTCTCAATCCCATGAGGAGACCACAGAGAAAGACCTAGTTCTCCACCTAATCGCGACCAGAAGCCTCACATCCTTTGAAAACTCGAGACGTACGTGGACATCAATGCTTTCAAAGGAGACGATGCCTGACTCCTCTTGAAAATTGACAGGAGTCCCAGGATCCCTGTGGGACGTGAAAAGGGACACTGGGTCTCCCGCCGCACGTTGAGACGCGTCCCAATTGCCATGCCAAGACTCGAGGAGAATCCCGAGGGGTCCCTCGCAACTAGGCATGAGTCCTGCCGTCGCTGAACAAACACGTGTCTGGAAGGGCCCTCCCCGTCTAACTCGAGAATACACCCCAGGTTCCGGCCGCAAGTCGAGAAAAACCATGAGACTTCCCCCTCGCCCCGAGATGAGGCCCTATACCCCTGCATTGCGGGCAGAGCAATTCCGTGTTGCAGATCAAACATGAAAGGAGCCTTAATTTCCTTGATGGCAGTCCAGAGAAACCCCAAGAACACTGTCTCAAGGCTAGACGGATCCTGAGGTCACTTCAGCAATATGAAAGTGCTCCGTGGACCAAAAATCAACTCGAGATGAGAGGTTATTCCCTGGCTTCGACTTCAGAGGAATATCAACTTACCACAAGCATCTCAAGAGAGGGCTTCTCTCAGCTATCAGTATGTGAGCGGGACCGTGAGTTTGCAACCTCAAGTGGAATGGACACCGAGATGCCCTGACTCGTAATAAGGTCGGATATCCCTGCAGTGATTGAAGGCAGGCTCGTCTTGCCTCCCCCAAAATGAAAGGTTGCCAACGTATCGTGAACAAACACTATTCTGGAAGGGCCGTCCCCATCGTAACTCGAGAATATACCCCAGGCTCCGGGCGCAACTCGAGAAAAACCAGGAGACTTCCCCCTCGTGGCAAGAAGAGGCCCGGTTTCCCTACATTGCGTGCAGAGCAATTCCGTCTTCCATATCAAACATGAAAGTAGCCTTGATTTCCGTTATGGCTCTCCAGAGAAAACCCAAGAACACTGAGTCAAGTCTAGAGGGATCCTGAGGTCACTGCAGCAACAAGAAAGGGCTCCGTGGACCCCAAATCAATTCGAGATGGGAGCTTAGTCCCTGGCTTCGACTCAAGAGGATCACCAACTTTCCACAAGCATCTCCAGAGGAGGCTTCTCTCAGCTATAGGTATGTGAAAGGGACGCTGAGTTTGTGGCCTCAAGTGGAATGGACACTGAGATGATCTGACTCGAAATAAGGCCGGATATCCCAGCAGTGAATTGCTTTCAGGCTCGTGTTGCATCTCCCAAGACGAAGGCATGTCTGAATCCCCTGTGGAGACCACAGAGAAAGACCTAGTTCTCCGCCTCATTGCGACCGGAGGCCTCACATCCTTTGAAAACTCTAGAGGTACGCGGAGATCAATGCTTCCAAAGGAGGCGATGCCTGATTCGTCTTGAAAATAGGTAGGAGTACCAGGATCCCTGTGGCACGTGGAAAGGGTACCTGGGTCTCCCACCTCACGTGGAGACGCGTCCCAATTGCCATGACAAGACACGAGGAGAATCCATATATATCCTTCACAACTAGACAGGAGTCTGTCGTCGCTGAAAAGCACGTGTATAGAAGGGCCCTCCCGTCTAAACTCGAGAATATACCCCAGGTTCTGGCCGAACTCGAGAAAAACCATGAGACTTCCCCCTCGCCGCAGATGAGGCCCGATTCCCCTGCATTTCGTGCAGAGCAATTCCATGTTCCACATCAAACATGAAAGGAGCCTTGATTTCTTTGATGGCACTCCAGAGAAAATCCAAGAACACTGTCTCAAGTCTAGAGGGATCATGAGGTCACTGTAGAAACACGAATAGTCTCCGTGGACCCCAAATCAATTCGAGATGAGAGCTTAGTCCCTGGTTTCGACTCAAGAGGAATACCAAATTTCCAGAAGCACGTTAAAGGAAAGATATAGGTATGTGAGAGGGACCCTGAGTGTGTGGCCTCAAGTGAAATGGACACCGAGATGCTCTGACTCGAAGTAAGGCCGGATAGCCCTGCAGTGAATTGAATGCAGGCTCGTCTTGCATCTCCCAAGACGAAGGGATGTCTGAATCCCCTGTGGAGACTAAGGAGAATGATCTAGTTCTCCGCCTCATCGCGCCTGGAGGCCTCACATCCTTTAAAAACTCGAGAGGTCCTCGGAGATCAATGCTTCCAACGGAAACGATGCCTGACTCCTCTTGAAAATGGATAGGAGTCCCAGGATCCCTGTGGCACGTGGAAAGGGACGCTGGGTCTCCCGCCTCACGTGGAGACGTGTCCCAATTACAATGCCAAGTCTCGAGGAGAATCCTGAGGTGTCCCTCGCACCTAGGCAGGAGTCCTGACGTCGCTGAACAAACATGTGTCTGGAAGGGCCCTCCCCGACGTATCTCGAGAATATATCCCAGGTTCCGGCCGCAACTTGAGAAAAACCATGAGACTTCCCCCTCGCCGCGAGATGAGGCACGATTCCCCTGCACTGCGTGCAGAGCCATTCCATGTTCCACATCAAACGTGAAAGGAGCCTTGATTTCCTTGATGGCACTCCAGAGAAAACCCAAAGTCACTGTCTCAAGTCTAGAGGGATCCTGAGGTCACTGTAGCAACACAAAAGTTCTGCATGGACCCCAAATCAACTCGAGATGAGAGCTTAGTCCCTGGCTTCGACTCAAGAGGAATACCAACTTTCCACAAGCACCTCAAGAGGAGGCTTCTCTCAGCTACAGGTATGTGAGAGGAACCCTGGGTTTGTGGCCTCAAGTGGAATGGACACCGAGATGCTCTGACTCGAAGTAAGGCCGGATATCCCTGCAGTGAATTGAATGCAGGCTCGTCTTGCATCTCCCAAGACGAAGGGATGTCTGAATACCCTGTGGAGACCACAGAGAAAGACGTAGTTCTCCGCCTCATCGCGACTGGAGGCCTCACATCCTTTGAAAACTCGAGAGGTCCGCGGAGATCAATGCTTCCAATGGAGACGATGCCTGACTCCTCTTGAAAATGGATAGGAGTCCCAGGATCCCTGTGGCAGGTGGAAAGGGACCCTGGGTCTCCCGCCTCACGTGGAGACGCGTCCCAATTGCCATGCCAAGACTCGAGGAGAATCCCGTGGTGTCCCTCGCACCTAGGCAGGAGTCCTGACGTCGCTGAACAAACACGTGTCTGGAAGGGCCCTCCCCGTCGTAACTCGAGAATATACCCCAGGTTCGGGCCGCAACTCAAGAAAAACCATGAGATTTCCCCCTCGCCGTGAGTTGAGGCCCGATTCCCCTGCACTGCATGCAGAGCAATTCCGTGTTCCACATCAAACGTGAAAGGAGCCTTGATTTCCTTGATGGCACTCCGAGAAAACCCAAGATCACTGTCTCAAGTCTAGAGGGATCCTGAGGTCACTGTAGCAACATGAAAGGGCTCCGTGGACCCCAAATCAACTCGAGATGAGAGCTTAGTCCCTGGCTTCGACTCAAGAGGAATACCCACTTTCCACAAGCACCTCAAGAGGAGGCTTCTCTCAGCTACAGGTATGTGAGAGGGCCCCTGAGTTTGTGGCCTCAAATGGAATGGACACCGAGATGCTCTGACTCCAAGTAAGGCCGGATGTCCCTGCAGTGAATTGAATGCAGGCTCGTCTTGCATCTCCCAAGACGAAGGGATGTCTGAATCCTCTGTGGAGACCACAGAGAAAGACCTAATTCTCCGCCTCATCGCGAGCAGAGGCCTCACATTCTTTGAAAACTCGAGAGGTCTGCGAGATCAATGCTTCCAAAGGAGACGATGCCTGACTCTTCTTGAAAATGGATAGGAATCCCAGGATGCCTGTGGCACGTGGAAAGGGACCCTGGTTCTCCCGCCTCACGTGGAGACGCGTCCCAATTGCCATGCCAAGACTCGAGGAGAATCCCGAGGTGTCCCTCGCACCTAGGCAGGAGTCCTGAGGTCGCTGAACAAACACGTGTCTGGAAGGGCCCTCCCCGTCGGAACTCGAGAATATACCCCAGGTTCCGGCCGCAACTAGAGAAAAACCATGAGACTTCCCCCTCACCACGAGATGAGGCCCGATTCCCCTGCCCTGCGTGCAGAGCAATTCCGTGTTCGACATCAAAAGTGAAAGGAGCCTTGATTTCCTTGATGGCACTCCAAAGAAAACCCAAGATCACTGTCTCAAGTCTAGAGGGATCCTGAGGTCACTGGAGCAACACGAAAGGGCTCCGTAGACCCCAAATCAACTCGAGATGAGAGCTTAGTCCCTGGCTTCGACTCAAGAGGAATACCAACGTTTCACAAGCACCTCCAGAGGAGGCTTCTCTCAGCTACAGGTATGTGAGAGGGACCCTGAGTTTGTGGCCTCAAGTGGAATGGACACCGAGATGCTCTGACTCGAAGTAAGGCTGGATATCCCTGCAGTGAATTGAATGCAGGCTCGTCTTGCATATCCCAAGACGAAGGGATGTCTGAATCCCCTGTGGAGACCACAGAGAAAGACCGAGTTCTCCGATTCATCGCGACCGGAGGACTCACATCCTTTGAAAACTCGAGAGGTCCGCAGAGATCAATGCTTCCAAAGGAGACGATGCCTGACTCCTCTTGAAAATGGATAGGAGTCCCAGGATCCCTGTGGCACGTGGAAAGGGTCCGTGGGTCTCCCGCCTCACGTGGAGATGCGTCCCAATTGCCATGCCAAGACTCGAGGAGAATCCCGAGGTGTCCCTCGCACCTAGGCAGGAGTCCTGACGTCGCTGAACAAACATGTGTCTGGAAAGGCCCTCCCCGTCCTAACTCCAGAATATACCCCAGGTTCCGGTCGCAACTCGAGAAATAACATGAGACTTCCCCCTCGCAGCGAGATGAGGCCCGATTCCCCTGCAGTGCGTGCAGAGCAATTCTGTGTTCCACATCAAAGGTGAAACGAGCATTGATTTCCTTGATGGCACTCCAGAGAAAACACAAGATCACTGTCTCAAGTCTAGAGGGATCCTGAGGTCACTGGAGCAACATGAAAGGGCTTCGTGGACCCCAAATCAACTCGAGATGAGAGCTTAGTCCCTGGCTTCGACTCAAGAGGAATACCAATTTCCACAAGCACCTCAAGAGGAGGCTTCTCTCAGCTACAGGTATGTGAGAGGGACCCTGAGTTTGTGGCCTCAAGTGGAATGGACACTGAGATGCTCTGACTCGAAGTAAGGCCGGATATCCCTGCAGGGAATTGAAAGCACACTCGTCTTGCATCTCCCAAGACGAAGGGATGTCTGAATCCCCTGTTGAGACCACAGAGAAAGACCTAGTTCTCCGCCTCATCGAGACCGGAGGTCTCCCATCATTTGAAAACTCGAGAGGTCCGCGGAGATCAATGCTTCCAAAGGAGACGATGCCTGACTCTTCTTGAAAATGGATAGGAGTCCCAGGATCCCTGTGGCACGTGCAAAGGGACCCTGGGTCTCCCGCCTCACGTGGAGACACGTCCCAAATGCCATGCCAAGACTCGAGGAGAATCCCGAGGTGTCCCTCGCACCTAGGCAGGAGTCCTGACGTCGCTGAACAAACACGTGTCTGGAAGGGCCCTCCCCGTCTTAACTCGAGAATATACCCTAGGTTCGGCCCGCAACTTGAGAAAAACCATGAGACATCCCCCTTGCCGCGTGATGAGGCCCGATTCCCCTGCACTGCGTGCAGAGCAATTCCGTGTTCCACATCAAACTTGAAAGGAGCCTTGATTTCCTTGATGGCACTCCAGAGAAAGCCCAAGATCACTGTCTCAAGTCTAGAGGGATCCTGAGGTCACTGGAGCAACAAGAAAGGGCTCCGTGGACCCCAAATCAACTCGAGATGAGAGTTTAGTCCCTGGCTTCGACTCAAGAGGAATACCAACTTTCCATAAGCACCTCAAGAGGAGGCTTCTCTCAGCTACAGTTATGTGAGAGTGACCCTGAATTTGTGGCCTAAAGTGTAATGGACACCGAGATGCTCTGACTCGAAGTAAGGCCGGATATCCCTGCAGTGAATTGAATGCAGGCTCGTCTTGCATCTCCCAAGACGAAGGGATGTCTGAATCCCCTGTGGAGACGACAGAGAAAGACCTAGTCCTCCGCCTCATCGCGACCGGAGGCCTCACATCCTTTGAAAACTCGAGAGGTCTGCGGAGATCAATGCTTCCAAAGGAGACAATGCCTGACTCCTCTTGAAAATGGATAGGAGTCCCAGGATTCCTGTGGCACGTGGAAAGGGACCCTGGGTCTCCCGCGTCAAGTGGAGACGCATCACAATTGCCATGCCAAGACTCGAGGAGGATCCCGAGCTGTCCCTCGCACCTAGGCAGGAGTCCTGACGTCGCTGAACAAACACGTGTCTGGAAGGGCCCTCCCCGTCGTAACTCGAGAATATTCCCCAGGTTCCGGCCGCAACTCGAGAAAAACCATGAGACTTCCCGCTCGCCACGAGATGAGGCCCGATTCCCCTGCACTGCGTGCAGAGCAATTCCGTGTTCCACATCAAACGTGAAAGGAGCCTTGATTTCCTTGATGGCACTCTAGAGAAAACCCAAGATCACTGTCTCAAGTCTAGAGGGATCCTGAGTTCACTGGAGCCACACGAAAGGGCTCCGTGGACCCCAAATCAACTCGAGATGAGAGCTTAGTCCCTGGCTTCAACTCAAGGGGAATACCAACTTTCTACAAGCACCTCAAGAGGAGGCTTCTCTCAGCTACAGGTATGTGAGAGGGACCCTGAGTTTGTGGCCTCAAGTGGAATGGACACCGATATGCTCTGACTCGAAGTAAGCCCGGATATCCCTGCAGTGAATTGAATACAGGCACGTCTTGCAATCCCAAGATGAAGGGATGTCTGAATCCCCTGTGGAGACCACAGAGAAAGACCTAATTCTCCGACTCATTGCGACCGGAGGCCTCACATCCTTTGAAAACTCGAGAGGTCCGCGGAGATCAATGCTTCCAAAGGAGATGATGCCTGACTCCTCTTGAAAATGGATAGGAGTCCCAGGATCCCTGTGGCACGTGGAAAGGGACCCTGGGTCTCCCGCCTCACGTGGAGACGGGTCCCAATTGCCATGCCAAGACTCGAGGAGAATCCCGAGGTGTTCCTCGCACCTAGGCAGGAGTCCTGAGGTCGCTAAACAACACGTGTCTGGAAGGGCCCTCCCCGTCGTAACTCGAGAATATACGCCAGGTTCCGGCCGCAAATCGAGAAAAACCATGAGATTTCCACCTAGCCGCGAGTTGAGGCCCGATTCCCCTGCACTGTATGCAGAGCAATTTCGTGTTCCACATCAAACGTGAAATGAGCCTTGATTTCCTTGATGGCACTCAAGAGAAAACCCAAGATCACTGTCTCAAGTCTAGAGGGATCCTGAGGTCACTGGGGCAACACGAAAGGGCTCCGTGGACCCCAAATCAACTTGACATGAGAG
Source organism: Dama dama (assembly GCF_033118175.1). Classification (NCBI taxonomy): domain Eukaryota; kingdom Metazoa; phylum Chordata; class Mammalia; order Artiodactyla; family Cervidae; genus Dama; species Dama dama. The sequence goes on along the minus strand of NW_026870924.1, from coordinate 561,207 downwards.
CTTAGTCCCTGGCTTCGACTCAAGAGGAATACCAACTTTTCACAAGTACCTCAAGAGGAGGCTTCTCTCAGATACAGGTATGTGAGAAGGACCCTGAGTTTGTGGCCTCCAGTGGAATGGACACCGAGATGCTCTGACTCGAAGTAAGGCCGGATATCCCTGCAATGAATTGAATGCAGGTTCGTCTTGCATCTCCCAAGACGAAGGGATGTCTGAATCCCCTGTGGAGACCACAGAGAAAGACCTAGTTCTCCGCCTTCTCGCGACCGGAGTCCTCACATCCTTTGAAAACTCGAGAGGTCCGCGGAGATCAATGCTTCCAAAGGAGACGATGCCTGACTCCTCTTGAAAATGGATATGAGTCCCAGGATCCCTGTTGCATGTGGAAAGGGAACCTGGGTCTCCCGCCTCACGTGGAGACGCGACCCAATTGCCATGCCAAACTCGAGGAGAATCCCGAGGTGTCCCTCGCACCTAGGCAGGAGTCCTGACGTCGCTGAACAAACACTTGTCACGAAGAGCCCTCCCCGTCGTAACTCGAGAATATACCCCAGGTTCCGGCCGCAACTCGAGAAAAACAATGAGACTTCCCCCTCGCGGCGAGATGAGGCCCGATTCCCCTGCAGTGCGTGCAGAGCAATTCCGTGTTCCACATCAAATGTGAAAGGAGCCTTGATTTCCTTGATGGCACTCCAGAGAAAACCCAAGATGACTGTTTCAAGTCTAGAGGGATCCTGAGGTCACTGGAGCAACACGAAAGGGCTCCGTGGAACCCAAATCAACTCGAGATGAGAGCTTAGTCCCTGGCTTCGACTCAAGAGGAATACCAGTTTCCACAAGCACCTCAAGAGGAGGCTTCTCTCAGCTACAGTTATGTGAGAGGGTCCCTGAGTTTGTGGCCTCAAGTGGAATGGACACTGAGATGCTCTGACTCAAAGTAAGGCCGGATATCCCTGCAGTGAATTGAAAGCACGCTCGTCTTGTATCTCCCAAGACGAAGGGATGTCTGAATCCCCTGTTGAGACCACAGAGAAAGACCGAGTTCTCCACCTCTTTGCGAGCGGAGGCCTCACATCCTTTGAAAACTCGAGAGGCCTGCGGAGATCAATGCTTCCAAAGGAGACGATGCCTGAATCCTCTTGAAAATGGATAGGAGTCCCAGGATCCCTGTGGCACGTGGAAAGGGACCCTGGGTCTCCCGCCTCACGTGGAGACGCGTCCCAATTGCCATGCCAAGACTCGAGGAGAATCCCGAGGTGTCCCTCGGACCTAGGCAGGAGTCCTGACGTCGCTGAACAAACACGTGTCTGGAAGGGCCCTCCCCGTCGTAACTCGAGATTATACCCCAGGTTCCGGCCGCAACTCGAGAAAAACCATGAGACTTCCCCCTAACCGCGAGATGAGGCCCGATTCCCCTGCACTGCATGCAGAGCAATTCCGTGTTCCACATCAAACATGAAAGGAGCCTTGATTTCCTTGATGGCACTCCAGAGAACACCCAAGGTCTCTGTCTCAAGTCCAGAGGGATCCTGAGGTCACTGCAGCAACACGAAAGGGCTCCGTGGACCCCATATGAACTCGAGATGAGAGCTTCGTCCCTGGCTTCGACTCAAGAGGAATACCCACGTTCCACAAGCAGCTCAAGAGGAGGCTTCTCTCAGCTACATGTATGTGAGAGGGACCCTGAATTTGTAGCCTCAAGTGGAATGGACACCGAGATGCTCTGACTTGGAGGAAGGCCGGATATCCCTGCAGTGAATTGAATGCAGGCTCGTCTTGCATCTCCCACGACGAAGGGATGTCTGAATACCCTGTGAAGATCACAGAAAAAGACCTAGTTCTCCGCCTCATCGCGACCGGGGGCCTCACCTCCTTTGAAAACTCGAGAGGTTCGACGAGATCAAAACTTCCAACGGAGACGATGCCTGACTCCTCTTGAAAATGGATAGGAGTCCCAGGATCCATGTGGCACGTGGAAAGGGACCCTGGGTCTCCCGCCTCACGTGGAGACGCGTCCCAATGGCCATGCCAAGACTCGAGGAGAATCCCGAGGTGTCCCTCGCACCTAGGCAGGAGTCCTGACGTCGCTGAACAAACACGTGTCTGGAAGGGCCCTCCCCGTCGTAACTCGAGAATATACCCCAGGTTCCGGCCGCAACTCGAGAAAAACGATGAGACTTCCCCCTCGCTGCGAGATGAGGCCCGATTCCCCTGCACTGCGTGCAGAGCAATTCCGTGTTCCACATCAAACATGAAAGGAGCCTTGATTTCCTTGATGGCACTCCAGAGAACACCCAAGATCACTGTCTCAAGTCCAGACGGATCCTGAGGTCACTGCAGCAACACAAAAGGGCTCGGTGCACCCCAAATCAACTCGAGATGAGAGCTTCGTCCCTGGCTTCGACTCAAGAGGAATACCCACGTTCCACAAGCACCTCAAGAGGAGGCTTCTCTCAGCTACAGGTATGTGAGAGGGACCCTGAATTTGTAGCCTCAAGTGGAATGGACACCGAGATGCTCTGACTTGGAGGAAGTCCGCATATCCCTGCAGTGAATTGAATGCAGGCTCGTCTTGCATCTCCCAAGACGAAGGGATGTCTGAATCCCATGTGGAGACCACAGAGAAAGACCTAGTTCTCCGCCTCATCGTGACCGGAGGCCTCACATCCTTTGAATACGCGAGAGGTCTGCGGAGATCAATGCTTCTAAAGGAGACGATGCCTGACTCCTCTGGAAAATGGATAGGTGTCCCAGGATCCCTGTGGCACGTTGAAATGGACCCTGGGTCTCCCGCCTCACGTGGAGACGCGTCCCAATGGACAAGCAAATACTCGAGGAGAATCCCGAGGTGTTCCTCGCACCTAGGCAGGAGTCCTGAGGTCGCTAAACAACACGTGCCTGGAAGGGCCCTCCCCGTCGTAACTCGAGAATATACGCCAGGTTCCGGCCGCAAATCGAGAAAAACCATGAGACTTCCCCCTCGCCGCGAGATGAGGCCCGATTCGCCTGCACTGCATGCAGAGCAATTCCGTGTTCCATATCAAACATGAAAGGAGCCTTGATTTCCTTGATGGCACTCCAGAGAACACCCAAGATCACTGTCTCAATCTAGAGGGATCCTGAGGTCACTGTAGCAACCCGAAAGGGCTCCGTGGACCCCAAATCAACTCGAGATGAGAGCTTCGTCCCTGGCTTCGACTCAAGAGGAATACCCACTTTCCACAAGCACCTCAAGAGGAGGCTTCTCTCAGCTACAGGTATGTGAGAGGGACCCTGAGTTTGCGGCCTCAAGTGGAATACAGACCGAGATGCTCTGACTCGAAGGAAGGCCGGATATCCCTGCAGTGAATTGAATGCAGGCTCGTATTGCTTCTCCCAAGACGAAGGGATATCTGAATCCCCTGTGGAGACCACAGAGAAGGACCTAGTCCTCCGCTTCATCGCGACCGGAGGCCTCACATCCTTTGAAAACTCGAGAGGTCCGCGGAGATCAATGCTTCCAAAGGAGACGATGCCTGAATCCTCTTGAAAATGGATAGGTGTCCCAAGATCCCTGCGGCACTTGGAAAGGGACCCTGGGTCTCCCGCCTCACGTGGAGACGCGTCCCAATTGCCATGCCAAGACTCGAGGAGAATCCCGAGATGTCTCTCGCACCTAGGCCGGAGTCCTGACGTCGCTGAACAAACACGTGTCTGGAAGGGCCCTCCCCGTCGTAACTCGAGAATATACCCCAGGTTCCGGCCGCAACTCGAGAAAAACCATGAGACTTCACCCTCGCCGCGAGATGAGGACGATTCCCCTGCACTGCGTGCAGAGCAATTCCGTGTTCCACATCAAACGTGAAAGGAGCCTTGATTTCCTTGATGGCACTAAAGAGAAAACCCAAGATCACTCTCTCAAGTCTACAGGGATCCTGAGGTCACTGGAGCAACACGAAAGGGCTCCGTGGACCCCAAATCAACTCGAGATGAGAACTTAGTCCCTGGCTTCGACTCAAGAGGAATACCAACTTTCCACAAGCACCTCAAGAGGAGGCTTCTCTCAGCTAAAGGTATGTGAAAGCGACCCTGATTTTGTGGCCTCAAGTGGAATGGACACCGAGATGCTCTGACTCGAAGTGAGGCCGGATATCCCTGCAGTGAATTGAATGCAGGCTCGTCTTGCATCTCCCAAGACGAAGGGATGTCTGAATCCCCTGTGGAGACCACAGAGAAAGACCTTGTTATCCACCTCATCGGAACCGGAGGCCTCACATCCTTTGAAAACTCGAGAGGTCCGCTGAGATCAATGCTTCCAAAGGAGACGATGCCTGACTCCTCTGGAAAATGGATAGGAGTTCCAGGATCCCTGTGGAACGTGGAAATGGACCCTGGGTCTCCAGCCTCACGTGGAGACGCGTCCCAATGGCCATGCCAAGACTCGAGGAGAATCCCGAGGTGTCCCTCGCACCTAGGCAGGAGTCCTGACGTCGCTGAACCAACACGTGTCTGGAAGGGCCCTCCCCGTCGTAACTCGAGACTATACACCAGGTTCCGGCCGCAACTCGAGAAAAACCATGAGACTTCCCCCTCGCCGGGAGATGATGCCCGATTCCCCTGCACTGCGTGCAGAGCAATTCCGTGTTCCACATCAAACATGAAAGGAGCCTTGATTTCCTTGATGGCACTCCAGAGAACACCCAAGATCACTGTCTCAAGTCTAGAGGGATCCTGAGGTCACTGTAGCAACACGAAATGGCTCCGTGGACCCCAAATCAACTCGAGATGAGAGCTTAGTCCCTGGCTTAGACTCAAGAGGAATACCAACTTCCACATCACCTCAGGAGGAGGCGTCTCTCAGCTACAGGTAAGTGAGAGGGACCCTGAGTTTGTGGCCTCAAGTGGAATGGACACCGAGATGCTCTGACTCGAAGGAAGGCCGGATATCCCTGCAGTGAATTGAATGCAGGCTCGTCTTGCATCTCCCATGACGAAGGGATGTCTGAATCCCCTGTGGAGACCACAGAGAAAGACCTAGTTCTCCGCCTCATCGCGACCGGAGGCCTCACGTCTTTAGAAAACACAAGAGTTGCGCGGAGATCAATGCTTCCAAAGGAGAAGATGCTTGACTTCTCTTGAAAATGGATAGGAGTCCCAGGATCCCTGTGGCACGTGGAAAGGGACCCTGGGTCTCCCGCCTCACGTTGAGACGCGTCCCAATGGCCATGTCAAGACTCGAGGAGAATCCCGAGGTGGCCCTCGCACCTAGGCACGAGTCCTGACGTCGCTGAAGAAACACGTGTCTGGAAGGGCACTCCCCGTCGTAACTCGAGAATATACCCCAGGTTCCGGCCACAACTCGAGAAAAACCATGAGACTTCCCCCTCGCCGCGAGATGAGGCCCGATTCCCCTGCACTGCGTGCAGAGCAATGCCGTGTTCCACATCAAACATGAAAGGAGCCTTGATTTCCTTAATGGCACTGCAGAGAACACCCAAGATCACTGTCTCAAGTCTAGAGGGATCCTGAGGTCACTGGAGCAACACGAAAGGGCTCGGTGGACCCCAAATCAACTCGAGATGAGAGCTTCGTCCCAGGCTTCGACTCAAGAGGAATACCCACTTTCCACAAGCACCTCAAGAGGAGGCTTCTCTCAGCTACAGGTATGTGAGAGGGACCCTGAGTTTGTGGCCTCAAGTGGAATGGACACCGAGATGCTCTGACTCGAAGGAAGGCCGGATATCCCTGCAGTGAATTGAATGCAGGCTCGTCTTGCATCTCCCACTACGAAGGGATGTCTGAATCCCCTGTGGAGATCACAGAGAAAGACCTAGTTCTCCGCCTCATCGCGACCGGAAGCCTCACGTCCTTAGAAAACTCGAGAGGTCCCGGGAGATCAATGCTTCCAAAGGAGACGATGGCTGACTCCTCTTGAAAATGGATAGGAGTCCCAGGATCCCTGTGGCACGTGGAAAGGGACACTGGGTCTCCCGCCTCACGTGGAGACGCGTCCCAATTGCCATGCTAAGACTCGAGGAGAACCCCGAGGTGTCCCTCGCATCTAGGCAGGAGTCCTGACATCGCTGAACAAACACGTGTCTGGAAGGGCCCTCCCCGTCGTAACTCGAGACTATACACCAGGTTCCGGCCGCAACTCGAGAAAAACCATGAGACTTCCCCCTTGCCGCGAGATGAGTCCGAATTCCCCTGCACTGCGTGCAGAGCAATTCCGTGTTCCACATCAAACATGAAAGGAGCCTTGATTTCCTTGATGGCACACCAGAGAAAACCCAAGATCACTTTCTCAAGTCTAGAGGGATACTGAGGTCACTGTAGCAACACGAAAGGGCTCCCTGGACCCCAAATCAACTCGAGATGAGAGCTTCGTCCCTGGCTTCGACTCAAGAGGAATACCCACTTTCCACAAACACATCAAGAGGAGGCTTCACTCAGCTACAGGTATGTGAGAGGGACCCTGAGTTTGTGGCCTCAAGTGGAATGGACACCGAGATGCTCTGACTCAAAGGAAGGCCGGATATCCGTGCAGTGAATTGAATGCAGGCTCGTCTTCCATCTCCCACGACGAAGGGATGTCTGAATCCCCTGTGGAGACCACAGAGAAAGACCTAGTTCTCCGCCTCATCGCAACCAGAGGCCTCACGTCCTTTGAAAACTCGAGGTCCGCGGAGATCAATGCTTCCAAAGGAGAAGATGCCTGACTCCTCTTGAAAATGGATAGGAGTCCCAGGATCCCTGTGGCACGTGGAAAGGCACCCTGGGTCTCCCGCCTCACGTGGACACGCGTCCCAATGGCCATGCCAAGACTCGAGGAGAATCCCGAGGTGTCCCTCGCACCTAGGCAGGAGTAACTCGAGAATATATCCCAGGTTCCGGCCGCAAATCGAGAAAAACCATGAGAATTCCCCTCGCCGCGAGATGAGGCCCGATTCCCCTGCACTGCGTGCAGAGCAATTCCGTGTTCCACAACAAACATGAAAGGAGCCTTGATTTCCTTAATGGCACTCCAGAGAACACCCAAGATCACTGTCGCAAGTCGAGAGGGATCCTGAGGTCACTGTAGCAACACGAAAGGGCTCCATGGACTCGAAATCAACTCGAGATGAGAGCTTAGTCCCTGGCTTCGACTCAAGAGGAATACCAATTTTCCACAAGCACCTCAAGAGGAGGCTTCTCTCAGCTACAGGTATGTGAGAGGGACCCTGAGTTTGTGGCCTCAAGTGGACTGGAAACCGAGATGCTCTGACTGGAAGTAAGGCCATATATCCCTGCAGTGAATTGAATGCAGGCTCGTCTTGCATCTCCCAAGACGACGGGATGTCTGAATCCCCTGTGGAGACCACAGAGAAAGACCTAGTTCTCCGCCTCATCGAGACCGGAGGCCTCACATCCTTTGAAAACTCGAGAGGTCTGCGGAAATCAATGCTTCCAAAGGAGACGATGCCTGACTCCTCTTGAAAATGGATAGGAGTCCCAGGATCCCTGTGGCACGTGGAAAGGGTCCCTGGGTCTCCCGCCTCACGTGGAGACGCGTCCAAATTGCCATGCCAAGACTCGAGGAGAATCCCAAGGTGTCCCTCGCACCTAGGCAGAAGTCCTGACGTCGCTGAACAAACACGTGTCTCGAAGGGCCCTCCCCGTGGTAACTCGAGAATATACCCCAGGTTCCGGCCGCAACTCGAGAAAAACCATGAGACTTCCCCCTCGCCGCGAGATGAGGCACGATTCCCCTGCAATGCGTGCAGAGCAATTCCGTGTTCCACATCAAACGTGAAAGGAGCCTTGATTTCCTTGATGGCACTCCAGAGAAAACCCAAGATAACTGGCTCAAGTCTAGAGGGATCCTGAGGTCACTGGAGCAACACGAAAGGGCTCCGTGGACCCCAAATCAACTCGAGATGAAAGCTTCGTCCCTGGCTTCGACTCAAGAAGAATACCAACTTTCCACAAGCACCTCAAGAGGAGGCTTCTCTCAGCTACAGGTATGTGAGAGGGACCCTGAGTTTGTGGCCTCAAGTGGAATGGACACCGAGATGCTCTGACTCGAAGTAAGGCCGGATATCCCTGCAGTGAATTGAATGCAGGCTCGTCTTGCATCTCCCAATACGAAGGGATGTCTGAATACCCTGTGGAGACCACAGAGAAAGACCGAGTTCTCCGCCTCATCGCGACCGGAGGCCTCACATCCTTTGAAAACTCGAGAGGTCCGCGGAAATAAATGCTTCCAAAGGAGACGATGCCTGACTCCTCTTGAAAATGGATAGGAGTCCCAGGATCCCTGTGGCACGTGGAAAGGGACCCTGGGTCTCCCGCCTCACGTGGAGACGCGTCCAAATTGCCATGCCAAGACTCGAGGAGAATCCCGAGGTGTCCCTCGCACCTAGGCAGGAGTCCTGACGTCGCTGAACAAACACGTGTCTGGAAGGGCCCTCCCCATCGTAACTCGAGAATATACCCCAGGTTCTGGCCGCAACTCGAGAAAAACCATGAAACTTCCCCCTCGCCGCTAGATGAGGCCCGATTCCCCTGCACTGCGTGCAGAGCAATTCCGTGTTCCACATCAAACGTGAAAGGAGCCTTGATTTCCTTGATGGCACTCCAGAGAAAACCAAAGGTCACTGTCTCAAGTCTAGAGGGATCCTGAGGTCACTGGATCAACACGAAAGGGCTCCGTGGACCCCAAATCAACTCGAGATGAGAGCTTAGTCCCTGGCTTAGACTCAAGAGGAATACCAACTTTCCACAAGCACCTCAAGAGGAGGCTTCTCTCAGCTACAGCTATGTGAGAGGGTCCCTGAGTTTGTGGCCTCAAGTGGAATGGACACCGAGATGCTCTGACTTGAAGTAAGGCCGGATATCCCTGCAGTGAATTGAATGCAGGCTCGTCTTGCATCTCCCAAGATGAAGGGATGTCTGAATCCCCTGTGGAGACCACAGAGAAAGACCTAATTCTCCGCCTCATCGCGAGCGGAGGCCTCACATCCTTTGAAAACTCGAGAGGTCCGCGGAGATCAATGCTTCCAAAGGAGACGATGCCTGACTCCTCTTGAAAATGGATAGGAGTCCCAGGATCCCTGTGGCACGTGGAAAGGGACCCTGGGTCTCCCGACTCATGTGGAGACGCGTCCCAATTGCCATGCCAAGACTCGAGGAGAATCCCGAGGTGTCCCTCGCACCTAGGCAAGAGTCCTGACGTCACTGAACAAACACATGTCTCGAAGGCCCTCCCCGTCGTAACTCGAGAATATACCCCAGGTTCCGGCCGCAACTCGAAAAAAAACCATGAGACTTCCCCCTCGCCGCGAGATGAGGCCCGATTCCCCAGCACTGCGTGCAGAGCAATTCCGTGTTCCACATCAAACGTGAAAGGAGCCTTGATTTCCTTGATGGCACTCCAGAGAAAACCCAAGATCACTGTCTCTAGTCTAGAGGGATCCTGAGGTCACTGGAGCAACACGAAAGGGCTCCGTGGACCACATATCAACTCCAGATGATAGCTTAGTGTCTGGTTTCGACTCAAGAGGATTACCAACTTTCTACAAGCACCTCAAGAGGAGGCTTCTCTCAGCTACAGGTATGTGAGAGGGACCCTGAGTTTGTGGCCTCAAGTGGACTGGAAACCGAGATGCTCTGACTGGAAGTAAGGCCGGATATCCCTGCAGTGAATTGAATGCAGGCTCGTCTTGCATCTCCCAATCCGAAGGGATGTCTGAATCCCCTGTGGAGATGACAGAGAAAGACCGAGTTCTCCGCCTCATCGCGAGCGGTGGCCTCATATCCTTTGAAAACTCGAGAGGCCTGCGGAGATCAATGCTTCCAAAGGAGACGATGCCTGACTTCTCTTGAAAATGGATAGGAGTCCCAGGAACCCTGTGGCACGTGGAAAGGGACCCTGGGAATCCCGCCTCACGTGGAGTCGCGTGCCTATTGCCATGCCAAGACTCGAGGAGAATCCCGAGGTGTCCCTCGCACCTAGGCAGGAGTCCTGACGTCGCTGAACAAACACGTGTCTGGAAGGGCCCTCCCAGTCGTAACTCGAGAATGTAACCCAGGTTCATGCCACAACTCTAGAAAAACCATGAGACTTCTGCATCCCCGCGAGATGAGGCCCGATTCCCCTGCACTGCGTGCAGAGCAATTCCGTGTTCCACATCAGACGTGAAAGGAGCTTTGATTTCCTTGATGGCACTCCAGAGAAAACCCAAAGTCACTGTCTCTAGTCTAGAGGGATCCTGAGGTCACTGTTGCAAAATGAAATGTCTCCGTGGACTCCAAATCACCTCGAGATGAGAGCTTAGTCCCTGGCTTCGACTCAAGAGGAATACCAACTTTCCACAAGCACCTCAAGAGAAGCCTTCTCTCAGGTGCAAGTATGTGAGAGAGACCCTGAGTTTGTGGCCTCAAGTGGAATGGACACCGAGATACTCTGACTCGAAGTAAGGCCGGATATCCCTGCATTGAATTGAATGCAGGCTCGTCTTGCATCTCCCAAGATGAAGGGATGTCTGAATTCCCTGTGGAGACCACAGAGAAAGACCTAGTCCTCCGACTCAACCAGACCGGAAGCCTCACATCCTTTGAAACTCGAGAGGTCCGCGGAGATCAATGCTTCCAAAGGAGACGATGCCTGACTCCTCTTGAAAATGGATAGGAGTCCCAGGATCCCTGTGGCACGTCGAAAGGGACACTGGGTCTCCTGCCTCACGTGGAGAAGCATCCCAATTGCCATGCCAAGACTCGAGGAGAATCCCGAGGTGTCCCTCGAACCTATGCAGGAGTCCTGACGTCGCTGAACAAACACGTGTCTGGAAGGGCCCTCCCCGTCGTAACTCGAGAATATACCCCAGGTTCCGGACGCAACTCGAGAAAAATCATGAGACTTCCCCTTCGCCGCGAGATGAGGCCCGATTCCCCTGCACTGCGTCCAGAGCAATTCCGTGTTCCACATCAAAGGTGAAAGGAGCCTTGATTTCCTTGAAGGCACTCCAGAGAAAACCCAAGATAACTGGCTCAAGTCTAGAGGGATCCTGAGGTCACTGGAGCAACACGAAAGGGCTCCGTGGACCCCAAATCAACTCGAGATGAGAGCTTAGTCCCTGGCTTCGACTCAAGAGAAATACCAACTTTCCACAAGCACCTCAAGAGGAGGCTTCTCTCAGCTACAGGTATGTGAGAGGGACCCTGAGTTTGTGGCCTCAAGTGGAATGGACACGGAGATGCTATGACTCGAAGTAAGGCCGGATATCCCTGCAGTGAATTGAATGCAGGCTCGTCTTGCATCTCCCAAGACGAAGGGATGTCTGAAACCCCTGTGGAGACCACAGAGAAAGACCTAGTCCTCCACCTCAATGCGATAGGAGGCCTCACTTCCGTTGAAAACTCGAGAGGTCCGCGGAGATCAATGCTTCCAAAGGAGACGATGCCTGACTCCTCTTGAAAATGGATAGGAGTCCGAGGATCCCTGTGGCACATGGAAAGGGACCCTGGGTCTCCCGCGTCAAGTGGAGATGCGTCCCAATTGCCATGCCATGACTTGAGGAGAATCCCGAGGTGTCCCTCGCACCTAGGCAGGAGTCCTGACGTCGCTGAAAAAACACGTGTCTGGAAGGGCCCTCCCCGTCGTAACTCGACAATATACCACAGGTTCCGGCCGCAACTCGAGAAAAACCATGAGACTTCCCCCTCGCCACGAGATGAGGCCCGATTCCCCTGCACTGCATGCAGAGCAATTCCGTGTTCCACATCAAACGTGAAAGGAGCCTTGATTTCCTTGATGGCACTCCAGAGAAAACCAAAGATCACTGTCTCAAGTCTAGAGGGATCCTGAGGTCATTGGAGCAACACGAAAGGGATCCATGGACCCCAAATCAACTCGAGATGAGAGCTTAGTCCCTGGCTTCGACTCAAGAGGAATACCCACTTTATACAAGCACCTCAAGAGGAGGCTTCTCTCAGCTACAGGTATGTGAGAGGGACCCTGAGTTTGTGGCCTCAAGTGGAATGGACACCGAGATGCTCTGACTCGAAGGAAGGCCGGATATCCCTGCAGTGAATTGAATGCAGGTTCGTCTTGCATCTCCCAAGAAGAAGGGATGTCTGAATCCCCTGTGGAGACCACAGAGGAAGACCTAGTCCTCCGCCTCAAGGCGACCGGAGGCCTCACATCCTTTGAAAACTCGAGAGGCCGGCGGAGATCAATGCTGTCAAAGGAGACAATGCCTGACTCCTCTTGAAAATGGATAGGAGTCCCAGGATCCCTGTGGCACGTGGAAAGGCACCCTGGGTTCCCGCCTCACGTGGAGACGCGTCCCAATTGCCATGCCAAGACTCGAGGAGAATCCCGAGGTGTCCCTCGCACCTAGGCAGGAGTCCTGACGTCGCTGAACAAACACGTGTCTGGAAGGGCCCTCCCAGTCGTAACTCGAGAATGTAACCCAGGTTCATGCCACAACTCTAGAAAAACCATGAGACTTCTGCATCCCCGCGAGATGAGGCCCGATTCCCCTGCACTGCGTGCAGAGCAATTTCGTGTTCCACATCAAACGTGAAAGGAGCCTTGATTTCCTTGATGGCACTCCAGAGAAAACCCAAGATCGCTGTCTCAAGTCTAGAGGGATCCTGAGGTCACTGGACCAACAGGAAAGGGCTCCGTGGACCCCAAATCAACTCGAGATGAGAGCTTAGTCCCTGGCTTCGACTCAAGAGGAATACCAACTTTCCACAAGCACCTCAAGAGGAGGCTTCTATCAGCTACAGGTATGTGAGAGGGACCCTGAGTTTGTGGCCTCAAGTGGAATGGACACAGAGATGCTCTGACTCGAAGTTAGGCCAGATATCCCTGCATTGAATTGAATGTAGGCTCGTCTTGCATCTCCCAAGACGAAGGGATGTCTGAATCCCCTGTGGAGACCACAGAGAAAGACCGAGTTCTCCGCCTCATCGCGACCGGAGGCCTCACATCCTTTGAAAACTCGAGAGGTCCGCGGAGATCAATGCTTCCAAAGGAGACGATGCCTGACTCCTCTTGAAAATGGATAGGAGTCCCAGGATCCCTGTGGCACGTGGAAAGGGACCCTGGGTCTCCCGCCTCACGTGGAGACGCATCCCAATTGCCATGCCAAGACTCGAGGAGAATCCCGAGGTGTCCCTCGCACCTAGGCAGGAGTCTTGACGTCGCTGAAAAAACACGTGTCTGGAAGGGCCCTCCCCGTCGTAACTCGAGAATATACCCCAGGTTCCGCCCCCAACTCGAGAAAAACCATGAGACTTCCCCCTCACCGCGAGATGAGGACGGATTCCCCTGCACTGCGTGCAGAGCAATTCCGTGTTCCACATCAAACGTGAAAGGAGCCTTGATTTCCTTGATGGCACTCCAGAGAAAAGCCAAGATCACTGTCTCAAGTCTAGAGGGATCCTGAGGTCACTGGAGCAACACGAAAGGGCTCCGTGGACCCCAAATCAACTCGAGATGAGAGCTTAGTCCCTGGCTTCCAGTCAAGTGGAATACCAACTTTCCACAAGCACCTCAAGAGGAGGCTTCTCTCAGCTACAGGTATATGAGAGGGACCCTGAGTTTGTGGCCTCAAGTGGAATGGACACCGAGATGCTCTGACTCGAAGTAAGGCCGGATATCCCTGCAGTGAATTGAATGCAGGCTCGTCTAGCATCTCCCAATACGAAGGGATGTCTGAATCCCCTGTGGAGACGACAGAGAAAGAACTAGTCCTCCGGCTCATCGCAACCGGAGGCCTCTCATCCTTTGAAAACTCGAGAGGTCTGCAGAGATCAATGCTTCCAAAGGAGACAATGCCTGACTCCTCTTGAAAATGGATAGGAGTCCCAGGATCCCTGTGGCACGAGGAAAGGGACCCTGGGTCTCCCGCCTCACGTGGAGACGCGTCCCAATTGCCATGCCAAGACTCGAGGAGAATCCCGAGGTGTCCCTCGCACCTAGGCAGGAGTCCTGACGTCGCTGAACAAACACGTGTCTGGAAGGGCCCTCCCCGTCGTAACTCGAGAATATACCCCAGGTTCCGCCCGCTATTTGAGAAAAACCATGAGACATCCCCCTTGCCGCGAGATGAGGCCGGATTCCCCTACACTGCGTGCAGAGCAATTCCGTGTTCCACATCAAACTTGAAAGGAGCCTTGATTTCCTTGAAGGCACTCCAGAGAAAACCCAAGATCACTGTCTCAAGTCTAGAGGGATCCTGAGGTCACTGGAGCAACAAGAAAGGGCTCCGTGGACCCCAAATCAACTCGAGATGAGAGCTTAGTCCCTGGCTTCGACTCAAGAGGAATACCAACTTTCCATAAGCACCTCAAGAGGAGGCTTCTCTCAGCTACAGGTATGTGAGAGGGACCCTGAATTTGTGGCCTCAAGTGTAATGGACACCAAAATGCTCTGACTCGAAGTAAGGCCGGATATCCCTGCAGTGAATTGAATGCAGGCTCGTCTTGCATCTCCCAAGACGAAGGGATGTCTGAATCCCCTGTGGAGACCACAGAGAAAGACCTCGTCCTCCGCCTCATCGCGACCGGAGGCCTCACATCCTTTGAAAACTCGAGAGGTCCGCGGAGATCAATGCTTCCAAAGGAGACGATGCCTGACTCCTCTTGAAAATGGATAGGAGTCCCAGGATCCCTGTGGCACGTGGAAAGGGACCCTGCGTCTCCCGCCTCACGTGGAGATGCGTCCCAATTGCCATGGCAAGACTCGAGGAGAATCCCGAGGTGTCCCTCGCACCCAGGCAGGAGTCCTGACGTCGCTGAACAAACACGTGTCTGGAAGGTCCCTCCCCATCGTAACTCGAGAATATACCCCAGGTTCCGGCCGCAACTCGAGAAAAACCATGAGACTTCCCCCTCGCCGCGAGATGAGGCCCGATTCCCCTGCATTGCGTGCAGAGAAATTCCGTGTTCCACATTAAACGTGAAAGGAGACTTGATTTCCTTGATGGCACTCCAGAGAAAACCCAAGATCACTGTCTCAAGTCTAGAGGGATCCTGAGGTCACTGGAGCAACACGAAAGGGCTTCGTGGACCCCAAATCAACTCGAGATGAGAGCTTAGTCCCTGGCTTGGACTCAAGAGGTATACCAACTTTCCACAAGCACCTCAAGAGGAGGCTTCTCTCAGCTACAGGTATGTGAGAGGGACCCTGAGTTTGTGGCCTCAAGTGGACTGGAAACCGAGATGCTCTGACTGGAAGTAAGGCCGGATATCCCTGCAGTGAATTGAATGCAGGATCGTCTTGCATCTCCCAAGACGAAGGGATGTCTGAATCCCCTGTGGAGACAACAGAGAGACCTAGTCCTCCGCCTCAACCCGACTGGAGGCCTCACATCCTTTGAAAACTCGAGATGCCCGTGGAGATCAAAGCTTCCAAAGGAGACGATGCCTGACTCCTCTTGAAAATAGATAGGAGTCCCAGGATCCCTGTGGCACTTCGAAAGGGACACTGGGTCTCCCGCCTCACGTGGAGACGCGTCCCAATTTCCATGCCAAGACTCGAGGAGAAGCCCGAGGTGTCCCTTGCACATAGGCAGGAGTCCTGACGTCGCTGAACAAACACGTGTCTGGAAGGGCCCTCCCCTTGGTAACTCGAGAATATACCCCAGGTTCGGGCCGCAACTCGAGAAAAACCATGAGACTTCCCCCTCGCAGTGAGATGAGGCCCGATTACCCTGCACTGCGTGCAGAGCAATTCCGTTTTACACATCAAACGTGAAAGGAGCCTTGATTTCCTTGATGGCACTCCAGAGAAAACCCAAGATCACTGTCTCAAGTCTAGAGGGATCCTGAGGTCACTGGAGCAACACGAAAGGGCTCGGTGGACCCCAAATCAACTCGAGATGAGAGCTTAGTGTCTGGCTTCGACTCAAGAGGATTACCAACTTTCCACAAGCACCTCAAGAGGAGGCTTCTCTCAGCTACAGGTATGTGAGAGGGACCCTGAATTTGTCGCCTCAAGTGGACTGGAAACCGAGATGCTCTGACTGGAAGTAAGGCCGGATATCCCTGCAGTGAATTGAATGCAGGCTCGTCTTGCATCTCCCCAGACGAAGGGATGTCTGAATCCCCTGTGGAGACCACAGAGAAAGACCTAGTTCTCCGCCTCATCGCGACTGGAGGCCTCACATCCTTTGAAAACTCGAGAGGTGGGCGGAGAACAATGCTTCCAAAGGAGACGATGCCTGACTCCTCTTGAAAATGGATAGGAGTCCCAGGATCCCTGTGGCACGTGGACAGGGACCCTGGGTCTCCCGCCTCACGTGGAGACGCGTCCCAATTGCCATGCCAAGACTCGAAGAGAATCCCGAGGTGTCCCTCGCACCTAGGAAGGAGTCCTGATGTTGCTGAACAAACACGTGTGTGGAAGGGCCCTCCCCATGGTAACTCGAGAATATACCCCAGGTTCCGGCCGAAACTCGAGAAAAACCATGAGACTGCCCCCTCGCTGCGAGATGAGGCCCGATTCCCCTACACTGCGTGCAGAGGAATTCCGTGTTCCACATCAAATGTGAACGGAGACTTGATTTCCTGGAAGGCACTCCAGAGAAAACCCAAGATCACTGTCTCAAGTCTAGAGGGATCCTGAGGTCACTGTAGCAACATGAAAGGGCTCCGTGGACCCCAAATCAACTCGAGATGAGAGCTTAGTCCCTGGCTTCGACTCAAGAGGAATACCAACTTTCCACAAGCACCTCAAGAGGAGGCTTCTCTAAGCTACAGGTGTGTGAGAGGGATTGTGAGTTGGTGGACTCAAGTGGAATGGACACCGAGATTCTCTGTCTCGAAGTAAGGCCGGATATCCCTGCAGTGAATTGAATGCAGGCTCGTCTTGCATCTCCCAATCCGAAGGGATGTCTGAATCCCCTGTGGAGACCACAGAAAAAGACCTAGTTCTCCGCCTCATCGCGACCGGAGGCCTCACATCCTTTCAAAACTCGAGATGTTTGTGGAGATCAATGCTTCCAAAGGAGACAATGCCTGACTCCTCTTGAAAATGGATAGGAGTCCCAGGAGGCCTGTGGCACGTGGAAAGGGACCCTGGGTCTCCCGCCTCACGTGGAGACGCGTCCAAATTGCCATGCCAAGACTCGAGGAGAATCCCGAGGTGTCCCTCGGACCTAGGCAGGAGTCCTGACGTCGCTGAACAAACACGTGTCTGGAAGGGCCCTCCCCGTCGTAACTCGAGAATATACCCCAGGTTCCGGCCGCAACTCGAGAAAAACCATGAGATTTCACCCTCGCCGCGAGTTGAGGCCCGATTCCCCTGCACTGGGTGCAGAGCAATTCCGTGTTCCACATCAAACGTGAAAGGAGCCTTGATTTCCTTGGTGGCACTCCAGAGAAAACCCAAGATCACTGTCTCAAGTCAAGAGGGATCCTGAGGCCAATGGAGCAACACAAAAGGGCTGCATGGACCCCAAATCACCTCGAGATGAGAGCTTAGTCCCTGGCTTCGACTCAAGAGGAATACCAACTTCCACAAGCACCTCAAGAGGAGGCTTCTCTCAGCTACATGTATGTGAGAGGGACACTGAGTTTGTGGCCTCAAGTGGAATGGACACCAAAATGCTCTGACTCGAAGTAAGGCCGGATATCCCTGCAGTGAAATGAATGCAGGCTCGTCTTGCATCTCCCAAGAAGAAGGGTTGTCTGAATCCCCTGTGGAGACCACAGAGAAAGACCTAGTTCTCCGCCTCAACGCGACCGGATGCCTCACATCCTTTGAAAACTAGAGAGGTCTGCGGAGATCAATGCTTCCAAAGGAGACGATGCCGGACTCCTCTTGAAAATGGATAGGAGTCCGAGGATCCCTGTGGCAAGTGGAAAGGACACTGGGTCTCCCGCCTCACGTGGAGACGCGTCCCAATTGCCATGCCAAGACTCGAGGAGATTCCCGAGGTGTCCCTCGAACCTACGCAGGAGTCCTGACGTCGGTGAACAAACACGTGTCTGGAAGGGCCCTCCCCGTCGTAACTCGAGAATATACCCCAGGTTCCGGCCGCAACTCGAGAAAAACCATGAGACTTCCCCATCGCCGCTAGATGAGGCCCGATTCCCCTGCCCTGCGTGCAAAGCAATTCCGTGTTCCACATCAAACGTGAAAGGAGCCTTGATTTCCTTGATGGCACTCCAGAGAAAACCCAAGATCACTGTCTCTAGTCTAGAGGGATCCTGAGGTCACTGGAGCAACACGAAAAGGATCCGTGGACCCCAAATCAACTCGAGATGAGAGATTAGTCCCTCAATTCAACTCAAGAGGAATACGAACTTTCCACAAGCCCCTCAAGAGGAGGCTTCTCTCAGCTACAGGTATGTGAGAGGGACCCTGAGTTTGTGGCATCAAGTGGAATGGACACCGAGATGCTCTGACTCGAAGTAAGGCCGGATATCCCTGCAGTGAATTGAATGCAGGCTCGTCTAGCATCTCCCAATACGAAGGGATGTCTGAATCCCCTGTGGAGACGACAGAGAAAGAACTAGTCCTCCGCCTCATCGCGACCGGAGGCCTCACATCCTTTGAAAACTCGAGAGGTCTGCAGAGATCAATGCTTCCAAAGGAGACAATGCCTGACTCCTCTTGAAAATGGATAGGAGTCCCAGGATCCCTGTGGCACGTGGAAAGGGACCCTGGGTCTCCCGCCTCACGTGGAGACGCGTCCAAATTGCCATGCCAAGACTCGAGGAGAATCCCGAGGTGTCCCTCGCACCTAGGCAGGAGTCCTGACGTCGCTGAACAAACACGTGTCTGGAAGGGCCCTCCCCGTCGTAACTCGAGAATATACCCCAGGTTCCGGCCGCAACTCGAGAAAAACCATGAGATTTCCCCTCGCCGCGAGATGAGGCCCGATTCCCCTGCACTGCGTGCAGAGCAATTCCGTGTTCCAAATCAAACATGAAAGGAGCCTTGATTTCCTTGATGGCACTCCAGAAAAAACCCAAGATCACTGTCTCAAGTCTAGACGGATCGTGAGGTCACTGGAGCAACACGAAAGGGCTCCGTGGACCCCAAATCAACTCGAGATGAGAGCTTAGTCCCTGGCTTCGACTCAAGAAGAATACCAACTTTCCACAAGCACCTCAAGAGTAGGCTTCTCTCAGCTGCAGGTATGTTAGAGTAACCCTGAATTTGTGGCCTCAATTGGAATGGTCACCGAGATACTCTGACTCGAAGTAAGGCCAGATATCCCTGCAGTGAATTGAATGCAGGCTCGTCTTGCATCTCCCAAGACGAAGAGATGTCTGAATCCCCTGTGGAGACCACAGAGAAAGACCTAGTTCTCCGCCTGATCGCGAACTGAGGCCTCACATCCTTTGAAAACTCGAGAGGTCCGCGGAGATCAATGCTTCCAAAGGAGACGATGCCTGACTCCTCTTGAAAATGGATAGGAATCCCAGGATCCCGGTGGCACGTGGAAAGGGACCCTGGGTCTCCCGCCTCACGTGGAGACGTGTCCCAATTGCCATGCCAAGACTCGAGGAGAATCGCGAGGTGTCCCTCGCACCTAGGCAGGAGTCCTGACGTCGCTGAACAAACACGTGTCTGGAAGGGCCCTCCCTGTCGTAACTCGAGAATATACCCCAGGTTCCGGCCGCAACTCGAGAAAAACCATGAGACTTCCCCCTCGCCGCGAGATGAGGCCCGATTCCCTTGCACTGCGTGCAGAGCAATTCCGTATTCCACATCAAAAATGAAAGGAGCCTTGATTTCCTTGATGGCACTCCAGAGAAAACCCAAGATCACTGTCTAAAGTCTAGAGGGATCCTGAGGTCACTGAAGAACACGAAAGGGCTCCGTCGACCCCAAATCAACTCGAGATGAGAGCTTAGTCCCTGGCTTCGACTCAAGAGGAATACCAACTTTCCACAAGCACCTCAAGAGGAGGCTTCTCTCAGCTACAGGTATGTGAGAGGGACCCTGAGTTTGTGGCCTCAAGTGGAATGGACACCGAGATGCTCTGACTCGAAGTAAGGCCGGATATCCCTGCAGTGAATTGAATGCAGGCTCGTCTAGCATCTCCCAATACGAAGGGATGTCTGAATCCCCTGTGGAGACGACAGAGAAAGAACTAGTCCTCCGCCTCATCGGGACCGGAGGCCTCACATCCTTTGAAAACTCGAGAGGTCTGCAGAGATCAATGCTTCCAAAGGAGACAATGCCTGACTCCTCTTGAAAATGGATAGGAGTCCCAGGATCCCTGTGGCACGTGGAAAGGGAAACTGGGTCTCCCGCCTCACGTGGAGACGCGTCGCAATTGCCATGCCAAGATTCGAGGAGAATCCCGAGGTGTCCCTCGCACCTAGGAAGGAGTCCTGACGTCGCTGAACAAACACGTGTCTGGAAGGGCCCTCCCCGTCGTAACTCAGGATATACCCCTGGTTCCGCCTGCAACTTGAGAAAAACCATGAGACATCCCCCTTGCCGCGAGATGAGGCCGGATTCCCCTGCACTGCGTGCAGAACCATTCCGTGTTCCACATCAAACTTGAAAGGAGCCTTGATTTCCTTGAAGGCACTCCAGAGAAAACCCAAGATCACTGTCTCAAGTCTAGAGGGATCCTGAGGTCACTGGAGCAACAAGAAAGGGCTCCGTGGACCCCAAATCAACTCGAGATGAGAGCTTAGTCCCTGGCTTCGACTCAAGAGGAATACCAACTTTCCATAAGCACCTCAAGAGGAGGCTTCTCTCAGCTACAGGTATGTTAGAGGGAACCTGAATTTGTGGCCTCAAGTGTAATGGACACCAAAATGCTCTGACTCGAAGTAAGGCCGGATATCCCTGCAGTGAATTGAATGCAGGCTCGTCTTGCATCTCCCAAGACGAAGGGATGTCTGATTCCCCTGTGGAGACGACAGAGAAAGAACTAGTCCTGCGCCTCATCGCGACCGGAGGCCTCACATCCTTTGAAATCTCGAGAGGTCTGCGGAGATCAATGCTTCCAAAGGAGAAAATGCCTGACTCCTCTTGAAAATGGATAGGAGTCCCAGGATCCCTGTGGCACGTGGAAAGGGACCCTGGGTCTCCCGCCTCAAGTGGAGACGCGACCCAATTGCCATGCCAAGACTCGAGGAGAATCACGAGGTGTCCCTCCGACCTAGGCAGGAGTCCTGACGTCGCTGAACAAACACGTGTCTGGAAGGGCCCTCCCAGTCGGAACTCGAGAATATACCCCAGGTTCCGGCCGCAACTCGAGAAAAACCATGAGACTTCCTCCTCGCCGCGAGATGAGGCTGATTCCCCTGCAGTGCGTGCAGAGCAATTCCGTGTTCCACATCAAAGGTGAAAGGAGCCATGATTTCCTTGATGGCACTCCAGAGAAAACACAAGATCACTGTCTCAAGTCTAGAGGGATCCTGAGGTCACTGGAGCAACACGAAAGGGCTCCGTGGACCCCAAATCAACTCGAGATGAGAGCTTAGTCCCTGGCTTCGACTCAAGAGGAATACCAATTTCCACAAACACCTCAAGAGGAGGCTTCTCTCAGCTACAGGTATGTGAGAGGGACCCTGAGTTTGTGGCCTCAAGTGGAATGGACACCGAGATGCTCTGACTCGAAGTAAGGCCGGATATCCCTGCAGTGAATTGAATGCAGGCTCTTCTAGCATCTCCCAATACGAAGGGATGTCTGAATCCCCTGTGGAGACGACAGAGAAAGAACTAGTCCTCCGCCTCATCGCGACCGGAGGCCTCACATCCTTTGAAAACTCGAGAGGTCTGCAGAGATCAATGCTTCCAAAGGAGACAATGCCTGACTCCTCTTGAAAATGGATAGGAGTCCCAGGATCCCTGTGGCACGTGGAAAGGGACCCTGGGTCTCCCGCCTCACAGGGAGACGCGTCCCAATTGCCATGCCAAGACTAGAGAAGAATCCCGAGGTGTCCCTCCCACCTAGGCAGGAGTCCTGACGTCGCTGAACAAACACGTGTCTGGAAGGGCCCTCCCCGTCGTAACTCGAGAATATACCCCAGGTTCCGCCCGCAACTTGAGAAAAACCATGAGACATCCCCCTTGCCGCGAGATGAGGCCGGAATCCCCTGCACTGCGTGCAGAACAATTCCGTGTTCCACATCAAACTTGAAAGGAGCCTTGATTTCCTTGAAGGCACTCCAGAGACAACCCAAGATCACTGTCTCAAGTCTAGAGGGATCCTGAGGTCACTGGAGCAACAAGAAAGGGCTCCGTGGACCCCAAATCAACTCGAGATGAGAGCTTAGTCCCTGGCTTCGACTCAAGAGGAATACCAACTTTCCATAAGCACCTCAAGAGGAGGCTACTCTCAGCTACAGGTATGTGAGATGGACCCTGAATTTGTGGCCTCAAGTGTAATGAACACCAAAATGCTCTGACTCGAAGTAAGCCCGGATATCCCTGCAGTGAATTGAATGCAGGCTCCTCTTGCATCTCCCAAGACGAAGGGATGTCTGAATCCCCTGTGGAGACGACAGAGAAAGAACTAGTCCTCCGCCTCATCGCGACCGGAGGCCTCACATCCTTTGAAAACTCGAGAGGTCCGCGGAGATCAATGCTTCCAAAGGAGACGATGCCTGACTCCTCTTGAAAATGGATAGGAGTCCCAGGAACCCTGTGGCACGTGGAAAGGGACCCTGGGTCTCCCGCCTCACGTGGAGACGCATCCCAATTGCCATGCCAAGACTCGAGGAGAATCCCGAGGTGTCCCTCGCACCTAGGCCGGAGTCCTGACGTCGCTGAACAAACAGGTGTCTGGAAGGGCCCTCCCCATCGTAACTCGAGAATATGCCCAAGGTTCCGGCCGCAACTCGAGAAAAACCATGAGACTTCCCCCTCGCCGCGAGATGAGGCCCGATTCCCCTGCACTGCATGCAGAGCAATTCCGTGTTCCACATCAAACGTGAAAGGAGCCTTGATTTCCTTGATGGCACTCCAGAGAAACCCCAGGTTCACTGTCTCAAGTCTAGAGGGATCCTGAGGTCACTGGAGCAACACGAAAGGGCTCCGTGTAACCCAAATCAACTCGAGATGAGAGCTTTTCCCTGGCTTCGACTCAAGAGGAATACCAACTTTCCACAAGCACCTCAAGAGGAGGCTTCTCTCAGCAACAGGTATGTGAGAGGGACCCTGAGTTTGTGGCCTCAAGTGGAATGGACACGGAGATGCTCTGACTCGAAGTAAGGCCGGATATCCCTGCAGTGAATTGAATGCAGGCTCGTCTTGCATCTCCCAAGACGAAGGAATGTCTGAATACCCTGTGGAGACCACAGAGAAAGACCTTGTCCTCGGCCTCAATGCGACCGGAGGCCTCACATCATTTGAAAACTTGAGAGGTCCACGGAGATCAATGGTTCCAAAAGAGACGATGCCTGACACCTCTTGAAAATGGATAGGAGTCCCAGGATCCCTGTGGCACGTGGGAAGGGACCCTGGGTCTCCAGCCTCACGTGGAGACGCGTCCCAATTGCCATGCCAAGACTCGAGGAGAATCCCGAGGTGTCCCTCGCACCTAGGCACGAGTCCCGACGTCGCTGAACAAACACGTGTCTGGAAGGGCCCTCCCCGTCGTAACTCGAGAATATACCCCAGGTTCCGGCCGCAACTCGAGAAAAACCATGAGACTTCCCCCTCGCCACGAGATGAGGCCCGATTCCCCTGCACTGCATGCAGAGCAATTCCGTGTTCCACAGCAAACGTGAAAGGAGTCTTGATTTCCTTGATGGCACTCCAGAGAAAACCCAAGATCACTTTCTCAAGTCTAGAGGGATCCTGAGGTCACTGGAGCAACAAGAAAGGGCTCCGTGGACCCCAAATAAACTCGAGATGAGAGCTTAGTCCCTGGCTTCGACTCAAGAGGAATACCAACTTTTCACAAGCACCTCAAGACGAGGCTTCTCTCAGCTACAGGTATGTGAGAGGGACCCTGAGTTTGTGGCCTCAAGTGGAATATACACCGAGATGCTTTGACTTGAAGTAAGGCCGGATATCCCTGCAGTGAATTGAATGCAGGTTCGTCTTGCATCTCCCAAGACAAAGGGATGTCTGAATCCCCTGTGGAGACCACAGAGAAAGACCTAGTCCTCCGCCTCAACGAGACCGGAGGCCTCACATCCTTTGAAAACTCGAGAGGTCCGCAGAGATCAATGCTTCCAAAGGAGACGATGCCTGAGTCCTCTTGCAAATGGATAGGAGTCCCAGGATCCCTGTGGCACGTGGAAAGGGACCCTGGGTCTCCCGCCTCACGTGGAGACGCATCCCAATTGCCATGCCAAGACTCGAGGAGAATCCCGAGGTGTCCCTCGCACCAAGGCAGGAGTCCTGTCGTCGCTGAACAAACACGTGTCTGGAAGGGCCCTCCCCGTCGTAACTCGAGAATATAACCCAGGTTCCGGCCGCAACTCGAGAAAAACCATGAGACTTCCCCCTCTCCGGGAGATGAGCCCCGATTCCCCTGCACTGCGTGCAGAGTAATTCCGTGTTCCACATCAAACGTGAAAGGAGCCTTGATTTCCTTGATGGCACTCCAGAGAAAACACAAGATCACTGTCTCAAGTCTAGAGGGATCCTGAAGTCACTGGAGCAACATGAAAGGGCTCCGTGGACCCCAAATCAACTCAAGATGAGAGCTTATTCCCTGGCTTCGACTCAAGAGGAATACCAACTTTCCACAAGCACCTCAAGAGGAGGCTTCTCTCAGCAACTGGTAGGTGAGAGGGACCCTGAGTTTGTGGCCTCAAGTGGAATGGACACCGAGATGCTCTGACTCGAAGTAAGGCCGTATATCCCTGCAGTGAATTGAATGCAGGCTCGTCTTGCATCTCCCAAGACGAAGGGTTGTCTGAATCCCCTGTGGAGACAACAGAGAAAGACCTAGTACTCCGCCTCAACGCGAACCGAGGCCTCACATCCTTTGAAAACTCGAGAGGTCCGCGGAGATCAATGCTTCCAAAGGAGACGATGCCTGACTCCTCTTGAAAATGGATAGGAGTCCCAGGATCCCTGTGGCACGTGGAAAGTGACCGTGGGTCTCCCGCCTCACGTGGAGACGCGTCCCAATTGCCATGCCGAGATTCGAGGAGAATCCCGAGGTGTCCCTCGCACCTAGGCAGGAGTCCTGACGTCGCTGAACAAACACGTGTCTGGAGGGGCCCTCCCCGTCGTAACTCGCGAATATACCCCAGGTTCCGGCCCCAACTCGAGAAAAACCATGAGACTTCCCCCTCGCCGCGAGATGAGGTCGGATTCCCCTGCACTGCGTGCAGAGCAATTCCGTGTTCCACATCAAACGTGAAAGGAGCCTTGATTTCCTTGATGGCACTCCAGAGAAAACCCAAGATCACTGTCTCAAGTCTAGAGGGATCCTGAGGTCACTGGAGCAACACGAAAGGGCTCCGTGGACCCCAAATCAACTCGAGATGAGAGCTTAGTCCCTGGCTTCGACTCAAGAGGAATACCAACTTTCCACAAGCATCTCAAGAGGAGGCTTCTCTCAGCTACAGGTATGTGAGAGGGACCCTGAGTTTGTGGACTCAAGTGGAATGGACACCGAGATGCTCTGACTCGAAGTAAAGCTGGATATCCCTGCAGTGAATTGAATGCAGGCTCATCTTGCATCTCCCAAGACGAAGGGTTGTCTGAATCCCCTGTGGAGACCACAGAGAAAGACCTAGTCCTCCGCCTCAACGCGAACGGAGGCCTCACATCCTTTGAAAAATCAAGAGGTCCGCCGAGATCAATGCTTCCAAAGGAGACGATGCCTGACTGCTCTTGAAAATGGATAGGAGTCCCAGGATCCCTGTGGCACGTGGAAAGGGACCCTGGGTCTCCCGCCTCACGTGGACACGCGTCCCAATTGCCATGCTAAGACTCGAGGAGAATCCCGAGGTGTCCCTCGCACCTAGGCAGGAATACTGACGTCGCTGAACAAACACGTGTCTGGAAGGGCCCTCTCCGTCGTAACTCGAGAATATACCCCAGGTTCCGGACGCAACTCGAGAAAAACCATGAGACTTCCCCCTCGCCGCGAGATGAGGCGCGATTCCCCTGCACTGCGTGCAGAGCAATTCCGTGTTCCACATCAAAGGTGAAAGGAGCCTTGATTTCCTTGATGGCACTCCAGAGAAAACCCAAGATCACTGTCTCAAGTCTAGAGGGATCCTGAGGTCACTGGAGCAACACGAAAGGGCTCCGTGGACCCCAAATCAACTCGAGATGAGAGCTTAGTTCCTGGCTTCGACTCAAGAGGAATACCAACTTTCCACAAGCATCTCAAGAGGAGGCTTCTCTCAGCTACAGGTATGTGAGAGGGACCCTGAGTTTGTGGCCTCAAGTGGAATGGACACCGAGATGCTCTGACTCGAAGTAAGGCCGGATATCCCTGCAGTGAATTGAATGCAGGCTCATCTTGCATCTCCCAAGACGAAGGGTTGTCTGAATCCCCTGTGGAGACCACAGAGAAAGACCTAGTCCTCCGCCTCAACGCGAACGGAGGCCTCACATCCTTTGAAAACTCAAGAGGTCCGCCGAGATCAATGCTTCCAAAGGAGACGAAGCCTGACTGCTCTTGAAAATGGATAGGAGTCCCAGGATCCCTGTGGCACGTGGAAAGGGACACTGGGTCTCCCGCCTCACGTGGAGACGCGTCCCAATTGCCATGCCAAGACTCGAGGAGAATCCCGAGGTGTCCCTCGCACCTAGGCAGGAGTCCTGACGTCGCTGAACAAACACGTGTCTGGAGGGGCCCTCCCCGTCGTAACTCGAGAATATACCCCAGGTTCCGGCGGCAACTCGTGAAAAACCATGAGACTTCCCCCTCGCCGCGAGATGAGGCCCGATTCCCCTGCACTGCATGCAGAGAAATTCCGTGTTCCACATCAAACGTGAAAGGAGCCTTGATTTCATTGATGGCACTCCAGAGAAAACCCAAGATCACTGTCTCAAGTCTAGAGGGATCCTGAGGTCACTGGAGCAACACGAAAGTTCTCTGTGGACCCCAAATCAACTCGAGATGAGAGCTTTGTCCCTGGCTTCGACTCAAGAGGAATACCAACTTTCCACAAGCACCTCAAGAGAAGGCTTCTCTCTGCTACAGGTATGTGAGAGGGACCCTGAGTTTGTGGCCTCAAGTGGAATGGACACCGAGATGCTCTGACTCGAAGGAAGGCCGGATATCCCTGCAGTGAATTGAATGCAGGCTCGTCTTGCATCTCCCAAGAAGAAGGGATGTCTGAATCCCCTGTGGAGACCACAGAGAAAGACCTAGTTCTCCTCCTCATCGCGACCGGAGGCCTCACATCCTTTGAAAACTCGAGAGGTCCGCGGAGATCAATGCTTCCAAAGGAGACGATGCCTGACTCCTCTTGAAAATGGATAGGAGTCCCAGGATCCCTGTGGCACGTGGAAAGGGACCCTGGGTCTCCCGCCTCACGTGGAGACGCGTCCCCATTGCCATGCCAAGATTCGAGGAGAATCCCGAGGTGTCCCTCGCACCTAGGCAGGAGTCCTGACGTCGCTGAACAAACACGTGTCTGGAGGGGCCCTCCCCGTCGTAACTCGAGAATATACCCCAGGTTCCGGCCGCAACTCGAGAAAAACCGGGAAACTTCCCCCTCGGCGCGAGATGAGGCCCGATTCCCCTGCACTGCATGCAGAGCAATTCCGTGTTCCACATCAAACCTGAAAGGAGCCTTGATTTCCTTGATGGCACTCCAGAGAAATCCCAAGATCACTGTCTCAAGTCTAGAGTGATCCTGAGGTCACTGGAGCAATACGAAAGGGCTCCGTGGACCCCAAATCAACTCGAGATGAGAGCTTAGTCCCTGGCTTCGACTCAAGAGGAATACCAACTTTCCACAAGCACCTCAAGAGGAGGCTTCTCTCAGCTACAGGTATGTGAGAAGGACCCTGAGTTTGTGGCCTCAAGTGGAATGGACACCGAGATGCTCTGACTCGAAGTAAGGCCGGATATCCCTGCAGTGAATTGAATGCAGGCTCGTCTTGTATCTCCCAAGACGAAGGGTTGTCTGAATCCCCTGTGGAGACCACAGAGAAAGACCTAGTCCTCCGCCTCAACGCGACCGGAGCCCTCACATCCTTTGAAAACTCGAGAGGTCCGCGGAGATCAATGCTTCCAAAGGAGACGATGCCTGACTCCTCTTGAAAATGGATAGGAGTCCCAGGATCCCTGTGGCACGTGGAAAGGTACACTGGATCTCCCGCCTCAGGTGGAGACGCGTCCCAATTGCCATGCCAAGACTCGAGGAGAATCCCGAGGTGTCCCTCGTACCTAGGCAGGAGTCCTGACGTCCCTGAACAAACACGTGTCTCGAAGGGCCCTCCCCGTGGTAACTCGAGAATATACCCCAGGTTCCGGCCGCAACTCGAGAAAAACCATGAGACTTCCCCTTCGTCGAGAGATGAGGCCCGATTCCCCTGCACTGCATGCAGAGCAATTCCGTGTTCCACATCAAACGTGAAAGGAGCCTTGATTTCCTTGATGGCACTCCAGAGAATACCCAAGATCACTGTCTCAAGTCTAGAGGGATCCTGAGGTCACTGGAGCAACATGAAAGTGCTCTGTGGACCCCAAATCAACTCGAGACGAGAACTTATTCCCTGGCTTCGACTCAAGAGGAATACCAAGTTTCCACAAGCACCTCAAGAGGAGGCTTCTCTCAGCTACAGGTATGTGAGAGGAACCTGAGTTTGTGGCCTCAAGTGGAATGGACACCGAGATGCTCTGACTCGAAGTAAGGCCGGATATCCCTGCAGTGAATTGAATGCAGGCTCGTCTTGCATCTCCCAAGACGAAGGGATGTCTGAATCCCCTGTGGAGACCACAGAGAAAGACCTAGTTCTCCGCCTCATCACTATCGGTGGCCTCACATCCTTTGAAACCTCGAGCGGTCCGCACAGATCAATGCTTCCAAAGGAGACGATGCCTGAGTCCTCTTGAAAATGGATAGGAGTCCCAGGATCCCTGTGGCACGTCAAAAGGGACCCTGTGTCTCCCGCCTCACGTGGAGACGCATCCCAATTGCCATGCCAAGTCTCGAGGAGAATCCCGAGGTGTCCCTCGCACCTAGGCAGGAGTCCTGACGTCGCTGAACAAACACGTGTCTGGAAGGGCCCTCCCCGTTGTAACTCGAGAATATACCGCAGGTTCCGGACGCAACTCGAGAAAAACCATGAGACTTCCCCCTCGCCGCTAGATGAGGCCCGATTCCCCTGCACTGCGTGCAGAGCAATTCCGTGTTCCACATCAAACGTGAAAGTAGCCTTGATTTCCTTGATGGCACTCCAGAGAAAACCCAAGATCACTGTCTCAAGTCTAGAGGGATCCTGAGGTCACTGGAGCAACACGAAAGGGCTCCATGGACCCCAAATCAACTCGAGATGAGAGCTTAGTCCCTGGCTTTGACTCAAGAGGAATACCAACTTTCCACAAGCACCTCCAGAGGAGGCTTCTCTCAGCTACAGGTATGTGAGAGGGACCCTGAGTTTGTGGCCTCAAGTGGAATGGACACCGAGATGCTCTGACTCGAAGTAAGGCCGGATATCCCTGCAGTGAATTGAATGCAGGCTCGTCTTGCATCTCCCAAGGAGAAGGGATGTCTGAATCCCCTGTGGAGACCACAGAGAAAGACCTAGTTCTCCGCCTCATCGCGACTGGAGGCCTCACATCCTTTGAAAACTCGAGAGGTCCGCGGAGATCAATGCTTCCAAAGGAGACGATGCCTGACTCCTCTTGAAAATGGATAGGAGTCCCAGGATCCCTGTGGCACGTGGAAAGGGACCCTGGGTCTCCCGCCTCACGTGGAGACGCGTCCCCAATGCCATGCCAAGATTCGAGGAGAATCCTGAGGTGTCCCTCGCACCTAGGCAAGAGTCCTGACGTCGCTGAACAAACACGTGTCTGGAGGGGCCCTCCCCGTCCTAACTCGAGAATATACCCCAGGTTCCGGCCGCAACTCGAGAAAAACCAGGAAACTTCCCCCTCGCCGCGAGATGAGGCCCGATTCCCCTGCACTGCGTGCAGAGCAATTCCATGTTCCACATCAAACCTGAAAGGAGCCTTGATTTCCTTGATGGCACTTCAGAGAAGTCCCAAGATCACTGTCTCAAGTCTAGAGGGATCCTGAAGTCACTGGAGCAACACGAAAGGGCTCCGTGGACCACAAATCAACTCGAGATGAGAGCTTAGTCCCTGGCTTCGACTCAAGAGGAATACCAACTTTCCACAAGCACCTCAAGAGGAGGCTTCTTTCAGCTACAGGTATGTGAGAGGGACCCTGAGTTTGCGGCCTCAAGTGGAATGGACACCGAGATGCTCTGACTCGAAGTAAGGCCGGATATCCCTGGAGTGAAGTGAATGCAGGCTCGTCTTGCATCTCCCAAGACGAAGGGATGTCTGAATCCCCTGTGGAGACCACAGAGAAAGACCTAGTTCTCCACCTCATCGCGACCGGAGGCCTCACATCCTTTGAAAACTCGAGAGGTCCGTGGCGATCAATGCTTCCAAAGGAGACGATGCCTGACTCCTCTTGAAAATGGATAGGAGTCCCAGGATCCCTGTGGCACGTGGAAAGGGACACTGGGTCTCCCACCTCACGTGGAGTCGCGTCCCAATTTCCATGCCAAGACTCGAGGAGAATTCCGAGGTGTCCCTCGCACCTAGGCAGGAGTCCTGACTTCGCTGAACAAACACGTGTCTGGAAGGGCCCTCCCCCTCGTAACTCGAGAATATACCCCAGGTTCCGGCCGCAACTCGATAAAAACCATGAGTCTTCCCCCTCACCCCGAGATGAGGCCTGATTCCCCTGCACTGCGTGCAGAGCAATTGCGTGTTCCACATCAAAGGTGAAAGGAGCCTTGATTTCCTTGATGGCACTCCAGAGAAAACCCAAGATCACTGTCTCAAGTCTAGAGGGATCCTGAGGTCACAGGAGCAATACGAAAGGGGTCTGTGGACCCCAAATCAACTCGAGATGACAGCTTTGTCCCTGGCTTCGACTCAAGAGGAATACCAACTTTCCAAAAGCACCTCAAGAGGAGGCTTCTCTGAGCTACAGGTATGTGAGAGGGACCCTGAGTTTGTGGCCTCAAGTGGAATGGACACCGAGATGCTCTGACTCGAAGTAAGGCCGGATATCCCTGCAGTGAATTGAATGCAGGCTCGTCTTGCATCTTCCAAGACGAAGGGATGTCTGAATCCCCTGTGGAGAAGACAGAGAAAGACCTAGTCCTCCGCCTCATCGTGACCGGAGGCCTCACATCCTTTGAAAACTCGAGCGTTCCGCACAGATCAATGCTTCCAAAGGAGACGATGCCTGAGTCCTCTTGAAAATGGATAGGAGTCCCAGGATCCCTGTGGCACATTGAAAGGGACCCTGTGTCTCCCGCCTCACGTGGAGACGCATCCCAATTGCCATGCCAAGACTCGAGGAGAATCCCGAGGTGTCCCTCGCACCTAGGCAGGAGTCCTGAAGTCGCTGAACAAACACGTGTCTGGAAGGGCCCTCCCCGTCGTAACTCGAGAATATACCCCAGGTTCCATCCGCAACTAGAGAAAAAACATGAGACTTCCCACTCGCCACGAGATGAGGCCCGATTCCCCTGCACTGCGTGCAGAGCAATTCCGTGTTCCACATCAAACGTGAAAGGAGCCTTGATTTCCTTGATGACACTCCAGAGAAAACCCAAGATCACTCTCTCAAGTCTAGAGGGATCCTGAGGTCACTGGAGCAACACGAAAGGGCTCCGTGGACCCCAAATTCACTCGAGATGAGAGCTTAGTTCCTGGTTTCGACTCAAGAGGAATACCAACTTTCCACAAGCACCTCAAGAGGAGGCTTCTCTCAGCTACAGGTATGTGAGAGGGACCCTGAGTTTGTGCGCTCAAGTGGAATGGACTCCGAGATGCTCTGACTCGAAGTAAGGCCGAATATCCCTGCAGTGAATTGAATGCAGGCACGTCTTGCATCTCCCAAGACGAAGGGATGTCTGAATACCCTGTGGAGACCACAGAGAAAGACCTAGATCTCCGCCTCATCGCGACCGGAGGCCTCACATCCTTTGAAAACTCGAGAGGTCCGCGGAGATCAATGCTTCCAAAGGAGACGATGCCTGAGTCCTCTTGAAAATGGATAGGAGTCCCAGGATCCCTGTGGCACGTCGAAAGGGACACTGTGTCTCCCGCCTCACGTGGAGACGCGTCCCAATTGCCATGCCAAGACTCGAGGAGAATCCCGAGGTGTCCGTCGCACCTAGGCAGGAGTCCTGACGTCGCTGAACAAACACGTGTCTGGAAGGGCCCTCCCCGTCGTAACTCGAGAATATACCCCAGGTTCCGGCCGCAACTCGAGAAAAACCATGAGACTTCCCCCTCGCCACGAGATGAGGCCCGATTCCCCTGCACTGCGTGCAGAGCAATTCCGTGTTCCACATCAAACGTGAAAGGAGCCTTGATTTGCTTGATGGCACTCCAGAGACAACCCAAGATCACTGTCTCAAGTCTAGAGGGATCCTGAGGTCACTGGAGCAACAAGAAAGGGCTCCATGGAACCGAAATCAACTCGAGATGAGAGCTTAGTCCCTGGCTTCGACTCAAGAGGAATACCAACTTTCCACAAGCACTTCAAGAGGAGGCTTCTCTCAGCTACAGGTATGTGAGAGAGACCCTGAGTTTGTGGCCTCAAGTGGAATGGACACCGAGATGCTCTGACTCGAAGTAAGGCCGGATATCCCTGCAGTGAATTGAATGCAGGCTCGTCTTGCATCTCCCAAGACGAAGGGATGTCTGAATTCCCTGTGGAGACCACAGAGAAAGACCTAGTTCTCCACCTCATCGCGACCGGAGGCCTCACATCCTTTGAAAACTCGAGAGGTCGCGGAGATCAATGCTTCCAAAGGAGACGATGCCTGACTCCTCTTGAAAATGGATAGGAGTCCCAGGATCCCTGTGGCACGTGGAAAGGGACCCTGGGTCACCCGCCTCACGTGGAGACGCGTACCAATTGCCATGCCAAGACTCGAGGAGAATCCTGAGTTGTCCCTCGCACCTAGGCAGGAGTCCTGACGTCGCTGAACAAACACGTGTCTGGAAGGGCCCTCCCCGTCTTAACTCGAGAATATACCCCAGGTTCCAGCCGCAACTCGAGAAAAACCATGAGACTTCCCCCTCCCAGCGAGATGAGGTCCGATTCCCCTGCACTTCGTGCAGAGCAATTCCGTGTTCCACATCAAACGTGAAAGGAGCCTTGATTTCCTTGATGGCACTCCAGAGAAAACTCAAGATCACTGTCTCAAGTCTAGAGGGATCCTGAGGTCACTGGGGCAACACGAAAGGGCTCCGTGGACCCCAAATCAACTCGAGATGAGAGCTTAGTCCCTGGCTTCCACTCAAGCGGAATACCAAGTTCCCACAAGCACCTCAAGAGGAGGCTTCTCTCAGCTACAGGTATGTGAGAGGGACCCTGAGTGTGTGGCCTCAAGTGGAATGGACACCGAGATGCTCTGACTCGGAGGAAGGCCGGATATCCCTGCAGTGAATTGAATGCAGGCTCGTCTTGCATCTCCCACGACGAAGGGTTGTCTGAATCCCCTGTGGGGGCCAAGGAGAAAGACCTAGTTCTCCGCCTCATCACGACCGGAGACCTCACGTCCTTTGAAAACTGGAGGGGTCCGCGGAGATCAATGCTTCCAAAGGAGACGATGCCTGACTCCTCTTGAAAATGGATAGGAGTCCCAGGATCCCTGTGGCACGTGGAAAGGGACCCTGGGTTTCCCGCCTCACGTGGAGACGCGTCCCAATGGCCATGCCAAGACTCGAGGAGAATCCCGAGGTGTCCCTCGCACCCAGGCAGGAGTCGTGACATCGCTGAATAAACACGTGTCTGGAAAGGCCCTTCTGGTCGTAAGTCGGGAATGTACCCCAGGTTCCGGCCGCAACTCGGAAAAACCATGAGACTTCCCCCTCGCCGCTAGATGAGGCCCGATTCCCCTGCACTGCGTGCAAAGCAATTCCGTGTTCCACATCAAACGTGAAAGGAGCCTTGATTTCCTTGATGGCACTCCAGAGAACACCCAAGATCACTGTCTCATGTCTAGAGGGATACTGAGGTCACTGTAGCAACACGAAAAGTCTCCGTGGACCCCAAATCAACTCGAGATGCGAGCTTCGTCCCTGGCTTCGACTCAAGAGGAATACCCACTTTCCACAAGCACCTCAAGAGTAGGCTTCTCTCAGCTACAGGTATGTGAGAGGGACCCTGAGTTTGTGGCCTCAAGTGGAATGGACACCGAGATTCTCTGACTCGAAGGAAGGACGGATATCCCTGCAGTGAATTGAATGCAGGCCTCTTTTGCATCTCCCACGACGAAGGGATGTCTGAATCCCCTGTGGAGACCACAGAGAAAGACCTAGCTCTCCGCCTCATCGCGATCGGAGGACTCAC
This sequence comes from Dama dama, assembly GCF_033118175.1. Lineage (NCBI taxonomy): Eukaryota > Metazoa > Chordata > Mammalia > Artiodactyla > Cervidae > Dama > Dama dama. The sequence goes on along the minus strand of NW_026870924.1, from coordinate 526,773 downwards.
GTCCTTTGAAAGCTCGAGAGGTCCGCGGAGATCAATGCTTCCAAAGGAGACGATGCCTGACTCCTCTTGAAAATGGATAGGAGTCCCAGGATCCCTGTGGCACGTGGAAAGGGACCCTGGGTCTCACGCCTCACGTGGAGACGCATCCCAATGGCCATGCCAAGACTCGAGGAGAATCCCGAGGTGTCCCTCGCACCTAGGCAGGAGTCATGACGTCGCTGAACAAACACGTGTCTGGAAGGGCCCTCCCCGTCGTAACTCGAGAATATACCCCAGGTTCCGGCTGCATGCTCGAGAAAAACCATGAGACTTCCCCCTCGCCGCAAGATGAGGCCCGATTCCCCTGCACTGCGTGCAGAGCAATTCCGTGTTCCACATCAAACTTGAAAGGAGCCTTGATTTCCTTGATGGCACTCCAGAGAACACCCAAGATCACTGTCTCATGTCTAGAGGGATACTGAGGTCACTGTAGCAACACGAAAGGGCTCCGTGGACCCAAATCAACTCGAGATGAGAGCTTCGTCCCTGGCTTCGACTCAAGAGGAATACCCACTTTCCACAAGCACCTCAAGAGGAGGCTTCTCTCAGCTACAGGTATGTGAGAGGGACCCTGATTTTGTGGCCTCAAGTGGAATGGACACCGCGATGCTCTGACTCGAAGGAAGGCCGGATATCCCTGCAGTGAAATGAATGCAGGCTCGTCTTACATCTCCCACGACGAAGGGATGTCTGAATCCCCTGTGGAGACCACAGAGAAAGACCTAGTTCTCCGCCTCATCGCGACCGGAGGCCGCACGTCCTTTGAAAACTCGAGAGGTCCGCGGTGATCAATGCTTCCAGAGGATACGATGCCTGACTCCTCTTGAAAATGGATAGGAGTCCCAGGATGCATGTGGCACGTGGAAAGGGACCCTGGGTCTCCCGCCTGACCTGGAGACGCGTCCCAATGGCCATGCCGAGACTCGAGGAGAATCCCGAGGTGTCCCTCGCACCTAGGCAGGAGTCCTGACGTCGCTGAACAAACACGTGTCTGGAAGGGCCCTCCCCGTCATAACTCGAGAATATACCCCAGGTTCCGGCCGCAACTCGCGAAAAACCATGAGACTTCCCCCTCGCCGCGAGATGAGGCCCGATTCCCCTGCACTGCGTGCAGAGCAATTCCGTGTTCCACATCAAACATGAAAGGAGCCTTGATTTCCTTGATGGCACTCCAGAGAACACCCAAGATCACTGTCTCAAGTCTAGAGGGATACTGAGGTCACTGTAGCAACACAAAAGGGCTCCGTGGACCCCAAATCAACTCGAGATGCGAGCTTCGTCCCTGGCTTCGACTCAAGAGAAATACCCACTTTCCACAAGCACCTTAAGAGGAGGCTTCTCTCAGCTACAGGTATGTGAGAGGGACCCTGAGTTTGTGGCCTCAAGTGGAATGGACACCGAGATGCTCTGACTCGAAGGAAGGTGGATATCCCTGCAGTGAATTGAATGCAGGCTCGTCATGCATCTCCCACGACGAAGGGATGTCTGAATCCCCTGTGGAGACCACAGAGAAAGACCTAGTTCTCCGCCTCATCGCGACCGGTGGCCTCACGTCGTTTGAAAACTCGAGAGTTTCGCGGAGATCAATGCTTCCAAAGGAGACGATGCCTGACTCCTCTTGAAAATGGATAGGATTCCCAGGATCCCTGTGGCACGTGGAAAGGGACCCTGGGTCTCCCGCCTCACGTGGAGACGCGTCCCAATGGCCATGCCAAAACTCGAGGAGAATCCCGAGGGGTCCCTCGCACCCAGGCAGGAGTCCTGACGTCGCTGAATAAACACGTGTCTGGAAAGGCCCTTCTGGTCAAAACTCGAGAATGTAGCCCAGGTTGCGGCCGCAACTCGAGAAAAACCATGAGACTTCCCCCTCGCCGCGAAATGAGGCCCGATTCCCCTGCACTGCGTGCAGAGCAATTCCGTGTTCCACATCAAACATGAAAGGAGCCTTGATTTCCTTGATGGCACTCCAGAGAACACCCAAGATCACTGTCTCATGTCTAGAGGGATACTGAGGTCACTGTAGCAACACAAAAGACTCCGTGGACCCCAAATCAACTCGAGATGCGAACTTCGTCCCTGGCTTCGACTCAAGAGGAATACCCACTTTCCACAAGCACCTCAAGAGGAGGCTTCTCTCAGCTACAGGTATGTGAGAGGGACCCTGAGTTTGTGGCATCAAGTGGAATGGACACCGAGATGCTCTGACTCGAAAGAAGGCCGGATATCCCTGCAGTGAATTGAATGCAGGCCTCTTTTGCATCTCCCACGACGAAGGGATATCTGAATCCCCTGTGAAGACCACAGTGAAAGACCTAGCTCTCCGCCTCATCGCGATCGGAGGCCTCACGTCCTTTGAAAGCTCGAGAGGTCCGCGGAGATCAATGCTTCCAAAGGAGACGATGCCTGACTCCTCTTGAAAATGGATAGGAGTCCCAGGATCCCTGTGGCACGTGGAAAGGGACCCTGGGTCTCACGCCTCACGTGGAGACGCATCCCAATGGCCATGCCAAGACTCGAGGAGAATCCCGAGGTGTCCCTCGCACCTAGGCAGGAGTCATGACGTCGCTAAACAAACACGTGTCTGGAAGGGCCCTCCCCGTCGTAACTCGAGAATATACCCCAGGTTCCGGCTGCATGCTCGAGAAAAACCATGAGACTTCCCCCTCGCCGCGAGATGAGGCCCGATTCCCCTGCACTGCGTGCAGAGCAATTCCGAGTTCCACATCAAACTTGAAAGGAGCCTTGATTTCCTTGATGGCACTCCAGAGAACACCCAAGATCACTGTCTCATGTCTAGAGGGATACTGAGGTCACTGTAGCAACACGAAAGGGCTCCGTGGACCCAAATCAACTCGAGATGAGAGCTTCGTCCCTGGCTTCGACTCAAGAGGAATACCCACTTTCCACAAGCACCTCAAGAGGAGGCTTCTCTCAGCTACAGGTATGTGAGAGAGACCCTGAATTTGTTGCCTCAAGTGGAATGGACACCGAGATGCTCTGACTCGAAGGAAGGCCGGATATCCCTGCAGTGAATTGAATGCAGGCTCGTCTTACATCTCCCACGACGAAGGGATGTCTGAATCCCCTGTGGAGACCAAGGAGAAAGACCTAGTTCTCCGCCTCATCGCGACCGGAGGCCTCACGTCCTTTGAAAACTCGAGAGGTACGCGGAGATAAATGCTTCCAAAGGAGACGATGCCTGACTCCTCCTGAAAATTGATCGGAGTCCCAGGATCCCTGTGGCACGTGGAAAGGGACCCTGGGTCTCCCGCCTCATGTGGAGACGTGTCCCAATGGCCATGCCAAGACTCGAGGAGAATCCCGAGGTGTCCCTCGCACCCAGGCAGGAGTCCTGACATCGCTGAATAAACACGTGTCTGGAAAGTCCCTTCTGGTCGTAACTCGAGAATGTAACCCAGGTTCCGGCCGCAACTCGAGAAAAACCATGAGACTTCCCCCTCGCCCCGAGATGAGGCCCGATTCCCCTGCACTGCGTGCAGAGCAATTCCGTGTTCCAAATCAAACATGAAAGGAGCCTTGATTTCCTTGATGGCACTCCAGAGAAAACCCAAGATCACTGTCTCAAGTCTAGAGGGATACTGAGGTCACTGTAGCAACACGAAAGGGCTCCGTGGACCCCAAATCAACTCGAGATGAGAGCTTTGTCCCTGGCTTCGACTCAAGAGGAATACCCACTTTCCACAAGCACCTCAAGAGGAGGCTTCTCTCAGCTACAGGTATGTGAGAGGGACCCTGAGTTTGTGGCCTCAAGTGGAATGGACACCGAGATGCTCTGACTCGAAGGAAGGCCGGATATCCCTGCAGTGAATTGAATGCAGGCCTCTTTTGCATCTCCCACGATGAAGGGATGTCTGAATCCCCTGTGGAGACCACAGAGAAAGACCTAGTTCTCCGCCTCATCGCGATCGGAGGCCTCACGTCCTTTGAAAACTCGAGAGGTCCGCGGAGATCAATGCTTCCAAAGGAGACGATGCCTGACTACTCTTGAAAATCGATAGGAGTCCCAGGATCCCTGTGGCACGTGGAAAGGGACACTGGGTCTCCCGCCTCACGTGGAGACGCGTCCCAATGGCCATGCCAAGACTCGAGGAGAATCCCGAGGTGTCCCTCGCACCCAGGCAGGAGTCCTGACGTCGCTGAACAAACACGTGTCTGGAAGGGCCCTCCCCGTCGTAACTCGAGAATATACCCCAGGTTCCGGCCGCAAGTCGAGAAAAACCATGAGACTTCCCCCTCGCGCGAGATGAGACCCGATTCCCCTGCACTGCGTGCAGAGAACTTCCTTGTTCCACATCAAACATGAAAGGAGCCTTGATTTCCTTGATGGCACTCCAGAGAACACCCAAGATCACTGTCTCAAGTCTAGAGGGATCCTGAGGTCACTGTAGCAACACGAAAGGTCTCCGTGGACCCCAAATCAACTCGAGATGAGAGCTTCGTCCCTGGCTTCGACTCAAGAGGAATACCCACTTTCCACAAGCACCTCAAGAGGAGGCTTCTCTCAGCTACAGGTATGTGAGAGGGACCCTGAGTTTGTGGCCTCAAGTGGAATGGACACCGAGATGCTCTGACTCGAAGGAAGGCCGGATATCCCTGCAGTGAATTGAATGCAGGCTCGTCTTGCATCTCCCACGACGAAGGGATGTCTGAATCCCCTGTGGAGGCCAAGGAGAAAGACCTAGTTCTCCGCCTCATCGCGACCGGAGGCCTCACATCCTTTGAAAACTCGAGAGGTCCGCGGAGAACAATGATTCCAAAGGAGACGATGCCTAACTCCTCTTGAAAACGGATAGGAGTCCCAGGATCCCTGTGGCACGTGGAAAGGGACCCTGGGTCTCCCGCCTCACGTGGAGACGCGTCCCAATGGCCATGCCAAGACTCGAGGAGTATCCCGAGGGGTCCCTCGCACCCAGGCAGGAGTCCTGACGTCGCTGAACAAACACGTGTCTGGAAGGGCCCTTCCGGTCGTAACTCGTGAGTGTACCCCAGGTTCCTGCTGCAACTCGAGAAAAACCATGAGACTTCCCCCTCGCCGCGAGATGAGGCCCGATTCCCCTGCGCTGCGTGCAGAGCAACTCCGTGTTCCAAATCAAACGTGAAATGAGACTTGATTTCCTTGATGGCACTCCAGAGAACACCCAAGATCACTGTCTCAAGTCTAGAGGGATCCTGAGGTCACTGTAGCAACACGAAAAGGCTCCGTGGACCCCAAATCAACTCGAGATGAGAGCTTCGTCCCTGGCTTCGACTCAAGAAGAATACCCACTTTCCACAAGCACCTCAAGAGGAGGCTTCTCTCAGCTACAGATATGTGAGAGGGACCCTGAGTTTGTGGCCTCAGGTGGAATGCACACCGAGATGCTCTGACTCGAAGGAAGGCCGGATATCCCTGCAGTGAATTGAATGCAGGCTCGTCTTGCATCTCCCAAGACGAAGGGATGTCTGAATCCCCTGTGGAGCCCACAGAGAAAGACCTAGTTCTCCGCCTCATCGTGACCGGAGGCCTCACGTCCTTTGAAAACTCGAGAATTCCGCAGAGATCAATGCTTCCAAAGGAGATGATGGCTGAATCCTCTTGAAAATGGATAGGAGTCCCAGGATCCCTGTGGCACTTGGAAAGGGACTCTGGGTCTCCCGCCTCACGTGGAGACGCGTCCCAATGACCATTCCAAGACTCGAGGAGAATCCCAAAGTGCCCCTCGCACCTAGGCAGGAGTCCTGACGTCGCTGAACAAACACGTGTCTGGAAGGGCCCTTCCGGTCGTAACTCGTGAGTATACCCCAGGTTCCGGCCGCAACTCGAGAAAAACCATGAGACTTCCCCCTCGCCGCGAGATGAGGCCCGATTCCCCTGCACTGCGTGCAGAGAAACTCCGTGTTCTAAATCAAACGTGAAATGAGACTTGATTTCATTGATGGCACTCCAGAGAACACCCAAGATCACTGTCTCAAGTCTAGAGGGATCCTGAGGTCACTGTAGCAACACGAAAGGGCTCCATGGACGCCAAATCAACTCGAGATGAGAGCTTAGTCCCTGGGTTTGACTCAAGAGGAATACCCACTTTCCACAAGCACCTCAAGAGTAGGCTTCTCTCAGGTACAGATATGTGAGAGGGACCCTGAGTTTGTGGCCTCAAGTGGAATGGACACCGTTATTCTCTGACTCGAAGGAAGGCCGGATATCCCTGCAGTGAATTGAATGCAGGCCTCTTTTGCATCTCCCACGACGAAGGGATGTCTGAATCCCCTGTGAAGACCACAGAGAAAGACCTAGCTCTCCGCCTCATCGCGATCGGAGGCCTCACGTCCTTTGAAAGCTCGAGAGGTCCGCGGAGATCAATGCTTCCAAAGGAGACGATGCCTGACTCCTCTTGAAAATGGATAGGAGTCCCAGGATCCCTGTGGCACGTGGAAAGGGACCCTGGGTCTCACGCCTCACGTGGAAACGCATCCCAATGGCCATGCCAAGACTCTAGGAGAATCCCGAGGTGTCCCTCGCACCTAGGCAGGAGTCATGACGTCGCTGAACAAACACGTGTCTGGAAGGGCCCTCCCCGTCGTAACTCGAGAATATACCCCAGGTTCCGGCTGCATACTCGAGAAAAACCATGAGACTTCCCCCTCGCCGCGAGATGAGGCCCGATTCCCCTGCACTGCGTGCAGAGCAATTCCGAGTTCCACATCAAACTTGAAAGGAGCCTTGATTTCCTTGATGGCACTCCAGAGAACACCCAAGATCACTGTCTCATGTCTAGAGGGATACTGAGGTCACTGTAGCAACACGAAAGGGCTCCGTGGACCCAAATCAACTCGAGATGAGAGCTTCGTCCCTGGCTTCGACTCAAGAGGAATACCCACTTTCCACAAGCACCTCAAGAGGAGGCTTCTCTCAGCTACAGGTATGTGAGAGGGACCCTGATTTTGTGGCCTCAAGTGGAATGGACACCGCGATGCTCTGACTCGAAGGAAGGCCGGATATCCCTGCAGTGAATTGAATGCAGGCTCGTCTTACATCTCCCACGACGAAGGGATGTCTGAATCCCATGTGGAGACCACAGAGAAAGACCTAGTTCTCCGCCTCACATCGACCGGTGGCCTCACGTCGTTTGAAAACTCGAGAGTTTCGCGGAGATCAATGCTTCCAAAGGAGACGATGCCTGACTCCTCTTGAAAATGGATAGGATTCCCAGGATCCCTGTGGCACGTGGAAAGGGACCCTGGGTCTCCCGCCTCACGTGGAGACGCGTCCCAATGGCCATGCCAAAACTCGAGGAGAATCCCGAGGGGTCCCTCGCACCCAGGCAGGAGTCCTGACGTCGCTGAATAAACACGTGTCTGGAAAGGCCCTTCTGGTCAAAACTCGAGAATGTAGCCCAGGTTGCGGCAGCAAGTCGAGAAAAACCAGGAGACTTCCCCCTCGCCGCGAGATGAGGCCCGATTCCCCTGCACTGCGTGCAGAGCAACTCCGTGTTCTAAATCAAACGTGAAATGAGACTTGATTTCATTGATGGCACTCCAGAGAACACCCAAGATCACTGTCTCAAGTCTAGAGGGATCCTGAGGTCACTGTAGCAACACGAAAGGGCTCCATGGACGCCAAATCAACTCGAGATGAGAGCTTCGTCCCTGGCTTTGACTCAAGAGGAATACCCACTTTCCACAAGCACCTCAAGAGTAGGCTTCTCTCAGCTACAAGTATGTGAGAGGGACCCTGAGTTTGTGGCCTCAAGTGGAATGGACACCGAGATTCTCTGACTCGAAGGAAGGCCGGATATCCCTGCAGTGAATTGAATGCAGGCCTCTTTTGCATCTCCCACGACGAAGGGATGTCTGAATCCCCTGTGAAGACCACAGAGAAAGACCTAGCTCTCCGCCTCATCGCGATCGGAGGCCTCACGTCCTTTGAAAGCTCGAGAGGTCCGCGGAGATCAATGCTTCCAAAGGAGACGATGATTGACTCCTCTTGAAAATGGATAGGAGTCCCAGGATCCCTGTGGCACGTGGAAAGGGACCCTGGGTCTCACGCCTCACGTGGAGACGCATCCCAATGGCCATGCCAAGACTCGAGGAGAATTCCGAGGTGTCCCTCGCACCTAGGCAGGAGTCCTGACGTCGCTGAACAAACTCGTGTCTGGTAGGGCCCTCCCCGTCGTAACTCGAGAATATACCCCAGGTTCCGGCTGCATGCTCGAGAAAAACCATGAGACTTCCCCCTCGCCGCGAGATGAGGCCCGATTCCCCTGCACTGCGTGCAGAGCAATTCCGTGTTCCACATCAAACTTGAAAGGAGCCTTGATTTCCTTGATGGCACTCCAGAGAACACCCAAGATCACTGTCTCATGTCTAGAGGGATACTGAGGTCACTGTAGCAACACGAAAGGGCTCCGTGGACCCAAATCAACTCGAGATGAGAGCTTCGTCCCTGGATTCGACTCAAGAGGAATACCCACTTTCCACAAGCACCTCAAGAGGAGGCTTCTCTCAGCTACAGGTATGTGAGAGGGACCCTGATTTTGTGGCCTCAAGTGGAATGGACACCGCGATGCTCTGACTCGTAGGAAGGCCGGATATCCCTGCAGTGAATTGAATGCAGGCTCGTCTTACATCTCCCACGACGAAGGGATGTCTGAATCCCCTGTGGAGACCACAGAGAAAGACCTAGTTCTCCGCCTCACATCGACCGGAGGCCTCACGTCCTTTGAAAACTCGAGAGGTCCGCGGTGATCAATGCTTCCAGAGGAGACGATGCCTGACTCCTCTTGAAAATGGATAGGAGTCCCAGGATGCATGTGGCACGTGGAAAGGGACCCTGGGTCTCCCGCCTGACCTGGAGACGCGTCCCAATGGCCATGCCGAGACTCGAGGAGAATCCCGAGGTGTCCCTCGCACGTAGGCAGGAGTCCTGACGTCGCTGAACAAACACGTGTCTGGAAGGGCCCTCCCCGTCATAACTCGAGAATATACCCCAGGTTCCGGCCGCAACTCGCGAAAAACCATGAGACTTCCCCCTCGCCGCGAGATGAGGCCCGATTCCCCTGCACTGCGTGCAGAGCAATTCCGTGTTCCACATCAAACATGAAAGGAGCCTTGATTTCCTTGATGGCACTCCAGAGAGCACCCAAGATCACTGTCTCAGGTCTAGAAGGATACTGAGCTCACTGTAGCAACACAAAAGGGCTCCGTGGACCCCAAATCAACTCGAGATGCGAGCTTCGTCCCTGGCTTCGACTCAAGAGAAATACCCACTTTCCACAAGCACCTTAAGAGGAGGCTTCTCTCAGCTACAGGTATGTGAGAGGGACCCTGAGTTTGTGGCCTCAAGTGGAATGGACACCGAGATGCTCTGACTCGAAGGAAGTCCGGATATCCCTGCAGTGAATTGAATGCAGGCTCGTCATGCATCTCCCACGACGAAGGGATGTCTGAATCCCCTGTGGAGACCACAGAGAAAGACCTAGTTCTCCGCCTCATCGCGACCGGTGGCCTCACGTCGTTTGAAAACTCGAGAGTTTCGCGGAGATCAATGCTTCCAAAGGAGACGATGCCTGACTCCTCTTGAAAATGGATAGGATTCCCAGGATCCCTGTGGCACGTGGAAAGGGACCCTGGGTCTCCCGCCTCACGTGGAGACGCGTCCCAATGGCCATGCCAAAACTCGAGGAGAATCCCGAGGGGTCCCTCGCACCCAGGCATGAGTCCTTACGTCGCTGAATAAACACGTGTCTGGAAAGGCCCTTCTGGTCAAAACTCGAGAATGTAGCCCAGGTTGCGGCCGCAACTCGAGAAAAACCATGAGACTTCCCCCTCGCCGCGAAATGAGGCCCGATTACCCTGCACTGCGTGCAGAGCAATTCCGTGTTCCACATCAAACATGAAAGGAGCCTTGATTTCCTTGATGGCACTCCAGAGAAGACCCAAGATCACTGTCTCATGTCTAGAGGGATACTGAGGTCACTGTAGCAACACAAAAGTCTCCGTGGACCCCAAATCAACTCGAGATGCGATCTTCGTCCCTGGCTTCGACTCAAGAGGAATACCCACTTTCCACAAGCACCTCAAGAGGAGGCTTCTCTCAGCTACAGGTATGTGAGAGGGACCCTGAGTTTGTGGCCTCAAGTGGAATGGACACCGAGATGCTCTGACTCGAAGGAAGGCCGGATATCCCTGCAGTGAATTGAATGCAGGCACGTCTTGCATCTCCCAAGACGAAGGGATGTCTGAATCCCCTGTGCAGAACACAGAGAAAGACCGAGCCCTCCGCCTCATCGCGACCGGAGGCCTCACATCCTTTGAAAACTGGAGAGGTCTGCAGAGATCAATGCTTCCAAAGGAGTCGATGCCTGACTCCTCTTGAAAATGGATAGGAGTCCCAGGATCACTGTGGCACGTGGAAAGGGACACTGGGTCTCCCGCCTCACGTGGAGACGCGTCCCAATTGCCATTGCAAGACTCGAGGAGAATCCCGAGGTGTCCCTCGCACCTAGGCAGGAGTCCTGACGTCGCTGAACAAACACGATTCTGGAAGGGCCCTCCCCGTCGTAACTCGAGAATATACCCCAGGTTCCGGCCGCAACTCGAGAAAAAACATGACACTTCCCCCTCGCCGCGAGATGAGGCCCGATTCCCCTGCCCTTCGTGCAGAGCAATTCCGTTTTCCACATCAAAAATGAAAGGAGCCTTGATTTCCATGATGGCACTCCAGAGAAAACCCAAGATCACTGTCTCAAGTCTAGAGGGATCCTGAGGTCACTGGAGAAACACGAAAGGGCTCCATGGACCACAAATCAACTCGAGATGAGAGCTTAGTACCTGGGTTCGACTCATGAGGAATACCAACTTTCCACAATCACCTCAAGAGGAGGCTTCTCTCAGCTCCAGGTATGTGAGAGGGCCCCTGAGTTTGTGGCCTCAAGTGGAATGGACACCGAGATGCTCTGACTCGAAATAAGGCCGGATATCCCTGCAGTGAATTGAATGCAGGCTCGTCTTGCATCTCCCAAGACGAAGGGATGTCTGAATCCGCTGTGGAGACCACAGAGAAAGACCTAGTCCTCCGCCTCATCGCGACCGGAGGCCTCACATCCTTTGAAAACTCGAGAGGTCTGCGGAGATCAATGCTTCCAAAGAAGACGATGCCTGACTCTTCTTGAAAATGGATAGGAGTCCCAGGATCCCTGTGGCACGTGGAAAGGGACCCTGGGTATCCCGCCTCACGTGGAGACGCGTCCCCATTGCCATGCCAAGACTCGAGGAGAATCCCGAGGTGTTCCTCGCACCTAGGCAGGAGTCCTGACGTCGCTGAACAAACTCGTGTCTGGTAGGGCCCTCCCCGTCGTAACTCGAGAATATACCCCAGGTTCCGGCCGCAACTCGAGAGAAACCATGAGACTGCCCCCTTGCCGTGAGATGAGACCCGATTCCCCTGCACTGAGTGCAGAGCAATTCCGTGTTCCACATCAAACGTGAAAGGAGCCTTGATTTCCTTAATGGCACTCCAGAGAAAACCCAAGATCACTGTCTCAATCTAGAGGGATCCTGAGGTCACAGGAGCGACACGAAATGCTCCGTGGACCCCAAATGAACTCGAGATGAGAGCTTAGTCCCTGGCTTCGACTCAAGAGGAATACCAACTTTCCAAAAGCACCTCAAGAGGAGGCTTCTCTCAGCTATAGGTATGTAAGAAGGACCTTGAGTTTGTGGCCTCAAGTTAAATGGACACCGAGATGTTCTGACTTGGAGGAAGGCCGGATATCCCTGCAGTGAATTGAATGCAGGGTCGTCTTGCATCTCCCACGACGAAGGGATGTCTGAATACCCTGTGGAGATCACAGAAAAAGACCTAGTTCTCCGCCTCATCGCCACCGGGGGCCTCACGTCCTTTGAAAACTCGAGAGGTCCGACGAGATCAATGCTTCCAACGGAGACGATGCCTGACTCCTCTTGAAAATGGATAGGAGTGCCAGGATCCCTGTGGCACATGGAAAGGGACCGTGGGTCTCCCGCCTCACGTGGAGACGCGACCCAATGGCCATGCCAAGACTCGAGGAGAATCCCGAGGTGTCCCTCGCACCTAGGCAGGAGTCCTGACGTCGCTGAACAAATACGTGTCTGGAAGGGCCCTCCCCATCGTAATTCGAGAATATATCCCAGGTTCCGGCCGCAACTCGTGAAAAACCATGAGATTTCCCCCTCGCCGCGAGATGAGGCCCGATTCCCCTGCACTGCGTGCAGAGCCATTCCGTGTTCCGCATCAAACATGAAAGGAGCCTTGATTTCCATGATGGCACTCCAGAGAACACCCAAGACACTGTCTCAAGTCTAGAAGGATCCTGAGGTCACTGTAGCAAAATGAAAGGTCTCCGTGGACCCCAAATCAACTGGAGATGAAAGCTTCGTCCCTGGCTTCGACTCAAGAAAAATACCCACTTTCCACAAGCACCTCAAGAGGAGGCTTCTCTCAGCTACAGGTATGTGAGAGGGACCCTGAGTTTGTGGCCTCAAGTGGAATGGACACCGAGATGCTCTGACTCGAAGGAAGGCCGGATATCCCTGCAGTGAATTGAATGCAGGCTCGTCTTGCATCTCCCACGACGAAGGGATGTCTGAATTCCCTGTGGAGACCACAGAGAAAGACCTAGGTCTCCGCCTCATCGTGCCCGGAGGCCTCACGTCCTTTGAAAACTCGAGAGGTCCGCGGAGATCAATGCTTCCAAAGGAGACGATGCCTGACTCCTCTAGAAGATGGATAGGAGTCCCAGGATCCCTGTGGCACGTGGAAAGGGACCCTGGGTCTCCTGCCTCACGTGGAGACGCGTCCCAATGGCCATGCCAAGACTCGAGGAGAATCCCGAGGTGTCCCTCGCACCTAGGCAGGAGTCCTGACGTCGCTGAACAAACACGTGTCTGGAAGGGCCCTCCGCGTCGTAACTCGAGAATATACCCCAGGTTCCGGCCGCAACTCGAGAAAAACCATGAGACTTCCCCCTCGCCGCGAGGAGAGGCCCAATTCCCCTGCACTGCATGCAGAGCACTTCCTTGTTCCACATCAAACATGAAACGAGCCTTGATTTCCTTGATGGCACTCCAGAGAACACCCAAGATCACTGTCTCAAGTCTAGAGGGATCCTGAGGTCACTGTAGCAACACGAAAGGGCTCCGTGGACACCAAATCAACTCGAGATGAGAGCTTCGTCCCTGGCTTCGACTAAAGAGAAATACCCACTTTCCACAAGCACCTCAAGAGGAGGCTTCTCTTAGCTACAGGTATGTGAGTGGGACCCTGAGTTTGTGGCCTCAAGTGGAATGGACACCGAGATGCTCTGACTCGAAGGAAGGCCGGATATCCATGCAGTGAATTGAATGCAGGCTCGTCTTGCATCTCCCACGACGAAGGGGTGTCTGAATCCCCTGTGGAGACCAACAAGAAAGACCTAGTTCTCCGCCTCATCGCGACCGGAGGCCTCACATCCTTTGAAAACTCGAGAGGTCGGCGGAGATAAATGCTTCCAAAGGAGACGATGCCTGACTCCTCTTCAAAATGGATAGGAGTCCCAGGATCCCTGTGGCACGTGGAAAGGGACCCTGGGTCTCCCGCCTCACGTGGAGACGCGTCCCAATGGCCATGCCAAGACTCGAGGAGAATCCCGAGGTGTCCCTGGCACCTAGGCGGGAATCCTGACGTTGCTGAACAAACACGTGTCTGGAAGGGCCCTCCCCGTCGTAACTCGAGAATATACCCCAGGTTCCGGCCGCAACTCGAGAAAAACCATGAGACTTCCACCTCGCCACGAGATGAGGCCAGATTCCCCTGCACTGCGTGCAGAGCAATTCCGTGTTCCACATCAAACATGAAAGGAGCCTTGATTTCCTTGATGGCACTCCAGAGAACACCCAAGATCACTGTCTCAAGTCTAGAGGGATCCTGAGGTCACTGTAGCAACACGAAAGGACTCCGTGGACCCCAAATCAACTCGAGATGAGAGCTTAGTCCCTGGCTTCGACTCAAGAGGAATACCCACTTTCCACAAGCACCTCAAGAGGAGGCTTCTCTCAGCTACAGGTATGAGAGGGGGACCCTGAGTTTGTGACCTCAAGTGGAATGGACACCGAGATGCTCTGACTCGAAGTAAGGCCGGATATCCCTGCAGTGAATTGAATGCAGGCTCGGCTTGCATCTCCCAAGACGAAGGGATGTCTGAATCCCCTGTGGAGACCAAAGAGAAAGAACTAGTTCTCTGCCTCATCGCAACCGGAGGCCTCACATCCTTTGAAAACTCGAGAGGTCCGCGGAGATCAATGCTTCCAAAGGAGACGATGCCTGACTCCTCTTGAAAATGGATAGGAGACCCAGGATCCCTGTGGCACGTGGAAAGGGACCCTGGGTCTACCGCCTTACGTGGAGACGCGACCCAATTGCCATGCCAAGACTCGAGGAGAATCCCGACGTGTCCCTCCCACCTAGGCAGGAGTCCTGACGTAGCTGAACAAACACGTGTCTGAAAGGGCCCTCCCCGTCGGAACTCGAGAATATACCCCAGGTTCCGGCCGCAACTCGAGAAAAACCATGAGACTTCCTCCTCGCCACGAGATGAGGCTGATTCCCCTGCAGTGCATGCAGAGCAATTCCGTGTTCCACATCAAAGGTGAAAGGAGCCATGATTTCCTTGATGGCACTCCAGAGAAAACACAAGATCACTGTCTCAAGTCTAGAGGGATTCTGAGGTCACTGGAGCAACACGAAAGGGCTCCGTGGACCGCAAATCAACTCGAGATGAGAGCTTAGTCCCTGGCTTCGACCCAAGAGGAATACCAATTTCCACAAACACCTCAAGAGGAGGCTTCTCTCAGCTACAGGTATGTGAGAGGGACCCTGAGTTTGTGGCCTCAAGTGGAATGGACACCGAGATGCTCTGACTCGAAGTAAGGCCGTATATCCCTGCAGTGAATTGAATGCAGGCTCGTCTAGCATCTCCCAATACGAAGGGATGTCTGAATCCCCTGTGGAGACGACAGAGAAAGAACTAGTCCTCCGCCTCATCGCGACCGGAGGCCTCACATCCTTTGAAAACTCGAGAGGTCTGCAGAGATCAATGCTTCCAAAGGAGACAATGCCTGACTCCTCTTGAAAATGGATGGGAGTCCCAGGATCCCTGTGGCACGTGGAAAGGGACCCTGGGTCTCCCGCCTCACGTGGAGACGCGTCCCAATTGCCATGCCAAGACTCGAGGAGAATCCCGAGGTGTTCTTCGCACCTAGGCAGGAGACCTGACGTCGCTGAACAAACACGTGTCTGGAAGGGCCCTCCGCGTCGTAACTCGAGAATATACCCCAGGTTAAGGCCACAACTCGAGAAAAACCAGGAGACTTCCCCCTCGCCGCGAGATGAGGCCCGATTCCCCTGCCCTGCGTGCAGAGCAATTCCGTGTTCCACATCAAACGTAAACGGAGCCTTGATTTCCTTGATGGCACTCCAGAGAAAACCCAAGATCACTGTCTCAAGTCTAGAGGGATCCTGAGGTCACTGTAGCAACATGAAAGGGCTCCGTGGACCCCAAATCAACTCGTGATGAGAGCTTAGTCCCTGGCTTCGACTCAAGAGGAATACCAACTTTCCGCAAGCACTTCAAGAGAAGGCTTCTCTCAGCTACATGTATGTGAGAGGGACCCTGAGTTTGTGGCCTCAAGTGGAATGGACACCGAGATGCTCTGACTCAAAGTAAGGCCGGATATCCCTTCAGTGAATTGAATGAAGGCTCGTCTTGCATCTCCCAAGACGAAGGGATGTCTGAATCCCCTGTGGAGAACACAGAGAAAGACCTAGTTCTCCGCCTGATCGCGAACTGAGGCCTCACATCCTTTGAAAACTCGAGAGGTCCGTGGAGATCAATGCTTCCAAAGGAGACGATGCCTGACTCCTCTTGAAAATGGATAGGAGTCCCAGGATCCCTGTGGCACGTGGAAAGAGACCCTGGGTCTCCCGCCTCACGTGGAGACGCGTCTCAATTGCCATGCCAAGATTCGAGGAGAATCCCGAGGTGTCCCTCGCACCTAGGCAGGAGTCCTGACGTCGCTGAAAAAACACGTGTCTGGAAGGGCCCTCCCCGTTGTAACTCGAGAATATACCCCAGGTTCTGGTCACAACTCGAGAAAAACCATGAGACTTCCCCCTCGCCGCGAGATGACGCCCAATTCCCCTGCACTGCGTGCAGAGCAATTCCGTGTTCCACATCAAACATGATAGGAGCCTTGATTTCCTTGATGGCACTCCAGAGAAAACCCAAGATCACTGTCTCAAGTCTAGAGGGATCCTGAGGTCCCTGTAGCAACACGAAAGGGCTCCGTGGACCCCAAGTCAACTCGAGATGAGCGCTTCTTCCCTAGCTTCGACTCAAGAGGAATACCCACTTTCCACAAGCACCTCAAGAGGAGGCTTCTCTCAGCTACAGGTATGTGAGAGGGACCCTGAGTTTGTGGCCTCAAGTGGAATGGACACCGAGATGCTCTGACTCGAAGGAAGGCCGGATATCCGTGCAGTGAATTGAATGCAGGCTCGTCTTGC
The DNA here is from genome assembly GCF_033118175.1 of Dama dama. Taxonomy (NCBI): domain Eukaryota; kingdom Metazoa; phylum Chordata; class Mammalia; order Artiodactyla; family Cervidae; genus Dama; species Dama dama. The sequence goes on along the minus strand of NW_026870924.1, from coordinate 510,155 downwards.
AACTCCCACGACAAAGGGATGTCTGAATCCCCTGTGGAGACCACAGAGAAAGACCTAGATCTCCGCCTCATCGCGACCAGAGGCCTCAGTCCTTTGAAAACTCGAGAGGTCCGCGGAGATCAATGCTTCTAAAGGAGAAGATGCCTGACTCCTCTTGAAAATGGATAGGAGTCCCAGGATCCCTGTGGCACCTGGAAAGGGACCCTGGGTCTCCCGCCTCATGTGGAGACGCGTCCCAATGGCCATGCCAAGACTCGAGGAGAATCCCGAGGTGTCCCTCGCACCTAGGCAGGAGTCCTGACGTCGTTGAACAAACACGTGTCTGGAAGGGCCCTCCAGGCCTTACTCGAGAATATACCCCAGGTTCTGGCCGCAACTCGAGAAAAACCATGAGACTTCCCCCTCGCCGCGAGATGAGGCCCGATTCCCCTGCAGTGCGTGCAGAGCAATTCCGTGTTCCACATCAAACGTGAAAGGAGCCTTGATTTCCTTGATGGCACTCCAGAGAAAACCCAAGATCACTGTCTCAAGTCTAGAAGGATCCTGAGGTCACTGGACCAACAGGAAAGGGCTCCGTGGACCCCAAATCAACTCTAGATGAGAACTTAGTCCCTGGCTTAGACTCAAGAGGAGTACCAACTTTCCACAAGCACCTCAAGAGGAGGCTTCTCTCAGCTACACGTATGTGAGAGGGACCCTGAGTTTTTGGCCTCAAGTGGAATGGACACCGAGATGCTCTGACTCGAAGTAAGGTCGGATATCCCTGCAGTGAATTGAATGCAGGCTCGACTTGCATCTCCCAAGACGAAGGGATGTCTGAATCCCCTTTGGAGACCACAGAGAAAGACCTAATTCTCCGCCTCATCGCGAGCGGAGGCCTCACATCCTTTGAAAACTCGAGAGGTCTGAGGAGATCAATGCTTCCAAAGGAGACGATGCCTGACTCCTCTTGAAAATGGATAGGAGTCCCAGGATCCCTGTGGCACGTGGAAAGGGACCCAGGGTCTCCCGCCTCACGTGGAGATGCGTCCCAATTGCCATGCCAAGACTCGAGGAGAATCCCGAGTTGTCCGTCGCACCCAGGCAGGAGTCCTGACGTCGCTGAACAAACACGTGTCTGGAAGGTCCCTCCCCATCGTAACTCGAGAATATACCCCAGGTTCCGGCCGCAACTCGAGAAAAACCATGAGACTTCCCCCTCGCCGCGAGATGAGGCCCGATTCCCCTGCATTGCGTGCAGAGAAATTCCGTGTTCCACATTAAACGTGAAAGGAGACTTGATTTCCTTGATGGCACTCCAGAGAAAACCCAAGATCACTGTCTCAAGTCTAGAGGGATCCTGAGGTCACTGGAGCAACACGAAAGGGCTTCGTGGACCCCAAATCAACTCGAGATGAGAGCTTAGTCCCTGGCTTCGACTCAAGAGGAATACCATCTTTCCACAAGCACCTCAAGAGGAGGCTTCTCTCAGCTACAGGGATGTTAGAGGGACCCGGATTTTGTGGCCTCAAGTGGAATGGACACCGAGATGCTCTGACTCGAAGTAAGGCCAGATATGCCTGCAGTGAATTGAATGCAGGCTCGTCTTGCATCTCCCAAGGCGAAGGGATGTCTGAATCCCTTGTGGAGACCACAGAGAAAGACCTAGTCCTCCACCTCATCGCGACTGGAAGCCTCACATCCTTTGAAAACTCGAGAGCCCCGCGGAGATCAATGCTTCCAAAGGAGACGATGCCTGTCTTCACTTGAAAATGGTTAGGAGTCCCAGGATCCCTGTGGAATGTGGAAATGGACCCTGGGTCTCCCGCCTGACGTTGAGACGCGTCCCAATTGCCATGCCAAGACTCGAGGAGATTCCCGAGGTGTCCCTCGAACCTACGCAGGAGTCCTGACGTCGGTGAACAAACACGTGTCTGGAAGGGCCCTCCCCGTCGTAACTCGAGAATATACCCCAGGTTCCGGCCGCAACTCGAGAAAAACCATGAGACTTCCCCCTCGCCGCTAGATGAGGCCCGATTCCCCTGCCCTGCGTGCAAAGCAATTCCGTGGTCCACATCAAACGTGAAAGGAGCCTTGATTTCCTTGATGGCACTCCAGAGAAAACCAAACATCACTGTCTCAAGTCTAGAGGGATCCTGAGGTCACTGGATCAACACGAAAGGGCTCCGTGGACCCCAAATCAACTCGAGATGAGAGCTTAGTCCCTGGCTTCGACTCAAGAGGAATACCAACTTTCCACAAGCACCTCAAGAGGAGGCTTCTCTCAGCTACAGGTATGTGAGAGGGACCCTGAGTTTGAGGCCTCAAGTGGAATGGACACCGAGATGCTCTGACTCGAAGTAAGGCCGGATATCCCTGCAGTGAATTGAATGCAGGCTCGTCTTGCATCTCCCAAGATGAAGGGATGTCTGAATCCCCTGTGGAGACCACAGAGAAAGACCTAATTCTCCGCCTCATCGCGAGCGGAGGCCTCACATCCTTTGAAAACTCGAGAGGTCCGCGGAGATCAATGCTTCCAAAGGAGACGATGCCTGACTCCTCTTGAAAATGGATAGGAGTCCCAGGATCCCTGTGGCACGTGGAAAGGGACCCTGGGTCTCCCGCCTCATGTGGAGATGCGTCCCAATTGCCATGCCAAGACTCGAGGAGAATCCCGAGGAGTCCCTCGCACCTAGGCAAGAGTCCTGACGTCTCTGAACAAACACGTGTCTCGAAGCCCCTCCCCGTCGTAACTCGAGAATATACCCCAGGTTCCGGCCGCAACTCGAAAAAAACCATGAGACTTCCCCCTCGCCGCGAGATGAGGCCCGATTCCCCTGCACTGCGTGCAGAGCAATTCCGTGTTCCACATCAAACGTGAAAGGAGCCTTGATTTCCTTGATGGCACTAAAGAGAAAACCCAAGATCACTTTCTCTAGTCTAGAGGGATCCTGAGGTCACTGGAGCAACACGAAAAGGATCCGTGGACCCCAAATCAACTCGAGATGAGAGATTAGTCCCTCAATTCAACTCAGGAGGAATACGAACTTTCCACAAGCCCCTCAAGAGGAGGCTTCTCTCAGCTACAGGTATGTGAGAGGGACCCTGAGTTTGTGGCATCAAGTGGAATGGACACCGAGATGCTCTGACTCGAAGTAAGGCCGGATATCCCTGCAGTGAATTGAATGCAGGCTCGTCTTGCATCTCCCAAGACGAAGGGATGTCTGAATCCCCTGTGGAGACCACAGAGAAAGAAATAGTTCTCCGCCTCATCGCGACCGGAGGTCTCACGTCCTTTGAAAACTCAAGAGGTCCGCGGAGATCAATGCTTCCAAAGGAGACGATGCCTGAGTCCTCTTGAAAATGGATAGGAGTCCCAGGATCACTGTGGCACTTGGAAAGGGACCCTGGGTCTCCCGCCTCACGTGGAGACGCGTCCCAATGGCCATGCCAAGACTCGAGGAGAATCCCGAGGTGTCCCTCGCACCTAGGCAGGAGTCCTGACGTCGCTGAAGAAACACGTGTCTGGAAAGGCACTACCCGTCGTAACTCGAGAATATACCCCAGGTTCCGGCCGCAACTCGAGAAAAACCATGAGACTTCCCCCTCGCCGCGAGATGAGGCCCGATTCCCCTGCACTGCGTGCAGAGCAATTCCGTGTTCCACATGAAACATGAAAGGAGCCTTGATTTCCTTGATGGCACTCCAGAGAACACCCAAGATCACTGTCTCAAGTCTAGAGGGATCCTGAGGTCACTGTAGCAACACGAAAGGGCTCCATGGACCCGAAATCAACTCGAGATGAGAGCTTCGTCCCTGGCTTCAACTAAAGAGAAATACCCACTTTCCACAAGCACCTCAAGAGGAGGCTTCTCTCAGCTAAAGGTATGTGAGAGGAACCCAGAATTTGTGGCCTAAAGTGGAATGGACACCGAGGTGCTCTGACTCGAAGGAAGGCCGGATATCCCTGCAGTGAATTGAATGCAGGCCTCTTTTGCATCTCCCACGACGAAGGGATGTCTGAATCCCCTGTGGAGACCACAGAGAAAAACCTAGTTCTCCGCCTCATCGCGACCGGAAGCCTCACGTCCTTTGAAAACTCGAGAGGTCCGCGGAAATCAATGCTTCCAAAGGAGACGATGCCTGACTCCTCTTGAAAATGATTAGTAGTACCGGGATCCCTGTGGCACGTGGAAAGGGACCCTGGGTTTCCCGCCTCACGTGGAGACACGTCCCAATGGCCATGCCAAGACTCGAGGAGAATCCCGAGGTGTCCCTCGCACCTAGGCAGGAGTCCTGACGTCGCTGAACAAACACGTGTCTGGAAGGGCCCTCCCCAACGTAACTCGAGAATATACCTCAGGTTCTGGCCGCAACTCGAGAAAAACCATGAGACTTCCCCCTCGCCGCGAGATGAGGCCCGATTCCCCTGCACTGCGTGCAGAGCAATGCCGTGTTCCACATCAAACATGAAAGGAGCCTTGATTTCCTTGATGGCACTCCAGAGAACACCCAAGATCACTGTCTCAAGTCTAGAGGGATCCTGAGGTCACTGGAGCAACACGAAAGGGCTCCGTGGACCCCAAATGAACTCGAGATGAGAGCTTCGTCCCTGGCTTCGACTCAAGAGGAATACCCACTTTCCACAAGCACCTCAAGAGGAGGCTTCTCTCAGCTACAGGTATGTGAGAGGGACCCTGAGTTTGTGGCCTCAAGTGGAATGGACACCGAGATGCTCTGACTCGAAGGAAGGCCGGATATTCCTGCAGTGAATTGAAAGCAGGCTCTTCTTGCATCTCACACGACGAAGGGATGTCTGAATCCCCTGTGGAAACCACAGAGAAAGACCTAGTTCTTCGCCTCATCGCGACCGGAGGTCTCACGTCCTTTGAAAACTCGAGAGGTCCGCGGAGATCAATGCTTCCAAAGGAGACGATGCCTGAGTCCTCTTGAAAATAGATAGGAGTCCCAGGATCCCTGTGGCACTTGGAAACGGACCCTGGGTCTCCCGCCTCACGTGGAGACGCGTCCCAATGGCCATGCCAAGACTCGAGGAGAATCCCGAAGTGTCCCTCGCACCTAGGCAGGAGTCCTGACATCCCTGAACAAACACGTGTCTGGAAGGGCCCTCCCCGTCGTAAATCGAGATTATACCCCAGGTTCTGGCCGCAACTCGAGAAAAACCATTAGACTTCCCCCTCGCCGCGAGATGAGGCCCGATTCCCCTGCACTGCGTGCAGAGCAATTCCGTGTTCCACATCAAACATGAAAGGAACCTTGATTTCCTTGATGGCACAACAGAGAACACCCAAGATCACTGTCTCAAGTCTAGAGGGATCCTGAGGTCACTGTAGCAACATGAAAGGGCTCCCTGGACCCCAAATCACCTCGAGATGAGAGTTTTGTCCCTGGCTTCGACTAAAGAGGAATACCCACTTTCCAAAAGCACCTCAAGAGGAGGCTTCTCTCAGCTACAGTTATGTGAGAGGGACCCTGAGTTTGTGGCCTCAAGTGGAATGGACACCGAGATGCTCTGACTCGAAGGAAGGCCGGATATCCCTGCAGTGAATTGATTGCAGGCTCGTCTTGCATCTCCCACGGCGAAGGGATCTCTGAATCCCCTGTGGAAACCACAGAGAAAGACCTAGTTCTCCGCCTCATCGCGACCGGAAGCCTCACGTCCTTTGAAAACTCGAGAGGTCCGCGGAGATCAATGCTTCCAAAGTAGACGATGCCTGACTCCTCTTGAAAATAGATAGGAGTCCCAGGATCTCTGTGGCACTGGGAAAGGGACCCTGGGTCTCCCGCCTCACGTGGAGACGCGTCCCAATGGCCATGCCAAGACTCGAGGAGAATCCAGAGGTGTCCCTCGCACCTAGGCAGGAGTCCTGACGTCGCTGAAGAAACACGTGTCTGGAAGGGCCCTCCCCGTCGTAACTCGAGAATATACCCCAGGTTCCGGCCGCAACTCGAGAAAAACCATGAGACTTCCCCCTCGCCGCGAGGTGAGGCCGAATTCCCCTGCACTGCGTGCAGAGCAATTCCGTGTTCCACATAAAACATGAAAGGAGCCTTGATTTCCTTGATGGCACACCAGAGAAAACCCAAGATCACTTTCTCAAGTCTAGAGGGATCCTGAGGTCACTGTAGCAACATGAAAGGGCTTCGTGGACCCCAAATCAACTCGAGATGAGAGCTTCGTCCCTGGCTTCAACTCAAGAGGAATACCCACTTTCCACAAGCACCTCAAGAGGAGGCTTCTCTCAGCTACAGGTATGTGAGAGGAACCCAGAATTTGTGGCCTAAAGTGGAATGGACACCGAGGTGCTCTGACTCGAAGGAAGGCCGGATATCCCTGCAGTGAATTGAATGCAGGCCTCTTTTGCATCTCCCACGACGAAGGGATGTCTGAATCCCCTGTGGAGACCACAGAGAAAGACCTAGTTCTCCGCCTCATTTCGACCGAAGCCTCACGTCCTTTGAAAACTCGAGAGGTCCGCGGAAATCAATGCTTCCAAAGGAGACGATGCCTGACTCCTCTTGAAAATGATTAGGAGTCCCGGGATCCCTGTGGCACGTGGAAAGGGACCCTGGGTCTCCCGCCTCACGTGGAGACACGTCCCAATGGCCATGCCAAGACTCGAGGAGAATCCCGAGGTGTCCCTCGCACCTAGGCAGGAGTCCTGACGTCGCTGAACAAACACGTGTCTGGAAGGGCCCTCCCCAACGTAACTCGAGAATATACCCCAGGTTCTGGCCGCAACTCGAGAAAAACCATGAGACTTCCCCCTCGCCGCGAGATGAGGCCGAATTCCCCTGCACTGCGTGCAGAGCAATTCCGTGTTCCACATAAAACATGAAAGGAGCCTTGATTTCCTTGATGGCACACCAGAGAAAACCCAAGATCACTTTCTCAAGTCTAGAGGGATCCTGAGGTCACTGTAGCAACACGAAAGGGCTCCCTGGACCCCAAATCAACTCGAGATGAGAGCTTCGTCCCTGGCTTCGACTCAAGAGGAATACCCACTTTCCACAAGCACCTCAAGAGGAGGCTTCACTCAACTACAGGTATGTGAGAGGGACCCTGAGTTTGTGGCCTCAAGTGGAATGGACACCGAGATGCTCTGACTCAAAGGAAGGCCGGATATCCGTGCAGTGATTTGAATGCAGGCTCGTCTTGCATCTCCCACGACGAAGGGATGTCTGAATCCCCTGTGGAGACCACAGAGAAAGACCTAGTTCTCCGCCTCATCGCAACCAGAGGCCTCACGTCCTTTGAAAACTCGAGGTCCGCGGAGATCAATGCTTCCAAAGGAGAAGATGCCTGACTCCTCTTGAAAATGGATAGGAGTCCCAGGATCCCTGTGGCACGTGGAAAGGGACCCTGGGTCTCCCGCCTCATGTGGAGACGAGTCCCAATCGCCATGCCAAGACTCGAGGAGAATCCCGAGGTGTCCCTCGCACCTAGGCAGGAGTCATGACGTCGCTGAAGAAACACGTGTCTGGAAGGGCCCTCCTCGTCGTAACTCGAGAATATACCCCAGGTTCCGGCCGCAACTCGAGAAAAACCTTGAGACTTCCCCCTAGCCGCGAGATGAGGCCCGATTCCCCTGCACTGCGTGCAGAGCAATTCCGTGTTCCACATCAAACATGAAAGGAGCCTTGATTTCCTTGATGGCACTACAGAGAACACCCAAGATCACTGTCTCAAATCTAGAGGGATCCTGAGGTCTCTGTAGCAACACGAAAGGGCTCCGTGGACCCCAAGTCAACTCGAGATGCGAGCTTCGTCCCTGGCTTCGTTTCAAGAGGAATACCCACTTTCCACAAGCACCTCAAGAGGAGGCTTCTCTCAGCTACAGGTATGTGAGAGGGACCCTGAGTTTGTGGCCTCAAGTGGAATGGACACCGAGATGCTCTGACTCGAAGTAAGGCTGGATATCCCTGCAGTGAATTGAATGCAGGCTCTTCTTGCATCTCCCAAGACGAAGGGATGTCTGAATCCCCTGTGGAGACCACAGAGAAAGACCTAGTTCTCCGCCTCATCGCGACCGGAGGCCTCACATCCTTTGAAAACTCGAGAGGTCCGCGGAGATCAATGCTTCCAAACGAGACGATGCCTGACTCCTCTTGAAAATGGATAGGAATCCCAGGATCCCTGTGGCACGTGGAAAGGGACCCTGGGTCTCTCGCCTCACGTGGAGACGCGTCCCAATGGCCATGCCTAGACTCGAGGAGAATCCCGAGGTGTCCCTCGCACCTAGGCTGGAGTCCTGACGTCGCTGAACAAACACGTGTCTGGAAGGGCCCTCCCCGTCGTAACTCGAGAATATACCCCAGGTTTCGGCCGCAACTCGAGAAAAACCATGAGACTTCCCCCTCGCCGCGAGATGAGGCCCGATTCCCCTGCACTGCATGCAGAGCAATTCCGTGTTCCACATCAAACATGAAAGGAGCCTTGATTTGCTTGATGGCACTTCAGAGAAAACCCAAGATCACTGTCTCAAGTCTAGAGGGATCCTGAGGTCACTGTAGCAACACGAAGGGTCTCCGTGGACCCCAAATCAACTCGAGATGAGAGCTTAGTCCCTGGCTTCGACTCAAGAGGAATGCCAACTTTCCACAAGCACCTCAAGAGGAGGCTTCTCTCAGCTACAGTTATGTGAGAGGGACCTTTAGTTGTGGCCTCAAGTGGAACGCACACCGAGATGTTCTGACTCGAAGTATGGCCGGAAAACCCTGCATTGAATTGAATGCAGGCTCGTCTTGTATCTCCCAAGACGAAGGGATGTCTGAATCCCCTGTGGAGACCACAGAGAAAGACCTAGTTCTCTGCCTCATCGCGACCGGTGGCCGCACATCCTTTGAAAACTCGAGAGGTCCGCGGAGATCAATGCTTCCAAAGGAGAGGACGCCTGACTCCTCTTGAAAATGGGTAAGAGTACCAGGATCCCTGTGGCACGTGGAAAGGGACCCTGGGTCTCCCGCCTCAAGTGGAGACGCGTCCCAATTGCCATGCCAAGACTCAAGGAGAATCCCGAGGTGTCCCTCGCACCTAGGCAGGAGTCCTGACGTCGCTGAAGAAACACGTGTCTGGAAGGGCCCTCCCCGTCGTAACTCGAGAATATACCCCAGGTTCCGGCCGCAACTCGAGAAAAACCATGAGACTTCCTCCTCGCCGCGAGATGAGGCCCGATTCCCCTGCACTGCGTGCAGAGCAATTCCGTGTTCCACATCAAACGTGAAAGGAGCCTTGATTTCCTTGATGGCACTCCAGAGAAAACCCAAGATCACTGTCTCAACCCTAGAGGGATCCTGAGGTCACTGTAGCAACACGAAAGGGCTCCGTGGACCCCAAATCAACTCGAGATGAGAGCTTCGTCCCTGGCTTCAACTCAAGAGGAATACCCACTTTCCACAAGCACCTCAAGAGGAGGCTTCTCTCAGCTACAGGTATGTGAGACGGACCCTGAGTTTGTGGCCTCAAGTGGAATGGACACCGAGATGCTCTGACTCGAAGGAAGGCCGGATATCCCTGCAGTGAATTGAATGCAGGCTCGTCTTGCATCTCCCACGACGAAGGGATGTCTGAATCCCCTGTGGAGACCACCAAGAAAGACCTAGTTCTCCGCCTCATCGCGACCGGAGGCCTCACGTCCTTTGAAAACTCGAGAGGTCGGCGGAGATAAATGCTTCCAAAGGAGACGATGCCTGACTCCTCTTCAAAATGGATAGGAGTCCCAGGATCCCTGTGGCACGTGGAAAGGGACCCTGGGTCTCCCGCCTCACGTGGAGACGCGTCCCAATGGCCATGCCAAGACTCGAGGAGAATCCCGAGGTGTCCCTGGCACCTAGGCGGGAATCCTGACGTTGCTGAACAAACACGTGTCTGGAACGGCCCTCCCCGACGTAACTCGAGAATATACCCCAGGTTCCGGCCGCAACTCGAGAAAAACCATGAGACTTCCACCTCGCCACGAGATGAGGCCAGATTCCCCTGCACTGCGTGCAGAGCAATTCCGTGTTCCACATCAAACATGAAAGGAGCCTTGATTTCCTTGATGGCACTCCAGAGAACACCCAAGATCACTGTCTCAAGTCTAGAGGGATCCTGAGGTCACTGTAGCAACACGAAAGGGCTCCGTGGACCCCAAATCAACTCGAGATGAGAGCTTAGTCCCTGGCTTCGACTCAAGAGGAATACCCACTTTCCACAAGCACCTCAAGAGGAGGCTTCTCTCAGCTACAGGTATGTGAGAGGGACTATGAGTTTGTGGCGTAAAGTGGAATGAACACCGAGAAGCTCTGCCTCGAAGGAAGGCCGGATATCCCGGCAGGGAATTGAATGCAGGCTCGTCGTGCATCTCCCGTGGCGAAGGGATGTCTGAATTCCCTGTGGAGATCACAGAGAAAGACGTAGTTCTCCGCCTCATCGCGACCGGAGGCCTCACGTCCTTTGAAAACTCGAGAGGTCCGACGAGATCAATGCTTCCAACGGAGACGATGCCTGACTCCTCTTGAAAATGGATAGGAGTCCCAGGATCCCTGTGGCACGTGGAAAGGGACCCTGGGTCTCCCGCCTCACTTGGAGACGCATCCCAATTGCCATGCCAAGACTCGAGGAGAATCCCGAGGTGTCCCTCGCACCTAGGCAGGAGTCCTGACGTCGCTGAACAAACACGTGTCTGGAAGGGCCCTCCCCGTCGTAACTCGAGAATATACCCCAGGTTCCGGACGCAACTCGAGAAAAACCATGAGACTTCCCCCTCGCCGCGAGATGAGGCCCGATTCCCCTTCACTGAGTGCAGAGCAATTCCGTGTTCCACATCAAACGTGAAAGGAGCCTTGATCTCCTTGATGGCACTCCAGAGAAAACCCAAGATCACTGTCTCAAGTCTAGAGGGATCCTGAGGTCACTGGAGCAACATGAAACGTCTCTGTGGACTCCAAATTAACTCGAGATGTGATCTTAGTCTCTGGCTTCTACTCAAGAGGAATACCAACTTTCCACAAGCACCTCAAGAGGAGGCTTCTCTCAGCTACAGGTATGAGAGGGGGACCCTGAGTTTGTGACCTCAAGTGGAATGGACACCGAGATGCTCTGACTCGAAGTAAGGCCGGATATCCCTGCAGTGAATTGAATGCAGGCTCGGCTTGCATCTCCCAAGACGAAGGGATGTCTGAATCCCCTGTGGAGACCACAAAGAAAGACCTAGTTCTCCGCCTCATCGCGACTGGAGGCCTCACATCCTTTGAAAACTCGAGAGGTCCGCGGAGATCAATGCTTCCAAAGGAGACGATGCCTGACTCCTCGTGAAAATGGATAGGAGTCCCAGGATCCCTGTGGCACGTGGAAAGGGACCCTGGGTATCCCGCCTCACGTGGAGACGCGTCCCAATTGCCATGCCAAGACTCGAGGAGAATCCCGAGGTGTCCCTCGCACCTAGGCAGGAGTCCTGACGTCGCTGAACAAACACGTGTCTGGAAGGGCCCTCCCCATCGTAACTCGAGAATATACCCCAGGTTCTGGCCGCAACTCGAGAAAAACCATGAGACTTCCCCCTCGCCGCGAGATGAGGCCCGATTCCCCTGCACTGCGTGCAGAGCAATTCCGTGTTCCACATCAAACGTGAAAGGAGCCTTGATTTCCTTGATGGCACTCCAGAGAAAACCAAAGATCACTGTCTCAAGTCTAGAGGGATCCTGAGGTCACTGTAGCAACACGAAAGGGCTCCGTGGACCCCAAATCAAATCGAGATGAGAGCTTAGTCCCTGGCTTCGACTCAAGAGGAATACCAACTTTCCACAAGCACCTCAAGAGGAGGCTTCTCTCAGCTACAGGTATGTGAGATGGACCCTGAGTTTGTGGCCTCAAGTGCAATGGACACCGAGATGCTCTGACTCGAAGTAAGGCTGGATATCCCTGCAGTGAATTGAATGCAGGCTCTTCTTGCATCTCCCAAGACGAAGGGATGTCTGAATCCCCTGTGGAGACCACAGAGAAAGACCTAGTTCTCCGCCTCATCGCGACCGGAGGCCTCACGTCCTTTGAAAACTCGAGAGGTCGGCGGAGATAAATGCTTCCAAAGGAGACGATGCCTGACTCCTCTTCAAAATGGATAGGAGTCCCAGGATCCCTGTGGCACGTGGAAAGGGACCCTGGGTCTCCCGCCTCACGTGGAGACGCGTCCCAATGGCCATGCCAAGACTCGAGGAGAATCCCGAGGTGTCCCTGGCACCTAGGCGGGAATCCTGACGTTGCTGAACAAACACGTGTCTGGAACGGCCCTCCCCGACGTAACTCGAGAATATACCCCAGGTTCCGGCCGCAACTCGAGAAAAACCATGAGACTTCCACCTCGCCACGAGATGAGGCCAGATTCCCCTGCACTGCGTGCAGAGCAATTCCGTGTTCCACATCAAACATGAAAGGAGCCTTGATTTCCTTGATGGCACTCCAGAGAACACCCAAGATCACTGTCTCAAGTCTAGAGGGATCCTGAGGTCACTGTAGCAACACGAAAGGGCTCCGTGGACCCCAAATCAACTCGAGATGAGAGCTTAGTCCCTGGCTTCGACTCAAGAGGAATACCCACTTTCCACAAGCACCTCAAGAGGAGGCTTCTCTCAGCTACAGGTATGTGAGAGGGACTATGAGTTTGTGGCGTAAAGTGGAATGAACACCGAGAAGCTCTGCCTCGAAGGAAGGCCGGATATCCCGGCAGGGAATTGAATGCAGGCTCGTCGTGCATCTCCCGTGGCGAAGGGATGTCTGAATTCCCTGTGGAGATCACAGAGAAAGACGTAGTTCTCCGCCTCATCGCGACCGGAGGCCTCACGTCCTTTGAAAACTCGAGAGGTCCGACGAGATCAATGCTTCCAACGGAGACGATGCCTGACTCCTCTTGAAAATGGATAGGAGTCCCAGGATCCCTGTGGCACGTGGAAAGGGACCCTGGGTCTCCCGCCTCACGTGGAGACGCATCCCAATTGCCATGCCAAGACTCGAGGAGAATCCCGAGGTGTCCCTCGCACCTAGGCAGGAGTCCTGACGTCGCTGAACAAACACGTGTCTGGAAGGGCCCTCCCCGTCGTAACTCGAGAATATACCCCAGGTTCCGGACGCAACTCGAGAAAAACCATGAGACTTCCCCCTCGCCGCGAGATGAGGCCCGATTCCCCTTCACTGAGTGCAGAGCAATTCCGTGTTCCACATCAAACGTGAAAGGAGCCTTGATCTCCTTGATGGCACTCCAGAGAAAACCCAAGATCACTGTCTCAAGTCTAGAGGGATCCTGAGGTCACTGGAGCAACATGAAACGTCTCTGTGGACTCCAAATTAACTCGAGATGTGATCTTAGTCTCTGGCTTCTACTCAAGAGGAATACCAACTTTCCACAAGCACCTCAAGAGGAGGCTTCTCTCAGCTACAGGTATGAGAGGGGGACCCTGAGTTTGTGACCTCAAGTGGAATGGACACCGAGATGCTCTGACTCGAAGTAAGGCCGGATATCCCTGCAGTGAATTGAATGCAGGCTCGGCTTGCATCTCCCAAGACGAAGGGATGTCTTAATCCCCTGTGGAGACCACAAAGAAAGACCTAGTTCTCCGCCTCATCGCGACTGGAGGCCTCACATCCTTTGAAAACTCGAGAGGTCCGCGGAGATCAATGCTTCCAAAGGAGACGATGCCTGACTCCTCGTGAAAATGGATAGGAGTCCCAGGATCCCTGTGGCACGTGGAAAGGGACCCTGGGTATCCCGCCTCACGTGGAGACGCGTCCCAATTGCCATGCCAAGACTCGAGGAGAATCCCGAGGTGTCCCTCGCACCTAGGCAGGAGTCCTGACGTCGCTGAACAAACACGTGTCTGGAAGGGCCCTCCCCATCGTAACTCGAGAATATACCCCAGGTTCTGGCCGCAACTCGAGAAAAACCATGAGACTTCCCCCTCGCCGCGAGATGAGGCCCGATTCCCCTGCACTGCGTGCAGAGCAATTCCGTGTTCCACATCAAACGTGAAAGGATCCTTGATTTCCTTGATGGCACTCCAGAGAAAACCAAAGATCACTGTCTCAAGTCTAGAGGGATCCTGAGGTCACTGTAGCAACACGAAAGGGCTCCGTGGACCCCAAATCAAATCGAGATGAGAGCTTAGTCCCTGGCTTCGACTCAAGAGGAATACCAACTTTCCACAAGCACCTCAAGAGGAGGCTTCTCTCAGCTACAGGTATGTGAGATGGACCCTGAGTTTGTGGCCTCAAGTGCAATGGACACCGAGATGCTCTGACTCGAAGTAAGGCTGGATATCCCTGCAGTGAATTGAATGCAGGCTCTTCTTGCATCTCCCAAGACGAAGGGATGTCTGAATCCCCTGTGGAGACCACAGAGAAAGACCTAGTTCTCCGCCTCATCGCGACCGGAGGCCTCACATCCTTTGAAAACTCGAGAGGTCCGCGGAGATCAATGCTTCCAAACGAGACGATGCCTGACTCCTCTTGAAAATGGATAGGAGTCCCAGGATCCCTGTGGCACGTGGAAAGGGACCCTGGGTCTCTCGCCTCACGTGGAGACGCGTCCCAATGGCCATGCCTAGACTCGAGGAGAATCCCGAGGTGTCCCTCGCACCTAGGCTGGAGTCCTGACGTCGCTGAACAAACACGTGTTTGGAAGGGCCCTCCCCGTCGTAACTCGAGAATATACCCCAGGTTTCGGCCGCAACTCGAGAAAAACCATGAGACTTCCCCCTCGCCGCGAGATGAGGCCCGATTCCCCTGCACTGCATGCAGAGCAATTCCGTGTTCCACATCAAACATGAAAGGAGCCTTGATTTGCTTGATGGCACTTCAGAGAAAACCCAAGATCACTGTCTCAAGTCTAGAGGGATCCTGAGGTCACTGTAGCAACACGAAGGGTCTCCGTGGACCCCAAATCAACTTGAGATGAGAGCTTAGTCCCTGGCTTCGACTCAAGAGGAATGCCAACTTTCCACAAGCACCGCAAGAGGAGGCTTCTCTCAGCTACAGTTATGTGAGAGGGACCCTTAGTTGTGGCCTCAAGTGGAACGCACACCGAGATGTTCTGACTCGAAGTATGGCCGGAAAACCCTGCATTGAATTGAATGCAGGCTCGTCTTGTATCTCCCAAGACGAAGGGATGTCTGAATCCCCTGTGGAGACCACAGAGAAAGACCTAGTTCTCTGCCTCATCGCGACCGGTGGCCGCACATCCTTTGAAAACTCGAGAGGTCCGCGGAGATCAATGCTTCCAAAGGAGAGGACGCCTGACTCCTCTTGAAAATGGGTAAGAGTACCAGGATCCCTGTGGCACGTGGAAAGGGACCCTGGGTCTCCCGCCTCAAGTGGAGACGCGTCCCAATTGCCATGCCAAGACTCAAGGAGAATCCCGAGGTGTCCCTCGCACCTAGGCAGGAGTCCTGACGTCGCTGAAGAAACACGTGTCTGGAAGGGCCCTCCCCGTCGTAACTCGAGAATATACCCCAGGTTCCGGCCGCAACTCGAGAAAAACCATGAGACTTCCTCCTCGCCGCGAGATGAGGCCCGATTCCCCTGCACTGCGTGCAGAGCAATTCCGTGTTCCACATCAAACGTGAAAGGAGCCTTGATTTCCTTGATGGCACTCCAGAGAAAACCCAAGATCACTGTCTCAACCCTAGAGGGATCCTGAGGTCACTGTAGCAACAAGAAAGGGCTCCGTGGACCCCAAATCAACTCGAGATGAGAGCTTCGTCCCTGGCTTCAACTCAAGAGGAATACCCACTTTCCACAAGCACCTCAAGAGGAGGCTTCTCTCAGCTACAGGTATGTGAGACGGACCCTGAGTTTGTGGCCTCAAGTGGAATGGACACCGAAATGCTCTGATTCGAAGGAAGGCCGGATATCCCGGTAGTGAATTGAATGAAGGCTCCTCTTGCATTTCCCACGACGAAGGGATGTCTGAATTCCATGTGGAGACCACAGAGAAAGACCTAGTTCTCGGCCTCATCGCGACCGGAGGCCTCAAGTCCTTTGAAAACTCGAGACGTCGGCGGAGATCAATGCTTCAAAAGGAGACGATGCCTGACTCCTCTTGAAAATGGATATGAGTCCCAGGATCCCTGTGGCACGTGGAAAGGGACCGTGGGTCTCCCGCCTCACGTGGAGACGCGTCCCAATGGCCATGCCAAGACTCGAGGAGAATCCCGAGGTGTCCCTCGCACCTAGGCAGGAGTCCTGACGTCGCTGAAGAAACACGTGTCTGGAAGGGCCCTCCCCGTCGTAACTGGAGAATATACCCCAGGTTCCGGCCGCAACTCGAGAAAAACCATGAGACTTCCCCCTCGCCGCGAGATGAGGCCCGATTCCCCTGCACTGCGTGCAGAGCAATTCCGTGTTCCACATCAAACATGAAAGGAGCCTTAATTTCCTTGATGGCACTCCAGAGAAGACCCAAGATCAATGTCTCAAGTCCAGACGGATCCTGAGGTCACTGTAGCAACACGAAAGGGCTCCGTGGACACCAAATCAACTCGAGATGAGAGCTTCGTCCCTGGCTTCGACTCAAGAGGAATACCCACTTTCCACAAGCACCTCAAGAGGAGGCTTCTCTTAGCTACAGGTATGTGAGTGGGACCCTGAGTTTGTGGCCTCAAGTGGAATGGACACCGAGATGCTCTGACTCGAAGGAAGGCCGGATATCCCTGCAGTGAATTGAATGCAGGCTCGTCTTGCATCTCCCACGACGAAGGGATGTCTGAATCCCCTGTGGAGACCACCAAGAAAGACCTAGTTCTCCGCCTCATCGCGACCGGAGGCCTCACGTCCTTTGAAAACTCGAGAGGTCGGCGGAGATAAATGCTTCCAAAGGAGACGATGCCTGACTCCTCTTCAAAATGGATAGGAGTCCCAGGATCCCTGTGGCACGTGGAAAGGGACCCTGGGTCTCCCGCCTCACGTGGAGACGCGTCCCAATGGCCATGCCAAGACTCGAGGAGAATCCCGAGATGTCCCTGGCACCTAGGCGGGAATCCTGACGTTGCTGAACAAACACGTGTCTGGAACGGCCCTCCCCGACGTAACTCGAGAATATACCCCAGGTTCCGGCCGCAACTCGAGAAAAACCATGAGACTTCCACCTCGCCACGAGATGAGGCCAGATTCCCCTGCACTGCGTGCAGAGCAATTCCGTGTTCCACATCAAACATGAAAGGAGCCTTGATTTCCTTGATGGCACTCCAGAGAACACCCAAGATCACTGTCTCAAGTCTAGAGGGATCCTGAGGTCACTGTAGCAACACGAAAGGGCTCCGTGGACCCCAAATCAACTCGAGATGAGAGCTTAGTCCCTGGCTTCGACTCAAGAGGAATACCCACTTTCCACAAGCACCTCAAGAGGAGGCTTCTCTCAGCTACAGGTATGTGAGAGGGACTATGAGTTTGTGGCGTCAAGTGGAATGAACACCGAGAAGCTCTGCCTCGAAGGAAGGCCGGATATCCCGGCAGGGAATTGAATGCAGGCTCGTCGTGCATCTCCCGTGGCGAAGGGATGTCTGAATCCCCTGTGGAGATCACAGAGAAAGACGTAGTTCTCCGCCTCATCGCGACCGGAGGCCTCACGTCCTTTGAAAACTCGAGAGGTCCGACGAGATCAATGCTTCCAACGGAGACGATGCCTGACTCCTCTTGAAAATGGATAGGAGTCCCAGGATCCCTGTGGCACGTGGAAAGGGACCCTGGGTCTCCCGCCTCACGTGGAGACGCATCCCAATTGCCATGCCAAGACTCGAGGAGAATCCCGAGGTGTCCCTCGCACCTAGGCAGGAGTCCTGACGTCGCTGAACAAACACGTGTCTGGAAGGGCCCTCCCCGTCGTAACTCGAGAATATACCCCAGGTTCCGGACGCAACTCGAGAAAAACCATGAGAATTCCCCCTCGCCGCGAGATGAGGCCCGATTCCCCTTCACTGAGTGCAGAGCAATTCCGTGTTCCACATCAAACGTGAAAGGAGCCTTGATCTCCTTGATGGCACTCCAGAGAAAACCCAAGATCACTGTCTCAAGTCTAGAGGGATCCTGAGGTCACTGGAGCAACATGAAACGTCTCTGTGGACTCCAAATTAACTCGAGATGTGATCTTAGTCCCTGGCTTCTACTCAAGAGGAATACCAACTTTCCACAAGCACCTCAAGAGGAGGCTTCTCTCAGCTACAGGTATGAGAGGGGGACCCTGAGTTTGTGACCTCAAGTGGAATGGACACCGAGATGCTCTGACTCGAAGTAAGGCCGGATATCCCTGCAGTGAATTGAATGCAGGCTCGGCTTGCATCTCCCAAGACGAAGGGATGTCTGAATCCCCTGTGGAGACCACAAAGAAAGACCTAGTTCTCCGCCTCATCGCGACTGGAGGCCTCACATCCTTTGAAAACTCGAGAGGTCCGCGGAGATCAATGCTTCCAAAGGAGACGATGCCTGACTCCTCGTGAAAATGGATAGGAGTCCCAGGATCCCTGTGGCACGTGGAAAGGGACCCTGGGTATCCCGCCTCACGTGGAGACGCGTCCCAATTGCCATGCCAAGACTCGAGGAGAATCCCGAGGTGTCCCTCGCACCTAGGCAGGAGTCCTGACGTCGCTGAACAAACACGTGTCTGGAAGGGCCCTCCCCATCGTAACTCGAGAATATACCCCAGGTTCTGGCCGCAACTCGAGAAAAACCATGAGACTTCCCCCTCGCCGCGAGATGAGGCCCGATTCCCCTGCACTGCGTGCAGAGCAATTCCGTGTTCCACATCAAACGTGAAAGGATCCTTGATTTCCTTGATGGCACTCCAGAGAAAACCAAAGATCACTGTCTCAAGTCTAGAGGGATCCTGAGGTCACTGTAGCAACACGAAAGGGCTCCGTGGACCCCAAATCAACTCGAGATGAGAGCTTAGTCCCTGGCTTTGACTCAAGAGGAATACCAACTTTCCACAAGCACCTCAAGAGGAGGCTTCTCTCAGCTACAGGTATGTGAGATGGACCCTGAGTTTGTGGCCTCAAGTGCAATGGACACCGAGATGCTCTGACTCGAAGTAAGTCCGGATATCCCTGCAGTGAATTGAATGCAGGCTCGTCTTGAATCTCCCAAGATGAAGGGATGTTTGAATCCCCTGTGGAGACCACAGAGAAAGACCTAGTTCACCGCCTCATCGAGACCGGAGGCATCACATCCTTTGAAAACTCGAGAGGTCCGCGGAGATCAATGCTTCCAAAGGAGAAGATGCCTGACTCTTCTTGAAAATGGATAGGAGTCCCAGGATCCCTGTGGCACGTGGAAAGGGACCCTGGGTCTCCCGCCTCACGTGGAGACGCGTCCCAATTGCCATGCCAAGACTCGAGGAGAATCCCGAGGTGTCCCTCCCACCTAGCCAGGAGTCCTGACGTCGCAGAACATACACGTTTCTGGAAGGGCCCTCCTCGTCGTAACTCGAGAATATACCGCAGGTTCCGGCCGCAACTCGAAAAAAACCATGAGACTTCCCCCTCTCCGCGAGATGAGGCCCGATTCCCCTGCCCTGCGTGCAGAGCAATTCCGTATTCCACATCAGAAATGAAAGGAGCCTTGATTTCCTTGATGGCACTCCAGAGAAAACCCAAGATCACTGTCTCAAGTCTAGCGGGATCCTGAGGTCACTGTAGCAACACGAAAGGGCTCCGTGGACCCCAAATCAACTCGAGATGAGAGCTTAGTCCCTGGCTTCGACTCAAGAGGAATACCAACTTTCCACAAGCACCTCAAGAGGAGGCTTCTCTCAGCTACAGGTATGTGAGAGGGACCCTGAGTTTGTGGCCTCAAGTGGAATGGACACCGAGATGCTCTGACTCGAAGTAAGGCCGGATATCCCTGCAGTGAATTGAATGCAGGCTCGTCTTGCATCTCCCAAGACGAAGGGACTTCTGAATACCCTGTGGAGACCACAGAGAAAGACCGAGTTCTCCGCCTCATCGAGACCGGAAGCCTCCCATCCTTTGAAAACTCGAGAGGTCCGCGGAAATAAATGCTTCCAAAGGAGACGATGCCTGACTCCTCTTGAAAATGGATAGGAGTCCCAGGATCCCTGTGGCACGTGGAAAGGGACCCTGGGTCTCCCGCCTCACGTGGAGACGCGTCCAAATTGCCATGCCAAGACTCGAGGAGAATCCCGAGGTGTCCCTCGCACCTAGGCAGGAGTCCTGACGTCGCTGAACAAACACGTGTCTGGAAGGGCCCTCCCCGTCGTAACTCGAGAATATACCCCAGGTTCGGGCCGCAACTCGAGAAAAACCATGAGATTTCAGCTCACCGCGAGTTGAGGCCCGATTCCCCTGCATTGCGTGCAGAGAAATTCCGTGTTCCACATTAAACGTGAAAGGAGACTTGATTTCCTTGATGGCACTCCAGAGAAAACCCAAGATCACTGTCTCAAGTCTAGAGGGATCCTGAGGTCACTGGATCAACATGAAAGGGCTTCGTGGACCCCAAATCAACTCGAGATGAGAGCTTAGTCCCTGGCTTCGACTCAAGAGGAATACCAACTTTCCACAAGCACCTCAAGAGGAGGCTTCTCTCAGCTACAGGGATGTTAGAGGGACCCGGAGTTTGTGGCCTCAATTGGAATGGACACCGAGATGCTCTGACTCGAAGTAAGGCCAGATATGCCTGCAGTGAATTGAATGCAGGCTCGTCTTGCCTCTCCCAAGACGAAGGGATGTCTGAATCCCTTGTGGAGACCACAGAGAAAGACCTAGTCCTCCGCCTCATCGCGACTGGAGGCCTCACATCCTTTGAAAACTCGAGAGCCCCGCGGAGATCAATGCTTCCAAAGGAGACGATGCCTGACTTCACTTGAAAATGGATAGGAGTCCCAGGATCCCTGTGGAATGTGGAAATGGACCCTAGGTCTCCCGCCTCACGTTGAGACGCGTCCCAATTGCCAAGCCAAGACTCGAGGAGAATCCCGAGGTGTCCCTCGCACCTAGGCAGGAGTCCTGACGTCACGGAACAAACACGTGTCTGGAAGGGCCCTCCCCATCGTAACTCGAAATATACCCCAGGTTCCGGCCGCAACTCGAGAAAAACCATGAGACTTCCTCCTCGTCGCGAGATGAGGCCCGTTTCCCCTGCTCTGCGTGCAGAGCAATTCCGTGTTCCACATCAAACGTGAAAGGAGCCTTGATTTCCTTGATGGCACTCCAGAGAAAACCCAAGATCACTGTCTCAAGTCTAGAGGGATCCTGAGGTCACTGGAGCAACACGAAAGGGCTCCGTTAACCCCGAATCAACTCGAGATGAGAGCTTAGTCCCTGGCTTCGACTCAAGAGGAATACCAACTTTCCACAAGCGCCTCAAGACTAGGCTTCTCTCAGCTACAGGTATGTGAGAGGGACCCTGAGTTTGTGGCCTCAAGTGGACTGGAAACCGAGATGCTCTGACTGGAAGTAAGGTCGGATATCCCTGCAGTGAATTGAATTCAGGCTCGACTTGCATCTCCCAAGACGAAGGGATGTCTGAATCCCCTGTGGAGACCACAGAGAAAGCCTAGTCCTCCCCTCATCGCGACCGGAGGCCTCACATCCTTTGAAAACTCGAGAGGTCTGCGGAGATCAATGCTTCCAAAGGATACGATGCCTGACTCCTCTTGAAAATGGATAGGAGTCCCAGGATTCCTGTGGCACGTGGAAAGGGACCCTGGGTCTCCCGCCTCACGTGGAGACGCGTCCCAATTGCCATGCCAAGACTCGAGGAGAATCCCGAGGTTTCCCTCACAACTAGGCAGGAGTCCTGACGTCGCTGAACAAACACGTGTGTGGAAGGGCCCTCCCCGTCATAACTCGAGAATATATCCCAGGTTCCGGCCGCAACTCGAGAAAAACCATGAGACTTCCCCCTCGTCGCGAGATGAGGCCCGTTTCCCCTGCACTGCGTGCAGAGCAATTCCGTGTTCCACATCATACGTGAAAGGAGCCTTGATTTCCTTGATGGCACTCCGCAGAAAAGCCAAGATCACTGTCTCAAGTCTAGAGTGATCCTGAGGACACTGGAGCAACACGAAAGGGCTCTGTGGACCCCAAATCAACTCGAGATGAGAGCTTAGTCCCTGGCTTCGACTCAAGAGGAATACCAACTTTCCACAAGCACCTCAAGAGGAGGCTTCTCTCAGCTACAGGTATGTGAGAGGGACCCTGAGTTTGTGGCCTCAAGTGGAATACAGACCGAGATGCTCTGACTCGAAGTAAGGCCGGATATCCCTGCAGTGAATTGAATGCAGGCTCGTCTAGCATCTCCCAATACGAAGGGATGTCTGAATCCCCTGTGGAGACGACAGAGAAAGAACTAGTCCTCCGGCTCATCGCAACCGGAGGCCTCACATCCTTTGAAAACTCGAGAGGTCCGCGGAGATCAATGCTTCCAAAGGAGACGATGCCTGACTCCTCTTGAAAATTGATAGGAGTCCCAGGATCCCTGTGGCACGTGGAAAGGGACCCTGGGTCTCCCGCCTCACGTGGAGATGCGTCCCAATTGCCATGCCAAGACTCAAGGAGAATCCCGAGGTGTCCCTCGCACCCAGGCAGGAGTCCTGACGTCGCTGAACAAACACGTGTCTGGAAGGGCCCTCCCCGTCGTAACTCGAGAATATACCCCAGGTTCCGGGAGCAACTCGAGAAAAACCATGAGACTTCCCCCTCGCCGCGAGATGAGGCCCGATTCCCCTGCATTGCGTGCAGAGAAATTCCGTGTTCCACATTAAACGTGAAAGGAGACTTGATTTCCTTGATGGCACTCCAGACAAAACCCAAGATCACTGTCTCAAGTCTACAGGGATCCTCAGGTCACTGGAGCAACACGAAAGGGCTTCATTGACCCCAAATCAACTCGAGATGAGAGCTTAGTCCCTGGCTTCGACTCAAGAGGAATACCAACTTTCCACAAGCACCTCAAGAGGAGGCTTCTCTCAGCTACAGGGATGTTAGAGGGACCCTGAGTTTGTGGCCTCAAGTGGAATGGACACCGAGATGCTCTGACTCGAAGTAAGGCCAGATAATCCTGCAGTGAATTGAATGCAGGCTCGTCTTGCATCTCCCAAGACGAAGGGATGTCTGAATCCCCTGTGGAGACCACAGAGAAAGACCTAGTCCTCTGCCTCATCGCGACCGGAGGCCTCACATCCTTTGAAAACTCGAGAGGCCCGCGGAGATCAATGCTTCCAAAGGAGACGATGCCTGACTTCACTTGAAAATGGATAGGAGTCCCAGTATCCCTGTGGAATGTGGAAATGGACCCTGGGTCTCCCGCCTCACGTGGAGACGCGTCCCAATTGCCATGCCAAGACTCGAGGAGAATCCCGAGGTGTCCCTCGCACCTAGGCAGGAATCCTGACATCGCGGAACAAACACATGTCTGGAAGGGCCCTCCCCGTCGTAACTCGAGAGTATACCACAGGTTCCGGCCGCAACTCGAGAAAAACCATGAGACTTCCCACTCGCCGCGAGATGAGGCCCGATTCCCCTGCACTGCATGCAGAGCAATTCCGTGTTCCACATCAAACGTGAAAGGAGCCTTGATTTCCTCGATGGCACTCCAGAGAAAACCCTAGATCACTGTCTCAAGTCTAGAGGGATCCTGAGGTCACTGTAGCAACACGAAAGGGCTCCGTGGACCCCAAATCAACTCGAGATGAGAGCTTAGTCCCTGGCTTCGACTCAAGAGGAATACCAACTTTCCACAAGCGCCTCAAGACTAGGCTTCTCTCAGCTACAGGTATGTGAGAGGGACCCTGAGTTTGTGGCCTCAAGTGGACTGGAAACCGAGATGCTCTGACTGGAAGTAAGGCCGGATATCCCTGCAGTGAATTGAATGCAGGCTCGTCTTGCATCTCCCAAGACGAAGGGATGTCTGAATCCCCTGTGGAGACCACAAAGAAAGACCTAGTTCTCCGCCTCATCGCGACTGGAGGCCTCACATCCTTTGAAAACTCGAGAGGTGGGCGGAGATCAATGCTTCCAAAGGAGACGATGCCTGACTCCTCTTGAAAATGGATAGGAGTCCCAGGATCCCTGTGGCACGTGGAAAGGGACCCTGGGTCTCCCGCCTCACGTGGAGACGCGTCCCAATTGCCATGCCAAGACTCGAAGAAAATCCCGAGGTGTCCCTCGCACCTAGGAAGGAGTCCTGACGTTGCTGAACAAACACGTGTGTGGAAGCCCCTCCCCGTGGTAACTCGAGAATATACCCCAGGTTCCGGCCGAAACTCGAGAAAAACCATGAGACTGCCCCCTCGCTGCGAGATGAGGCCCGATTCCCCTACACTGCGTGCAGAGGAATTCCGTGTTCCACATCAAATGTGAACGGAGACTTGATTTTCTGGATGGCACTCCAGAGAAAACCCAAGATCACTGTCTCAATTCTAGAGGGATCCTGAGGTCACTGTAGCAACATGAAAGGGCTCCGTGGACCCCAAATCAACTCGAGATGAGAGCTTAGTCCCTGGCTTCGACTCAAGAGGAATACCAATTTTCCACAAGCACCTCAAGAGAAGCCTTCTCTCAGGTGCAAGTATGTGAGAGAGACCCTGAGTTTGTGGCCTCAAGTGGAATGGACACGGAGATGCTATGACTCGAAGTAAGGCCGGATATAACTGCAGTGAATTGAATGCAGGCTCGTCTTGCATCTCCCAAGACGAAGGGATGTCTGAAACCCTTGTGGAGACCACAGAGAAAGACCTAGTCCTCCACCTCAATGCGATAGGAGGCCTCACTTCCTTTGAAAACTCGAGAGGTCCGCGGAGATCAATGCTTCCAAAGGAGACGATGCCTGACTCCTCTTGAAAATGGATAGGAGTCCGAGGATCCCTGTGGCACATGGAAAGGGACCCTGGGTCTCCCGCGTCAAGTGGAGATGCGTCCCAATTGCCATGCCATGACTTGAGGAGAATCCCGAGGTGTCCCTCGCACCTAGGCAGGAGTCCTGACGTCGCTGAAAAAACACGTGTCTGGAAGGGCCCTCCCCGTCGTAACTCGACAATATTCCACAGGTTCCGGCCGCAACTCGAGAAAAACCATGAGACTTCCCCCTCGCCGCGAGATGAGGCCCGATTCCCCTGCACTGCATGCAGAGCAATTCCGTGTTCCACATCAAACGTGAAAGGAGCCTTGATTTCCTTGATGGCACTCCAGAGAAAACCAAAGATCACTGTCTCAAGTCTAGAGGGATCCTGAGGTCATTGGAGCAACACGAAAGGGATCCATGGACCCCAAATCAACTCGAGATGAGAGCTTAGTCCCTGGCTTCGACTCAAGAGGAATACCCACTTTCCACAAGCACCTCAAGAGGAGGCTTCTCTCAGCTACAGGTATGTGAGAGGGACCCTGAGTTTGTGGCCTCAAGTGGAATGGACACCGAGATGCTGTGACTGGAAGTAAGGCCGGATATCCCTGCAGTGAATTGAATGCAGGCTCTTCTTGCATCTCACAAGAAGAAGGGATGTCTGAATCCCCTGTGGAGACCACAGAGGAAGACCTAGTCCTCCGCCTCAAGGCGACCGGAGTCCTCACATCCTTTGAAAACTCGAGAGGCCGGCGGAGATCAATGCTTCCAAAGGAGACGATGCCTGACTCCTCTTGAAAATGGATAGGAGTCCCAGGATCCCTGTGGCACGTGGAAAGGCACCCTGGGTTCCCTCCTCACGTGGAGACGCGTCCCAATTGCCATGCCAAGACTCGAGGAGAATCCCGAGGTGTCCCTCGCACCTAGGCAGGAGTCCTTACGTCGCTGAACAAACACTTGTATGGAAGGGCCCTCCCCGTCGTAACTCGAGAATATACCCCAGGTTCCAGCCGCAACTCGAGAAAAACCATGAGACTATCCCCTCGCCGCGAGATGAGGCCCGATTCCCCAGCACTGCGTGCAGAGCAATTCCGTGTTCCACATCAAACGTGAAAGGAGCCTTGATTTCCTTGATGGCACTCCAGAGAAAACCCAAGATCACTGTCTCAAGTCTAGAGGGATCCTGAGGTCACTGGAGCAACACGAAAGGGCTCTGTGGACTCCAAATCAACTCGAGATGAGAGCTTAGTCCCTGGCTTCGACTCAAGAGGAATACCAACTTTCCACAAGCACCTCAAGAGGAGGCTTCTCTCAGCTACATGTAAGTGAGAGGGACACTGAGTTTGTGGCCTCAAGTGGAATGGACACCGAGATGCTCTGACTGGAAGTAAGGACGGATATCCCTGCAGTGAATTGAATGCAGGCTCGTCTTGCATCTCCCACGACGAAGGGATGTCTGAATCCCCTGTGGAGACCACAGAGAAAGACCTAGTTTTCCGCCTCATCGCGACCGGAGGCCTCACATCCTTTGAAAATCGAGAGGTCCGCGGAGATCAATGCTTCAAAGGAGACGATGCCTGACTCCTCTTGAAAATGGATAGGAGTCCCAGGATCCCTGTGGCACGTGGAAAGGGACACTGGGTCTCCCGCCTCACGTGGAGACGCGTCCCAAATGCCATGCCAATACTCGCGGAAAATCCCGAGGTGTCCCTCGCACCTGGGCCCGAGTCCTGACGTCGCTGAACAAACACGTGTCTGGAAGGGCCCTCCCCGTCGTAACTCGAGAATATACCCCAGGGTCCCGCCGCAACTCGAGAAAAACAATGAGACTTCCCCCTCGCCCCGAGATGAGGCCCGATTCCATGCACTGCGTGCAGAGCAATTCCGTGTTCCACATCAAATGTGAACGGAGCCTTGATTTCCTTGATGGCACTCCAGAGAAAACCCAAGATCACTGTCTCAAGTCTAGAGGGATCCTGAGGTCACTGGAGCAACACGAAAGGGCTCCGTGGACCACAAATCAACTCCAGATGATAGCTTAGTGTCTGGTTTCGACTCAAGAGGATTACCAACTTTCTACAAGCACCTCAAGAGGAGGCTTCTCTCAGCTACAGGTATGTGAGAGGGACCCTGAGTTTGTGGCCTCAAGTGGACTGGAAACCGAGATGCTCTGACTGGAAGTAAGGCCGGATATCCCTGCAGTGAATTGAATGCAGGCTCGTCTTGCATCTCCCAAGACGAAGGGATGTCTGAATCCCCTGTGGAGACCACAGAGAAAGACCTAGTTCTCCGCCTCATCGCGACTGGAGGCCTCACATCCTTTGAAAACTCGAGAGGTCCGCGGAGATCAATGCTTCCAAAGGAGACGATGCCTGACTCCTCTTGAAATTGGATAGGAGTCCCAGGAAACCTGTGGCACGTGGAAAGGGACCCAGGGTCTCCCGCCTCACGTGGAGACGCGTCCCAATTGCCATGCCAAGACTCGAAGAGAATCCCGAGGTGTCCCTCGCACCTAGGCAGGACTCCTGATGTCGCTGAACAAACACGTGTCTGGACGGCCCTCCCCGTCGTAACTCGAGAATATACCCCAGGTTCCGGCCGCAACTCGAGAAAAACCATGAGACTGTCCCCTCGCTGCGAGATGAGGCCCGATTCCCCTACACTGCGTGCAGAGGAATTCCGTGTTCCACATCAAATGTGAACGGAGCCTTGATTTCCTGGATGGCACTCCAGAGAAAACCCAAGATCACTGTCTCAAGTCTACAGGGATCCTGAGGTCACTGGAGCAACACGAAAGGGCTCAGTGGACCCCAAATCAACTCGAGATGAGAGCTTCGTCCCTGGCATCGACTCAAGAGGAATACCAACTTTCCACAAGCCCCTCAAGAGGAGGCTTCTCTCAGCTACAGGTATGTGAGAGTGACCCTGAGTTTGTGGCCTCGAGTGGAATGGACACCGAGATGCTCTGACTCGAAGTAAGGCCGGATATCTCTGCAGTGAATTGAATGCAGGCTCGTCTTGCATCTCCCAAGACGAAGGGATGTCTGAATCCCCTGTGGAAACCACAGAGAAAGACCTAGTTCTCCGCCTAATCGCGGCCGGAGGCCTCACATCCTTTGAAAGCTCGAGAGGTCCGCGGAGATCATGCTTCCAAAGGAGACGATGCCTGACTCCTCTTGAAAATGGATAGGAGTTCCAGGACCCCTGTGGAACTTGGAAAGGGAACCTGGGTCTACCGCCTCACGTGGAGACGCGTCCCAATTGCCAGGCCAAGTCTCGAAGAGAATTCCGAGGTGTCCCTCGCACCTAGGCAGGAGTCCTGACGTCGCTGAACAAACACTTGTCTGAAGGGCCCTCCCCGTCGTAACTCGAGAATATACCCCAGGTTCCGGCCGCAACTCGAGAAAAACCATGAGACTTTCCCCTCGCTGCGAGATGAGGCCCGATTCCCCTGCACTGCGTGCAGAGCAATTCCGTGTTTCACATCAAACTTGAAAGGAGCATTGATTTCCTTGAGGGCAATCCAGAGAGTATCCAAGATCACTGTCTCAAGTCTAGAGGGATCCTGAGGGCACTGTAGCAACACGAAAGGGCTCCGTGGACCCCAAATCAACTCGAGATGAGAGCTTAATCCCTGGTTTCGACTCAAGAGGAATACGAACTTGCCACAAGCACCTCAAGAGGAGGATTCTCTCAGCTACAGGTGTGTGAGAGGGACCCTGAGTTTGTGGCCTCAAGTTGAATGGACACCGAGATGCTCTGACTCGAAGTAAGGCCGGATATCCCTGCAGTGAATTGAATGCAGGCTTGTCTTGCATCTCCCAATCCGAAGGGATGTCTGAATCCCCTGTGGAGACCACAGAGAAAGACCTAGTTCTCCGCCTCATCGCGACAGGAGGCCTCACATCCTTTCAAAACTGGAGAGGTCCGCGGAGATCAATGCTTCCAAAGGAGACGATGCCTGACTCCTCTTGAAAATGGATAGGAGTCCCAGGATCCCTGTGGCACGTGGAAAGGGACCCTGGGTCTCCCGGCTCACGTGGAGCCGCGTCCCAATTGCCATGCCAAGGCTCGAGGAGAATCCCGAGGTGTCCCTCGCACCTAGGCAGGAGTCCTGACGTCGCTGAACAAACACATGTCTGGAAGGGCCCTCCCCGTCGTAACTCGGGAATATACCCCAGGGTCCTTCCGCAACAGGAGAAAAATCATGAGACTTCCCCCTCGCCACGAGATGAGGCCCGATTCCCCTGCACTGCGTGCAGAGCAATTCCGTGTTCCACATCAAACGTGAAAGGAGCCTTGATTTCCTTGATGGCACTCTAGAGAAAACCCAAGATCACTGTCTCAAGTCGAGAGGGATCCTGAGGTCACTGGAGCAACACGAAAGGGCTCCGTGGACCCCAAATCAACTCGAGATGATAGCTTAGTCCCTGGTTTTGACTCAGGAGGAATACCAACTTTCCACAAGCACGTCAAGAGGAGGCTTCTCTCAGCTACAGGTATGTGAGAGGGACCCTGAGTTTGTGGCCTCAAGTGGAATGGACACAGAGATGCTCTGACTCGAAGTTAGGCCAGATATCCCTGCATTGAATTGAATGTAGGCTCGTCTTGCATCTCCCAAGACGAAGGGATGTCTGAATCCCCTGTGGAGACAACAGATAAAGACCTAGTTCTCCGCTTCATCGCGACCGGAGGCCTCACATCCTTTGAAAACTCGAGAGGTCCGCGGAGATCAATGCTTACAAAGGAGACGATGCCTAACTCCTCTTGAAAATGGATAGGAGTCCCAGGATACCTGTGGTACGTGGAAAGGGACCCTGGGTCTCCCGCCTCACGTGGAGACGCGTCCCAATTGCCATGCCAAGACTCAAGGAGAATCCCGAGGTGTCGTTCGCACCTAGGCAGGAGTCCTGAGGTCACTGAACAAACACGAGTCTGGAGGGGCCCTCCCCGTCGTAACTCGAGAATATACCCCAGGTTCCGGCCGCCACTGGAGAAAAACCATGAGACTTCCCCCTCGACGCGAGATGAGGCCCAATTCCCCTGCACTGGGTGCAAAGCAATTCCGTGTTCCACATCAAAAGTGAAAGGAGCCTTGATTTCCTTGATGGAACTCCAGAGAAAACCCAAGATCACTGTCTCAAGTCTAGAGGGATCCTGAGGTCACTGGAGCAACACGAAAAGGCTCCGTGGACCCCATATCAACTCGAGATGATAGCTTAGTCCCTGGCTTCGACTCAAGCGGAATACCAACTTTCCTCAAGCACCTCAAGAGGAGGCTTCTCTCAGCTACACGTATGTGAGAGGGACCCTGAGTTTGTGGCCTCAATTGGAATGGACACCGAGATGCTCTGACTCGAAGTAAGGCCGGATATCCCTGCAGTGAATTGAATGCAGGCTCGTCTTGCTTCTCCCAAGACGAAGGGTTGTCTGAATCCCCTGTGGAGACGACAGAGAAAGACCTAGTTCTCCGCCTCATCGAGACCGGAGGCCTAACATCCTTTGAAAACTCGAGAGGTCCGCGGAGATCAATGCTTCCAATTGAGAAGATGCCTGACTCATCTTGAAAATGGATAGGAGTCCCAGGATCCCTGTGGCACGTGGAAAGGGACCCTGGGTCTCCCTCCTCACGTGGAGACCCGTCCCAATTGCCATGCCAAGACTCGAGGAGTATCCCGAGGTGTCGTTTGCACCTATGCAGGAGTCCTGAGGTCACTGAAGAAACACGTGTCTGGAAGGGCCCTCCCCGTCGTAACTCGAGAATATACCCCAGGTTCCGGCCGCCACTCGAGAACAACCATGAGACTTCCCCCTCGACGCGAGATGAGGCCCAATTCCCCTGCACTGCGTGCAATGCAATACCGTGTTCCACATCAAACGTGAAAGGAGCCTTGATTTCCTTCATGGCACTCCAGAGAAAACCCAAGATCACTGTCTCAAGTTTAGATTGATCCTGAGGTCACTGGAGCAACACGAAAAGGCTCCATGGACCCCATATAAACTCGAGATGATAGCTTAGTCCCTGGCTTCGACTCAAGAGGAATACCAATTTTTCTCAAGAACCTCAAGAGGAGGCTGCTCTCAGCTACACGTATGTGAGAGGGACCCTGACTTTGTGGCCTCAATTGTAATGGACACCGAGATGCTCTGACTCCAAGTAAGGCCGGATATCCCTGCAGTGAATTGAATGCAGGCTCGTCTTGCATCTCCCAAGACGAAGGGATGTCTGAATCCCCTGTGGAGACAGCAGAGAAAGACCGATTTCTCCGCCTCATCGGGACCGGAGGCCTCACATCCTTTGAAAACTCGAGAGGTCCGAGGAGATCAGTGCTTCCAAAGGAGACGATGCCTGACACCTCTTGAAAATGGATAGGAGTCCCAGGATTTCTGTGGCACGTGGAAAGGGACCCTGGGTCTCCCGCTTCACGTGGAGACGCGTCCCAATTGCCATGCCAAGACTCGAGGAGAATCCCGAGTTGTCCCTCGCACCTAGGCAGGATTCCTGACGTCGCTGAACAAACACGTGTCTGGAAGGGCCCTCCCCGTCGTAACTCGAGAAGATACCCCAGGTTCGGGCCGCAACTCGAGAAAAACCATGAGATTTCCCCCTGGCCGCGAGTTAAGGCCCGATTCCCCTGCACTGCATGCAGAGCAATTCCGTGTTCCACACCAAACGTGAAAGGAGCCTTGATTTCCTTGATGGCACTCCAGAGAAAACCCAAGATCGCTGTCTCAAGTCTAGAGGGATCCTGAGGTCACTGGACCAACAGGAAAGGGCTCCGTGGACCCCAAATCAACTCGAGATGAGAGCTTAGTCCCTGGCTTCGACTCAAGAGGAATACGAACTTTCCACAAGCACCCCAAGAGGAGGCTTTTCTCAGCTACAGGTATGTGAGAGGGACCCCGAGTTTGTGGCCTCAAGTGGAATGGACACCGAGATGCTCTGACTCGAAGTAAGGCCGGATATCCCTGCAGTGAATTGAATGCAGTCTCGTCTTGCTTCTCCCAAGACGAAGGGTTGTCTTCATCCCCTGTGGAGACCACAGAGAATGACCTAGTTCTCCGTCTCATCGAGTCCGGAGGCCTCACATCCTTTGAAAACTCGAGAGGTCCGCGGAGATCAATGCTTCCAAAGGAGAAGATGCCTGACTCATCTTGAAAATGGATAGGAGTCCCAGGATCCCTGTGGCACGTGGAAAGGGTCCCTGGGTCTCCCGCCTCACGTGGAGACGCATCCAAATTGCCATGCCAAGACTCGAGGAGAATCCCGAGGTGTCCCTCGCACCTAGGCAGGAGTCCTGAAGTCGCTGAACAAACACGTGTCTGGAAGGGCCCTCCCTGTCGTAACTCGAGAATATACCCCAGGTTTGGGCCGCAACTCGAGAAAAACCATGAGACATCCCCCTTGCCGCGAGATGAGCCCCGATTCCCCTGCACTGTGTGCAGAGCAATTCCTTGTTCCACATCAAACGTGAAAGAGCCTTGATTTCCTTGATGGCACTCCAGAGAAAACCCAAGATCACTGTCTCAAGTCTAGAGGGATCCTGAGGTCACTGGAGCAACACGAAAGGGCTCCATGGACCCCAAATCAACTCGTGATGAGAGCTTAGTCCCTGGCTTCGACTCAAGAGGAATACCAACTTTCCATAAGCACCTCAAGAGGAGGCTTCTCTCAGCTACAGGTATGTGAGAGGGACCATGAGTTTGTGGCCTCAAGTGGAATGGACACCGAGATGCTCTGACTCGAAGTAAGGCCAGATATCCCTGCAGTGAATTGAATGCAGGCTCGTCTTGCATCTCCTAAGACGAAGGGATGTCTGAATCCCCTGTGGAGACCACAGAGAAAGACCGAGTTCTCCGCCTCATCGCGACCGGAGGCCTCACATCCTTTGAAAACTCGAGAGGTCCGCGGAGATCAATGCTTCCAAAGGAGACGATGCCTGACTCCTCTTGAAAATGGATAGGAGTCCCAGGATCCCTGTGGCACGTGAAAAGGGACCCTGGGTCTCCCGCCTCACGTGGAGACGCGTCCAAATTGCCATGCCAAGACTCGAGGAGAATCCCGAGGTGTCCCTCGCACCTAGGCAGGAGTCCTGACGTCGCTGAACAAACACTTGTCTGGAAGGGCCCTCCCCATCGTAACTCGAGAATATAACCCAAGTTCGGGCCGCAACTCGAGAAAAACCATGAGATTTCCCCCTCGCCGCGAGATGAGGCCCTATTCCCCTGCACTGCATGCAGAGCA
Organism: Dama dama; assembly: GCF_033118175.1. Lineage (NCBI taxonomy): Eukaryota > Metazoa > Chordata > Mammalia > Artiodactyla > Cervidae > Dama > Dama dama. The sequence continues at coordinate 477,090 of NW_026870924.1, read as the reverse complement.
ATTCCGTGTTCCACAGCAAACGTGAAAGGAGCCTTGATTTCCTTGATGGCACTCCAGAGAAAACCCAAGATCACTGTCTCACGTCTAGAGGCATCCTGAGGTCACTGGACCAACAAGAAAGGGCTCCGTGGACCCTAAATCAAATCGAGATGAGAGCTTAGTCCCTGGCTTCGACTCAAGAGGAATACCAACTTTCCAGAAGCACCTCAAGAGGAGGCTTCTCTCAGCTACAGGTATATTTGAGGGACCCCGAGTTTGTGGCCTCAAGTGGAATGGACACCGAGATGCTCTGACTCGAAGTAAGGCCGGATATCCCTGCAGTGAATTGAATGCAGGCTCGCCTTGCATCTCCCTAGACGAAGGGATGTCTGAATCCCCTGTGGAGACCACAGAGAAAGACCTAGTTCTCCGCCTCCTCGCGACCGGAGGCCTCACATCCTTTGAAAACTCGAGAGGTCCGTGGATATCAATGCTTCCAAAGTAGACGATGCCTGACTCCTCTTGAAAATGGATAGGAGTCCCATGATCCCTATGGCACGTGGAAAGGGACACTGGGTCTCCCGCCTCACGTGGAGACACGTCCCAATTGCCATGCCAAGACTCGAGGAGAATCCCGAGGTGTCCCTCGCACCTAGGGAGGAGTCCTGACGTCGCTGAACAAACACGTGTCTGGAAGGGCCCTCCCCGTCGTAATTCGAGAATATACCCCAGGTTCCGGCAGCAACTCGAGAAAAACCATGAGACTTCCCCCTCGCCGCGAGATGAGGCCCGATTCCCCTGCACTGCGTGCAGAGCAATTCCGTGTTCCACATCAAACGTGAAAGGAACCTTGATTTCCTTGATGGCACTCCAGAGAAAACCCAAGATCACTGTCTCAAGTCTAGAGGGATACTGAGGTCATTGGAGCAACACGAAAGGGCTGCGTGGACCCCAAATCAACTCGACATGAGAGCTTAGTCCCTGGTTTCGAGTCAAGAGGAATACCCAATTTCCACAAGCACCTCAAGACGAGGCTTCTCTCAGCTACAGGTATGTGAGAGGGACCCTGAGTTTGTGGCCTCAAGTGGAATGGACACCGAGATGCTCTGACTCGAAGTAAGGCCGGATATCCCTGCAGTGAATTGAATGCAGGCTCGTCTTGCTTCTCCCAAGACGAAGGGTTGTCTGAATCCTCTGTGGAGACCACAGAGAAAGACCTAGTCCTCCACCTCAACGCAACCGGAGGCCTCATATCCTTTGAAAACTCGAGAGGACCGCGGAGATCAATACTTCCGAAGGAGACGATGCCTGACTCCTCTTGAAAATGGATAGGAGTCCCAGGATCCCTGTGGCACGTGGAAAGGGACCCTGGGTCTCCCGCCTCACGTGGAGACGCATCCAAATTGCCATGCCAAGACTCGAGGAGAATCCCGAGGTGTCCCTCGCACCTAGGCAGGAGTCCTGACGTCGCTGAACAAACACGTGTCTGGAAGGTCCCTCCCCGTCGTAACTCGAGAATATACCCCAGGTTTGGGCCGCAACTCGAGAAAAACCATGAGACATCCCCCTTGCCGCGAGATGAGCCCCGATTCCCCTGCACTGTGTGCAGAGCAATTCCGTGTTCCACATCAAACGTGAAAGGAGCCTTGATTTCCTTGATGGCACTCCAGAGAAAACCCAAGATCACTGTCTCAAGTCTAGAGGGATCCTGAGGTCACTGGAGCAACACGAAAGGGCTCCATGGACCCCAAATCAACTCGACATGAGAGCTTAGTCCCTGGCTTCGACTCAAGAGGAATACCAACTTTCCATAAGCACCTCAAGAGGAGGCTTCTCTCAGCTACAGGTATGTGAGAGGGACCATGAGTTTGTGGCCTCAAGTGGAATGGACACCGAGATGCTCTGACTCGAAGTAAGGCCAGATATCCCTGCAGTGAATTGAATGCAGGCTCGTCTTGCATCTCCCAAGACGAAGGGATGTCTGAATCCCCTGTGGAGACCACAGAGAAAGATCGAGTTCTCCGCCTCATCGCGACCGGAGGCCTCACATCCTTTGAAAACTCGAGAGGTCCGCGGAGATCAATGCTTCCAAAGGAGACGATGCCTGACTCCTCTTGAAAATGGATAGGAGTCCCAGGATCCCTGTGGCACGTGAAAAGGGACCCTGGGTCTCCCGCCTCACGTGGAGACGCGTCCCAATTGCCATGCCAAGACTCGAGGAGAATTCCGAGGTGTCCCTCGCACCTAGGCAGGAGTCCTGACGTCGCTGAACAAACACTTGTCTGGAAGGGCCCTCCCCATCGTAACTCGAGAATATAACCCAAGTTCGGGCCGCAACTCGAGAAAAACCATGAGATTTCCCCCTCGCCGCGAGATGAGGCCCTATTCCCCTGCACTGCATGCAGAGCAATTCCGTGTTCCACATCAAACGTGAAAGGAGCCTTGATTTCCTTGATGGCACTCCAGAGAAAACCCAAGATCACTGTCTCACGTCTAGAGGGATCCTGAGGTCACTGGACCAACAAGAAAGGGCTCCGTGGACCCTAAATCAAATCGAGATGAGAGCTTAGTCCCTGGCTTCGACTCAAGAGGAATACCAACTTTCCACAAGCACCTCAAGAGGAGGCTTCTCTCAGCTACAGGTATATTTGAGGGACCCCGAGTTTGTGGCCTCAAGTGGAATGGACACCGAGATGCTCTGACTCGAAGTAAGGCCGGATATCCCTGCAGTGAATTGAATGCAGGCTCGCCTTGCATCTCCCTAGACGAAGGGATGTCTGAATCCCCTGTGGAGACCACAGAGAAAGACCTAGTTCTCCGCCTCCTCGCGACCGGAGGCCTCACATCCTTTGAAAACTCGAGAGGTCCGTGGATATCAATGCTTCCAAAGGAGACGATGCCTGACTCCTCTTGAAAATGGATAGGAGTCCCAGGATCCCTGTGGCACGTGGAAAGGGACCCTGGGTCTCCCGCCTCATGTGGAGACGTGTCCCAATTGCCATGCCAAGACTCGAGGAGAATCCCGAGGTGTCCCTCGCACCTAGGCAAGAGTCCTGACGTCACTGAACAAACACATGTCTCGAAGGCCCTCCCCGTCGTAACTCGAGAATATACCCCAGGTTCCGGCCGCAACTCGAAAAAAACCATGAGACTTCCCCCTCACAGTGAGATGAGGCCGGATTACCCTGCACTGCGTGCAGAGCAATTCCGTTTTCCACATCAAACGTGAAAGGAGCCTTGATTTCCTTGATGGCACTCCAGAGAAAACCCAAGATCACTGTCTCAAGTCTAGAGGGATCCTGAGGTCACTGGAGCAACACGAAAGGGCTCGGTGGACCCCAAATCAACTCGAGATGAGAGCTTAGTGTCTGGCTTCGACTCAAGAGGATTAACAACTTTCCACAAGCACCTCAAGAGGAGGCTTCTCTCAGCTACAGGTATGTGAGAGGGACCCTGAGTTTGTGGCCTCAAGTGGACTGGAAACCGAGATGCTCTGACTGGAAGTAAGGCCGGATATCCCTGCAGTGAATTGAATGCAGGCTCCTCTTGCATCTCCCAAGACGAAGGGATGTCTGAATCCCCTGTGGAGACAACAGAGAGACCTAGTCCTCCGCCTCAACCCGACCGGCGGCCTCACATCCTTTGAAAACTCGAGAGGCCCGTGGAGATCAATGCTTCCAAAGGAGACGATGCCTGACTCCTCTTGAAAATAGATAGGAGTCCCAGGATCCCTGTGGCACTTCGAAAGGGACACTGGGTCTCCCGCCTCACGTGGAGACGCGTCCCAATTGCCATGCCAAGACTCGAGGAGAATCCCGAGGTGTCCCTCGCACCTAGGAAGGAGTCCTAACGTTGCTGAACAAACAAGTGTCTGGAAGGGCCCTCCCTGTCGTAACTCGAGAATATACCCCAGGTTCCGGCCGCAACTCGAGAAAAACCATGAGACTTCCCCCTCGCCGCAAGATGAGGCCCGATTCCCCTGCACTGCGTGCAGAGTAATTCCGTCTTCCACATTAAAAGTGAAATGAGCCTTGATTTCCTTGATGGCACTCCAGAGAAAACCCAAGATCACTGTCTCAAGTCTAGAGGGAACCTGAGGTCACTGGAGCAACACGAAAGGGCTCCGTGGACCCCAAATCAACTCGAGATGAGAGCTTAGTCCCTGGCTTCGACTCAAGAGGAATACCAACTTTCCACAAGCACCTCAAGAGGAGGCTTCTCACAGCTACAGGTATGTGAGATGGACCCTGAGTTTGTGGCCTCAAGTGCAATGGACACCGAGATGCTCTGACTCGAAGTAAGGCCGGATATCCCTGCAGTGAAATGAATGCAGGCTCGTCTTGCATCTCCCAAGATGAAGGGATGTTTGAATCCCCTGTGGAGACCACAGAGAAAGACCTAGTTCTCCGCCTCATCGAGACCGGAGGCATCACATCCTTTGAAAACTCGAGAGGTCCGCGGAGATCAATACTTCCAAAGGAGAAGATGCCTGACTCTTCTTGAAAATGGATAGGAGTCCCAGGATCCCTGTGGCACGTGGAAAGGGACCCTGGGTCTCCCGCCTCACGTGGAGACGCGTCCCAATTGCCATGCCAAGACTCGAGGAGAATCCCGAGGTGTCCCTCCCACCTAGCCAGGAGTCCTGACGTCGCAGAACATACACGTTTCTGGAAGGGCCCTCCTCGTCGTAACTCGAGAATATACCCCAGGTTCCGGCCGCAACTCGAAAAAAACCATGAGACTTCCCCCTCTCCGCGAGATGAGGCCCGATTCCCCTGCCCTGCGTGCAGAGCAATTCCGTATTCCACATCAGAAATGAAAGGAGCCTTGATTTCCTTGATGGCACTCCAGAGAAAACCCAAGATCACTGTCTCAAGTCTAGAGGGATCCTGAGGTCACTGTAGCAACACGAAAGGGCTCCGTGGACCCCAAATCAACTCGAGATGAGAGCTTAGTCCCTGGCTTCGACTCAAGAGGAATACCAACTTTCCACAAGCACCTCAAGAGGAGGCTTCTCTCAGCTACAGGTATGTGAGAGGGACCCTGAGTTTGTGGCCTCAAGTGGAATGGACACCGAGATGCTCTGACTCGAAGTAAGGCCGGATATACCTGCAGTGAATTGAATGCAGGCTCGTCTTGCATCTCCCAAGACGAAGGGATGTCTGAATACCCTGTGGAGACCACAGAGAAAACCGAGTTCTCCGCCTCATCGCGACCGGAGGCCTCCCATCCTTTGAAAACTTGAGAGGTCCGCGGAAATAAATGCTTCCAAAGGAGGCGATGCCTGACTCCTCTTGAAAATGGATAGGAGTCCCAGGATCCCTGTGGCACGTGGAAAGGGACCCTGGGTCTCCCGCCTCACGTGGAGACGCGTCCAAATTGCCATGCCAAGACTCGAGGAGAATCCCGAGGTGTCCCTCACACCTAGGCAGGAGTCCTGACGTCGCTGAACAAACACGTGTCTGGAAGGGCCCTCCCCGTCGTAACTCGAGAATATACCCCAGGTTCGGGCCGCAACTCGAGAAAAACCATGAGATTTCACCCTCGCCGCGAGTTGAGGCCCGATTCCCCTGCACTGCATGCAGAGCAATTCCGTGTTCCACATCAAACGTGAAAGGAGCCTTGATTTCCTTGGTGGCACTCCAGAGAAAACCCAAGATCACTGTCTCAAGTCAAGAGGGATCCTGAGGCCAATGGAGCAACACAAAAGGGCTGCATGGACCCCAAATCAACTCGAGATGAGAGCTTAGTCTCTGGCTTCGACTCAAGAGGATTAACAACTTTCCACAAGCACCTCAAGAGGAGGCTTCTCTCAGCTACAGGTATGTGAGAGGGACCCTGAGTTTGTGGCCTCAAGTGGACTGGAAACCGAGATGCTCTGACTGGAAGTAAGGCCGGATATCCCTGCAGTGAATTGAATGCAGGCTCCTCTTGCATCTCCCAAGACGAAGGGATGTCTGAATCCCCTGTGGAGACAACAGAGAGACCTAGTCCTCCGCCTCAACCCGACCGGCGGCCTCACATCCTTTGAAAACTCGAGAGGCCCGTGGAGATCAATGCTTCCAAAGGAGACGATGCCTGACTCCTCTTGAAAATAGATAGGAGTCCCAGGATCCCTGTGGCACTTCGAAAGGGACACTGGGTCTCCCGCCTCACGTGGAGACGCGTCCCAATTGCCATGCCAAGACTCGAGGAGAATCCCGAGGTGTCCCTCGCACCTAGGAAGGAGTCCTAACGTTGCTGAACAAACAAGTGTCTGGAAGGGCCCTCCCTGTCGTAACTCGAGAATATACCCCAGGTTCCGGCCGCAACTCGAGAAAAACCATGAGACTTCCCCCTCGCCGCAAGATGAGGCCCGATTCCCCTGCACTGCGTGAAGAGTAATTCCGTCTTCCACATTAAAAGTGAAATGAGCCTTGATTTCCTTGATGGCACTCCAGAGAAAACCCAAGATCACTGTCTCAAGTCTAGAGGGAACCTGAGGTCACTGGAGCAACACGAAAGGGCTCCCTGGACCCCAAATCAACTCGTGATGTGAGCTTAGTCCCTGGCTTCGACTCCAGAGGAATACCAACTTTCCACAAGCACCTCAAGAGGAGGCTTCTCTCAGCTACAGGTATGTGAGAGGGACCCTGAATTTGTGGCCTCAAGTGGAATGGACACCGAGATGCTCTGACTCGAAGTAAGGCCGGATATCCCTGCAGTGAATTGAATGCAGGCTCGTCTTGTATCTCGCAAGACGAAGGGATGTCTGAATCCCCTGTGGAGACCACAGAGAAAGACCTAGTTCTACGCCTCATCGCGACCGGAGGCCTCACATCCGTTGAAAACTCGAGAGGTCCGCAGATATCAATGCTTCCAAAGGAGACGATGCCTGACTCCTCTTGAAAATGGATAGGTGTCCCAGGAGGCCTGTGGCATGTGGAAAGGGACACTGGGTCTCCCGCCTCACGTGGTGACGCGTTCCAATTGCCATGCCAAGACTCGAGGAGAAGCCCGAGGTGTCCCTTGCACATAGGCAGGAGTCCTGACGTCGCTGAACAAACACGTGTCTGGAAGGGCCCTCCCCGTGGTAACTCGAGAATATACCACAGGTTCGGGCCGCAACTCGAGAAAAACCATGAGACTTCCCCCTCGCAGTGAGATGAGGCCCGATTACCCTGCACTGCGTGCAGAGCAATTCCGTTTTCCACATCAAACGTGAAAGGAGCCTTGATTTCCTTGATGGCACTCCAGAGAAAACCCAAGATCACTGTCTCAAGTCTAGAGGGATCCTGAGGTCACTGGAGCAACACGAAAGGGCTCGGTGGACCCCAAATCAACTCGAGATGAGAGCTTCGTGTCTGGCTTCGACTCAAGAGGATTAACAACTTTCCACAAGCACCTCAAGAGGAGGCTTCTCTCAGCTACAGGTATGTGAGAGGGACCCTGAGTTTGTGGCCTCAAGTGGACTGGAAACCGAGATGCTCTGACTGGAAGTAAGGCCGGATATCCCTGCAGTGAATTGAATGCAGGCTCGTCTTGCATCTCCCAAGACGAAGGGATGTCTGAATCCCCTGTGGAGACCACAAAGAAAGACCTAGTTCTCCGCCTCATCGCGACTGGAGGCCTCACATCCTTTGAAAACTCGAGAGGTGGGCGGAGATCAATGCTTCCAAAGGAGACGATGCCTGACTCCTCTTGAAAATGGATAGGAGTCCCAGGATCCCTGTGGCACGTGGAAAGGGACCCTGGGTCTCCCGCCTCACGTGGAGACGCGTCCCAATTGCCATGCCAAGACTCGAAGAGAATCCCGAGGTGTCCCTCGCACCTAGGAAGGAGTCCTGACGTTGCTGAACAAACACGTGTGTGGAAGGGCCCTCCCCGTGGTAACTCGAGAATATACCCCAGGTTCTGGCCGAAACTCGAGAAAAACCATGAGACTGCCCCCTCGCTGCGAGATGAGGCCCGATTCCCCTACACTGCGTGCAGAGGAATTCCGTGTTCCACATCAAATGTGAACGGAGACTTGATTTTCTGGATGGCACTCCAGAGAAAACCCAAGATCACTGTCTCAATTCTAGAGGGATCCTGAGGTCACTGTAGCAACATGAAAGGGCTCCGTGGACCCCAAATCAACTCGAGATGAGAGCTTAGTCCCTGGCTTCGACTCAAGAGGAATACCAACTTTCCACAAGCACCTCAAGAGGAGGCTTCTCTAAGCTACAGGTGTGTGAGAGGGATCGTGAGTTGGTGGACTCAAGTGGAATGGACACCGAGATTCTCTGACTCGAAGTAAGGCCGGATATCCCTGCAGTGAATTGAATGCAGGCTCGTCTTGCATCTCCCAATCGGAAGGGATGTCTGAATCCCTTGTGGAGACCACAGAAAAAGACCTAGTTCTCCGCCTCATCACGACCGGAGGCCTCACATCCTTTCAAAACTCGAGATGTTTGTGGAGATCAATGCTTCCAAAGGAGACAATGCCTGACTCCTCTTGAAAATGGATTGGAGTCCCAGGAGGCCTGTGGCACGTGGAATGGGACCCTGGGTCTCCCGCCTCACGTGGAGACACGTCCCAATTGCCATGCCAAGACTCGAGGAGAATCCCGAGGTGTCCCTCGCACCTAGGCAGGAGTCCTGACGTCGCTGAACAAACACGTGTCTGGAAGGGCCCTCCCCGTCGTAACTCGAGAATATACCCCAGGTTCCGGCCACAACTCGAGAAAAACAATGAGACTTCCCCCTCACCGCGAGAAGAGGCCCGATTCCCCTGCACTGCGTGTAGAGCAATTCCGTGTTACACATCAAACGTGAAAGGAGCCTTGATTTCCTTGATGGCACTCCAGAGAAAACCCAAGATCACTGTCTCAAGTCTAGAGGGATCCTGAGGTCACTGGAGCAACACGAAAGGGCTCCATGGACTCGAAATCAACTCGAGATGAGAGGTTAGTCCCTGGCTTCGACTCAAGAGGAATACCAATTTTCCACAAGCACCTCAAGAGGAGGCTTCTCTCAGCTACAGGTATGGGAGAGGTACCCTGAGTTTGTGGCCTCAAGTGGAATGGACACCGAGATGCTCTGACTCGAAGTAAGGCCGGATATCCCTGCAGTGAATTGAATGCAGGCTCTTCTTGCATCTCCCAAGATGAAGGGCTGTCTGAATCCCCTGTGCAGACCACAGAGAAAGACCTAGTTCTCTGCCTCATCGCGACCGGTGTCCTCACATCCTTTGAAAACTCGAGAGGTCCACGGAGATCAATGCTTCCAAAGGAGACGATGCCTGACTCCTCTTGAAAATGGATAGGAGTTCCAGGACTCCTGTGGAACTTGGAAAGGGACCCTGGGTCTCCCGCCTCACGTGGAGATGCGTCCAAATTGCCATGCCAAGACTCGAAGAGAATACCGAGGTGTCCCTCGCACCTAGACAGGAGTCCTGACGTCACTGAACAAACACGTGTCTGGAAGGGCCCTCCCCTTCTAACTCGAGAATATACCCCAGGTTCCGGTCGCAACTCGAGAAAAACCATGAGACTTCCCCCTCGCTGCGAGATGAGGCCCGATTCCCCTGCACTGCGTGCAGAGCAATTCCGTGTTCCACATCAAACGTGAAAGGAGCCTTGATTTCCTTGATGGCACTCCGGAGAAAACCCATGATCACTGTCTCAAGTCGAGAGGGATCCTGAGGTCACTGGAGCAACACGAAAGGGCTCCGTGGACCCCAAATCAACTCGAGATGATAGCTTAGTCCCTGGCTTCGACTCAGGAGGAATACCAACTTTCCACAAGCACGTCAAGTGGAGGCTTTTCTCAGCTACAGGTATGTGAGAGGAACCCTGAGTTTGTGGCCTCAAGTGGAATGGACACCGAGATGCTCTGACTCGAAATAAGGCGGGATATCCCTGCAGTGAATTGAATGCAGGCTCCTCTTGCATCTGCCAAGACGATGGAATGTCTGAATACCCTGTGGAGACCACAGAGAAAGACCTAGTTCTCCGCCTCATCGAGACAGGAGGCCTCACATCCTTTGAAAACTCGAGAGGTCCGCGGAGATCAATGCTTCCAAAGGAGACGATGCCTGACTCCTCTTGAAAATGGATAGGAGTCCCAGGATCCCTGTGGCACGTGGAAAGGGACCCTGGGTCTCCCGCCTCACGTGGAGACGCATTCCAATTGCCATGCCAAGACTCGAGGAGAATCCCGAGGTGTCCCTCGCACCTAGGCAGGAGTCTTGACGTCGCTGAAAAAACACGTGTCTGGAAGGGCCCTCCCCGTCGTAACTCGAGAATATACCCCAGGTTCCGCCCCCAACTCGAGAAAAACCATGAGACTTCCCCCTCGCCGCGAGATGAGGATGGATTCCCCTGCACTGCGTGCAGAGCAATTCCGTGTTCCACATCAAACGTGAAAGGAGCCTTGATTTCCTTGATGGCACTCCAGAGAAAACCCAAGATCACTGTCTCAAGTCTAGAGGGATCCTGAGGTCACTGGAGCCACACGAAAGGGCTCCATGGACCCCAAATGAACTCGAGATGAGAGATTAGTCCCTGGCTTCGACTCAAGAGGAATACCAACTTTCCACAAGCACCTCAAGAGGAGGCTTCTCTCAGCTACAGGTATGTGAGAGGGACCCTGAGTTTGTGGCCTCAAGTGGAATGGACACCGAGATGCTCTGACTTGAAGTAAGGCCGGATATCCCTGCAGTGAATTGAATGCAGGCTCGTCTTGCATCTCCGAAGACGAAGGGTTCTCTGAATCCCCTGTGGAGACCACAGAGAAAGACCTAGTCCTCCGCCTCAACGCGACCGGAGGCCTCACATCCTTTGAAAACTCAAGAGGTCCGCGGAGATCAATGCTTCCAAAGGAGACAATGCCTGACTCCTCTTGAAAATGGATAGGAGTTCCAGGATCACTGTGGCACGAGGAAAGGGACCCTGGGTCTCCCGCCTCACGTGGAGACGCGTCCCAATTGCCATGCCAAGACTCGAGGAGAATCCCGAGGTGTCCCTCGCACCTAGGCAGGAGTCCTGACGTCGCTGAACAAACACGTGTCTGGAAGGGCCCTTCCCGTCGTAACTCGAGAATATACCCCAGGTTCCGCCCGCAACTTGAGAAAAACCATGAGACATCCCCCTTTCCGCGAGATGAGGCCGGATTCCCCTGCACTGCGTGCAGAACAATTCCGTGTTCCACATCAAACTTGAAAGGAGCCTTGATTTCCTTGAAGGCAGTCCAGAGAAAATCCAAGATCACTGTCTCAAGCCTAGAGGGATCCTGAGGTCACTGGAGCAACAGCAAAGGGCTCCGTGGAACCCAAATCAACTCGAGATGAGAGCTTAGTCCCTGGCTTCGACTCAAGAGGAATACCAACTTTCCATAAGCACCTCAAGAGGAGGCTTCTCTCAGCTACAGGTATGTGAGAGGGACCCTGAATTTGTGGCCTCAAGTGTAATGGACACCAAAATGCTCTGACTCGAAGTAAGGCCGGATATCCCTGCAGTGAATTGAATGCAGGCTCGTCTTGCATCTCCCAAGACGAAGGGATGTCTGAATCCCCTGTGGAGACGACAGAGAAAGAACTAGTCCTCCGCCTCATCGCGACCGGAGGCCTCACATCCTTTGAAATCTCGAGAGGTCTGCGGAGATCAATGCTTCCAAAGGAGAAAATGCCTGACTCCTCTTGAAAATGGATAGGAGTCCCAGGATCCCTGTGGCACGTGGAAAGGCACCCTGGGTCTCCCGCCTAAAGTGGAGTCGCGACCCATTTGCCATGCCAAGACTCGAGGAGAATCCCGAGGTGTCCCTCGCACCTAGGCAGAGTCCTGTCGTAGCTGAACAAACACGTGTCTCGAAGGGCCCTCCCTGTCTTAACTCGAGAATATACCCCAGGTTCCGCCCGCAACTTGAGAAAAACCATGAGACATCCCCCTTGCCGCGAGATGAGGCCGGATTCCCCTGCACTGCGTGCAGAGCAATTCCGTATTCCACATCAAACTTGGAAGGAGCCTTGATTTCCTTGAAGGCACTACAGAGACAACCCAAGATCACTGTCTCAAGTCTAGAGGGATCCTGAGGTCACAGGAGCAATACGAAAGGGGTCTGTGGACCCCAAATCAACTCGAGATGAGAGCTTTGTCCCTGGCTTGGACTCAAGAGGAATACCAACTTTCCACAAGCACCTCAAGAGGAGGCTTCTCTCAGCTACAAGTATGTGAGAGGGACCCTGAGTTTGTGGCCTCAAGTGGAATGGACACCGAGATGCTCTGACTCGAAGTAAGGCCGGATATCCCTGCAGTGAATTCAATGCAGGCTCGTCTTGCATCTTCCAAGACGAAGGGATGTCTGAATGCCCTGTGTTGAAGACAGAGAAAGACCTAGTCCTCCGCCTCATCGTGACCGGAGGCCTCACATCCTTTGAAAACTCGAGCGTTCCGCACAGATCAATGCTTCCAAAGGAGATGATGCCTGAGTCCTCTTGAAAATGGATAGGAGTCCCAGGATCCCTATGGCCCGTGGAAAGGGACCCTGTGTCTCCCGCCTCACTTGGAGACGCGTCCCAATTGCCATGCAAGACTCGAGGAGAATCCCGAGGTGTCCCTCGCACCTAGGCAGGAGTCCTGACGTCGCTGAACAAACACGTGTCTGGAAGGGCCCTCCATGTCGTAACTCGAGAATATACCCCAGGTTCCGGACGCAACTCGAGAAAAACCATGAGACTTCCCCCTCGCCGCGAGATGAGGCCCGATTCCCCTGCACTGCGTGCAGAGCAATTCCGTGTTCCACATCAAACGTGAAAGGAGCCTTGATTTCCTTGATGGCACTTCAGAGAAAACCCAAGATAACTGTCTCAAGTCTAGAGGGACCCTGAGGTCACTGGAGCAACATGAAAGGGCTCCATGGACCCCAAATCAACTCGAGATGAGAGCTTAGTCCCTGGCTTTGACTCAAGAGGAATACCAACTTTCCACAAGCACCTCAAGAGGAGGCTTCTCTCAGCTACAGGTATGTGAGAGAGACCCTGAATTTGTGGCCTCAAGTGGAATGGACACCGAGATGCTCTGACTCGAAGTAAGGCCGGATATCCCTGCAGTGAATTGAATGCAGGCTCGTCTTGCATCTCCCAAGACGAAGGGTTGTCTGAATCCCCTGTGGAGACTACAGAGAAAGACCTAGTCCTCCGCCTCAACGCGACCGGAGGCCTCACATCCTTTGAAAACTCAAGAGGTCCGCCGAGATCAATGCTTCCAAAGGAGACGAAGCCTGACTGCTCTTGAAAATGGATAGGAGTCCCAGGATCCCTGTGGCACGTGGAAAGGGAAACTGGGTCTCCCGCCTCACGTGGAGACGCGTCCCAATTGCCATGCCAAGACTCGAGGAGAATCCCAAGGTGTCCCTCGCACCTAGGCAGGAGTCCTGACGTCGCTGAACAAACACGTGTCTGGAGGGGCCCTCCCCGTCGTAACTCGAGAATATACCCCAGGTTCCGGCCGCAACTCGAGAAAAACCATTAGACTTCCCCCTCGCCGCGAGATGAGGCCCGATTCCCCTGCACTGCATGCAGAGCAATTCCGTGTTCCACATCAAACGTGAAAGGAGCCTTGATTTCCTTGATGGCACTCCAGAGAAATCCCAAGATCACTGTCTCAAGTCTAGAGTGATCCTGAGGTCACTGGAGCAACACGAAAGGGCTCCGTGGACCCCAAATCAACTCGAGGTGAGAGCTTAGTCCCTGGCTTCGACTCAAGAGGAATACCAAGTTTCCACAAGCACCTCAAGAGGAGGCTTCTCTCAGCTACAGGTATGTGAGAGGAACCTGAGTTTGTGGCCTCAAGTGGAATGGACACCGAGATGCTCTGACTCGAAGTAAGGCTGGATATCCCTGCAGTGAATTGAATGCAGGCTCGTCTTGCATCTCCCAGGATGAAGGGATGTCTGAATCCCATGTGGAGACCACAGAGAAAGACCTAGTTCTCCGCCTCATCACGATCGGAGGCCTCACATCCTTTGAAAACTCGAGCGATCCGCACAGATCAATGCTTCCAAAGGAGACGATGCCTGAGTCCTCTTGAAAATGGATAGGAGTCCCAGGATCCCTGTGGCACGTGGTAAGGGACCCTGGGTCTCCTGCCTCACGTGGAGACGCGTCCCAATTGCCATGCAAGACTCGAGGAGAATCCCGAGGTGTCCCTCGCACCTAGGGAGGAGTCCTGACGTCGCTGAATAAACACGTGTCTGGAAGGGCCCTCCCCGTCGTAATTCGAGAATATACCCCAGGTTCCGGCAGCAACTCGAGAAAAACCATGAGACTTCCCCCTCGCCGCGAGATGAGGCCATATTCCCCTGCACTGCGTGCAGAGCAATTCCGTGTTCCACATCAAACGTGAAAGGAACCTTGATTTCCTTGATGGCACTCCAGAGAAAACCCAAGATCACTGTCTCAAGTCTAGAGGGATACTGAGGTCATTGGAGCAACACGAAAGGGCTGCGTGGACCCCAAATCAACTCGACATGAGAGCTTAGTCCCTGGTTTCGAGTCAAGAGGAATACCAACTTTCCACAAGCACCTCAAGACGAGGCTTCTCTCAGCTACAGGTATGTGAGAGGGACCCTGAGTTTGTGGCCTCAAGTGGAATGGACACCGAGATGCTCTGACTCGAAGTAAGGCCGGATATCCCTGCAGTGAATTGAATGCAGGCTCGTCTTGCTTCTCCCAAGACGAAGGGTTGTCTGAATCCTCTGTGGAGACCACAGAGAAAGACCTAGTCCTCCACCTCAACGCAACCGGAGGCCTCATATCCTTTCAAAACTTGAGAGGACCGCGGAGATCAATACTTCCGAAGGAGACGATGCCTGACTCCTCTTGAAAATGGATAGGAGTCCCAGGATCCCTGTGGCACGTGGAAAGGGAACCTGGGTCTCCCGCCTCACGTGGAGACGCATCCAAATTGCCATGCCAAGACTCGAGGAGAATCCCGAGGTGTCCCTCGCACCTAGGCAGGAGTCCTGACGTCGCTGAACAAACACGTGTCTGGAAGGGCCCTCCCCGTCGTAACTCGAGAATATACCCCAGGTTTGGGCCGCAACTCGAGAAAAACCATGAGACATCCCCCTTGTCGCGAGATGAGCCCCGATTCCCCTGCACTGTGTGCAGAGCAATTCCGTGTTCCACATCAAACGTGAAAGGAGCCTTGATTTCCTTGATGGCACTCCAGAGAAAACCCAAGATCACTGTCTCAAGTCTAGAGGGATCCTGAGGTCACTGGAGCAACACGAAAGGGCTCCATGGACCCCAAATCAACTCGAGATGAGCGCTTAGTCCCTGGCTTCGACTCAAGAGGAATACCAACTTTCCATAAGCACCTCAAGAGGAGGCTTCTCTCAGGTACAGGTATGTGAGAGGGACCATGAGTTTGTGGCCTCAAGTGGAATGGACACCGAGATGCTCTGACTCGAAGTAAGGCCAGATATCCCTGCAGTGAATTGAATGCAGGCTCGTCTTGCATCTCCCAAGACGAAGGGATGTCTGAATCCCCTGTGGAGACCACAGAGAAAGACCGAGTTCTCCGCCTCATCGCGACCGGAGGCCTCACATCCTTTGAAAACTCGAGAGGTCCGCGGAGATCAATGCTTCCAAAGGAGACGATGCCTGACTCCTCTTGAAAATGGTAGGAGTCCCAGGATCCCTGTGGCACGTGAAAAGGGACCCTGGGTCTCCCGCCTCACGTGGAGACGCGTCCCAATTGCCATGCCAAGACTCGAGGAGAATTCCGAGGTGTCCCTCGCACCTAGGCAGGAGTCCTGACGTCGCTGAACAAACACTTGTCTGGAAGGGCCCTCCCCATCGTAACTGGAGAATATAACCCAAGTTCGGGCCGCAACTCGAGAAAAACCATGAGATTTCCCCCTCGCCGCGAGATGAGGCCCTATTCCCCTGCACTGCATGCAGAGCAATTCCGTGTTCCACATCAAACGTGAAAGGAGCCTTGATTTCCTTGATGGCACTCCAGAGAAAACCCAAGATCACTGTCTCACGTCTAGAGGGATCCTGAGGTCACTGGACCAACAAGAAAGGGCTCCGTGGACCCTAAATCAAATCGAGATGAGAGCGTAGTCCCTGGCTTCGACTCAAGAGGAATACCAACTTTCCACAAGCACCTCAAGAGGAGGCTTCTCTCAGCTACAGGTATATTAGAGGGACCCCGAGTTTGTGGCCTCAAGTGGAATGGACACCGAGATGCTCTGACTCGAAGTAAGGCCGGATATCCCTGCAGTGAATTGAATGCAGGCTCGCCTTGCATTTCCCTAGACGAAGGGATGTCTGAATCCCCTGTGGAGACCACAGAGAAAGACCTAGTTCTCCGCCTCCTCGCGACCGGAGGCCTCACATCCTTTGAAAACTTGAGAGGTCCGTGGATATCAATGCTTCCAAAGGAGACGATGCCTGACTCCTCTTGAAAATGGATAGGAGTCCCAGGATCCCTATGGCACGTGGAAAGGGACACTGGGTCTCCCGCCTCACGTGGAGACACGTCCCAATTGCCATGCCAAGACTCGAGGAGAATCCCGAGGTGTCCCTCGCACCTAGGGAGGAGTCCTGACGTCGCTGAATAAACACGTGTCTGGAAGGGCCCTCCCCGTCGTAATTCGAGAATATACCCCAGGTTCCGGCAGCAACTCGAGAAAAACCATGAGACTTCCCCCTCGCCGCGAGATGAGGCCCGATTCCCCTGCACTGCGTGCAGAGCAATTCCGTGTTCCACATCAAACGTGAAAGGAACCTTGATTTCCTTGATGGCACTCCAGAGAAAACCCAAGATCACTGTCTCAAGTCTAGAGGGATACTGAGGTGATTGGAGCAACACGAAAGGGCTCCGTGGACCCCAAATCAACTCGACATGAGAGCTTAGTCCCTGGTTTCGAGTCAAGAGGAATACCAACTTTCCACAAGCACCTCATGACGAGGCTTCTCTCAGCTACAGGTATGTGAGAGGGACCCTGAGTTTGTGGCCTCAAGTGGAATGGACACCGAGATGCTCTGACTCGAAGTAAGGCCGGATATCCCTGCAGTGAATTGAATGCAGGCACGTCTTGCTTCTCCCAAGACGAAGGGTTGTCTGAATCCTCTGTGGAGACCACAGAGAAAGACCTAGTCCTCCACCTCAACGCACCCGGAGGCCTCATATCCTTTGAAAACTCGAGAGGACCGCGGAGATCAATACTTCTGAAGGAGACGATGCCTGACTCCTCTTGAAAATGGATAGGAGTCCCAGGATCCCTGTGGCACGTGGAAAGGGACCCTGGGTGTCCCGCCTCACGTGGAGACGCGTCCCAATTGCCATGCCAAGGCTCGAGGAGAATCCCGAGGTGTCCCTCGCACCTAGGCAAGAGTCCTGACGTGGCTGAACAAACACATGTCTGGAAGGGCCCTCCCCGTGGTAACTCGAGAATATACGCCAGGTTCCGGCCGCAACTCGAGAAAAACCATGAGACTTCCCCCTCGCCGCGAGATGAGGCCCGATTCCCCTGCACTGCGTGCAGAGCCATTCCGTGTTCCACATCAAACGTGAAAGGAGCCTTGATTTCCTTGATGGCACTCCGGAGAAAACCCATGATCACTGTCTCAAGTCGAGAGGGATCCTGAGGTCACTGGAGCAACACGAAAGGGCTCCGTGGACCCCAAATCAACTCGAGATGAGAGCTTAGTCCCTGGCTTCCAGTCAAGTGGAATACCAACTTTCCATAAGCACCTCAAGAGGAGGCTTCTCTCAGCTACAGGTATGTGAGAGGGACCCTGAATTTGTGGCCTCAAGTGTAATGGACACCAAAATGCTCTGACTCGAAGTAAGGCCGGATATCCCTGCAGTGAATTGAATGCAGGCTCGTCTTGCATCTCCCAAGACGAAGGGATGTCTGAATCCCCTGTGGAGACGACAGAGAAAGAACTAGTCCTCCGCCTCATCGCGACCGGAGGCCTCACATCCTTTGAAATCTCGAGAGGTCTGCGGAGATCAATGCTTCCAAAGGAGAAAATGCCTGACTCCTCTTGAAAATGGATAGGAGTCCCAGGATCCCTGTGGCACGTGGAAAGGGACCCTGGGTCTCCCGCCTAAAGTGGAGTCGCGACCCATTTGCCATGCCAAGACTCGAGGAGAATCCCGAGGTGTCCCTCGCACCTAGGCAGAGTCCTGTCGTAGCTGAACAAACACGTGTCTCGAAGGACCCTCCCTGTCTTAACTCGAGAATATACCCCAGGTTCCGCCCGCAACTGGAGAAAAACCATGAGACATCCCCCTTGCCGCGAGATGAGGCCGGATTCCCCTGCACTGCGTGCAGAGCAATTCCGTATTCCACATCAAACTTGAAAGGAGCCTTGATTTCCTTGAAGGCACTACAGAGACAACCCAAGATCACTGTCTCAAGTCTAGAGGGATCCTGAGGTCACTGGAGCAACAAGAAACGGCTCCGTGGACCCCAAATCAACTCGAGATGAGAGCTTAGTCCCTGGCTTCGACTCAAGAGGAATACCAACTTTCCATAAGCACCTCAAGAGGAGGCTACTCTCAGCTACAGGTATGTGAGAAGGACCCTGAATTTGTGGCCTCAAGTGTAATGGACACCAAAATGCTCTGACTCGAAATAAGGCTGGATATCCCTGCAGTGAATTGAATGCAGGCTCGTCTTGCATCTCCCAAGACGAAGGGATGTCTGAATCTCCTGTGGAGACCACAGAGAAAGACCTCGTCCTCCGCCTCATCGCGACCGAAGCCCTCACATCCTTTGAAAACTCGAGAGGTCCGCGGAGATCAATGCTTCCAAAGGAGACGATGCCTGACTCCTCTTGAAAATGGATAGGAGTCCCAGGATCCCTGTGGCACGTGGAAAGGTACACTGGATCTCCCGCCTCAGGTGGAGACGCGTCCCAATTGCCATGCCAAGACTCGAGGAGAATCCCGAGGTGTCCCTCGCACCTAGGCAGGAGTCCTGACGTCGCTGAACAAACACGTGTCTCGAAGGGCCCTCCCCGTGGTAACTCGAGAATATACCCCAGGTTCCGGCCGCAACTCGAGAAAAACCATGAGACTTCCCCTTCATCGCGAAATGAGGCCCGATTCCCCTGCACTGCATGCAGAGCAATTCCGTGTTCCACATCAAACGTGAAAGGAGCCTTGATTTCCTTGATGGTACTCCAGAGAATACCCAAGATCACTGTCTCAAGTCTAGAGGGATCCTGAGGTCACTGGAGCAACATCAAAGGGCTCTGTGGACCCCAAATCAACTCGAGATGAGAACTTATTCCCTGGCTTCGACTCAAGAGGAATACCAAGTTTCCACAAGCACCTCAAGAGGAGGCTTCTCTCAGCTACAGGTATGTGAGAGGAACCTGAGTTTGTGGCCTCAAGTGGAATGGGCACCGAGATGCTCTGACTCGAAGTAAGGCCGGATATCCCTGCAGTGAATTGAATGAAGGCTCGTCTTGCATCTCCCAAGACGAAGGGATGTCTAAATCCCCTGTGGAGACCACAGAGAAAGACCTAGTTCTCCGCCTCATCACGACCGGAGGCCTCACATCCTTTGAAAACTCGAGCGATCCGCACAGATCAATGCTTCCAAAGGAGACGATGCCTGAGTCCTCTTGAAAATGGATAGGAGTCCCAGGATCCCTGTGGCACGTCAAAAGGGACCCTGTGTCTCCCGCCTCACGTGGAGACGCATCCCAATTGCCATGCCAAGTCTCGAGGAGAATCCCGAGGTGTCCCTCGCACCTAGGCAGGAGTCCTGACGTCGCTGAACAAACACGTGTCTGGAAGGGCCCTCCCCGTTGTAACTCGAGAATATACCGCAGGTTCCGAACGCAACTCGAGAAAAACCATGAGACTTCCCCCTCGCCGCGAGATGAGGCCCGATTCCCCTGCACTGCGTGCAGAGCAATTCCGTGTTCCACATCAAACGTGAAAGGAGCCTTGATTTCCTTGATGGCCCTCCAGAGAAAACCCAAGATCACTGTCTCAAGTCTAGAGGGATCCTGAGGTCACTGGAGCAACACGAAAGGGCTCCATGGACCCCAAATCAACTCGAGATGAGAGCTTAGTCCCTGGCTTTGACTCAAGAGGAATACCAACTTTCCACAAGCACCTCCAGAGGAGGCTTCTCTCAGCTACAGGTATGTGAGAGGGACCCTGAGTTTGTGGCCTCAAGTGGAATGGACACAGAAAGGCTCTGACTCGAAGTAAGGCCGGATATCCCTGCAGTGAAGTGAATGCAGGCTCGTCTTGCATCTCCCAAGACGAAGGGATGTCTGAATCCCCTGTGGAGACCACAGAGAAAGACCTAGTTCTCCACCTCATCGCGACCGGAGGCCTCACATCCTTTGAAAACTCGAGAGGTCCGCGGAGATCAATGCTTCCAAAGGAGACGATGCCTGACTCCTCTTGAAAATGGATAGGAGTCCCAGGATCCCTGTGGCACGTGGAAAGGGACACTGGGTCTCCCACCTCACGTGGAGTCGCGTCCCAATTTCCATGCCAAGACTCGAGGAGAATTCCGAGGTGTCACTCGCACCTAGGCAGGAGTCCTGACTTCACTGAACAAACACGTGTCTGGAAGGGCCCTCCCCCTCGTAACTCGAGAATATACCCCAGGTTCCGGCCGCAACTCGATAAAAACCATGAGTCTTCCCCCTCACCCCGAGATGAGGCCTGATTCCCCTGCACTGCGTGCAGAGCAATTGCGTGTTCCACATCAAAGGTGAAAGGAGCCTTGATTTCCTTGATGGCACTCCAGAGAAAACCCAAGATCACTGTCTAAAGTCTAGAGGGATCCTGAGGTCACAGGAGCAATACGAAAGGGGTCTGTGGACCCCAAATCAACTCGAGATGAGAGCTTTGTCCCTGGCTTGGACTCAAGAGGAATACCAACTTTCCACAAGCACCTAAGTGGAGGCTTCTCTCAGCTACAAGTATGTGAGAGGGACCCTGAGTTTGTGGCCTCAAGTGGAATGGACACCGAGATGCTCTGACTCGAAGTAAGGCCGGATATCCCTGCAGTGAATTCAATGCAGGCTCGTCTTGCATCTTCCAAGACGAAGGGATGTCTGAATCCCCTGTGGAGAAGACAGAGAAAGACCTAGTCCTCCGCCTCATCGTGACCGGAGGCCTCACATCCTTTGAAAACTCGAGCGTTCCGCACAGATCAGTGCTTCCAAAGGAGATGATGCCTGAGTCCTCTTGAAAATGGATAGGAGTCCCAGGATCCCTATGGCCCGTGGAAAGGGACCCTGTGTCTCCCGCCTCACTTGGAGACGCATCCCAATTGCCATGCAAAGTCTCGAGGAGAATCCCGAGGTGTCCCTCGCACCTAGGCAGGAGTCCTGAAGTCGCTGAACAAACACGTGTCTGGAAGGGCCCTCCCCGTCGTAACTCGAGAATATACCCCAGGTTCCAGCCGCAACTAGAGAAAAAACATCAGACTTCCCACTCGCCACGAGATGAGGCCCGATTTCCCTGCACTGCGTGCAGAGCAATTCCGTGTTCCAAATCAAACGTGAAAGGAGCCTTGATTTCCTTGATGACACTCCAGAGAAAACCCAAGATCACTGTCTCAAGTCTAGAGGGATCCTGAGGTCACTGGAGCAACACGAAAGGGCTCCGTGGACCCCAAATTCACTCGAGATGAGAGCTTAGTTACTGGCTTCGAATCAAGAGGAATACCAACTTTCCACAAGCACCTCAAGAGGAGGCTTCTCTCAGCTACAGGTATGTGAGAGGGACCCTGAGTTTGTGCGCTCAAGTGGAATGGACTCCGAGATGCTCTGACTCGAAGTAAGGCCGAATATCCTTGCAGTGAATTGAATGCAGGCTCGTCTTGCATCTCCCAAGACGAAGGGATGTCTGAATACCATGTGGAGACCACAGAGAAAGACCTAGATCTCCGCTTCACATCGATCAGAGGCCTCACGTCCTTTGAAAACTCGAGAGGTCCTCGGAGATCAATGCTTCCAAAGGAGACGATGCCTGACTCCTCTTGAAAATGGATAGGTGTCCCAGGATCCCTGGGGCACGTGGAAAGGGACCCTGGGTCTCCCGCCTCACGTGGAGACACGTCCCAATGGCCAGGCCAAGACTCGAGGAGAATCCCGAGTTGCCCCTCGCACCTAGGCAGGAGTCCTGACGTCGCTGAACAAACACGTGTCTGGAAGGGCCCTTCCGGTCGTAACTCGTGAGTGTACCCCAGGTTCCGGCCGCAACTCGAGAAAAACCATGAGACTTCCCCCTCGCCCCAAGATGAGGCCCGATTCCACTGCACTGCGTGCAGAGCCACTCCGTGTTCCAAATCAAACGTGAAATGAGACTTGATTTCCTTGATGGCACTCCAGAGAACACCCAAGATCATTGTCTCAAGTCTAGAGGGATCCTGAGGTCACTGTAGCAACACGAAAGGGCTCCGTGGACCCCAAATCAACTCGAGATGAGAGCTTCGTCCCTGGCTTCGACTCAAGAGGAATACCCACTTTCCACAAGCACCTCAAGAGAAGGCTTCTCTCAGCTACAGGTATGTGAGAGGGACCCTGAATTTGTGGCCTCAAGTGGAATGGACACCGAGATGCTCTGACTCGAAGGAAGGCCGGATATCCCTGCAGTGAATTGAATGCAGGCTCGTCTTACATCTCCCACGACGAAGGGATGTCTGAATCCCCTGTTGAGACCAAGGAGAAAGACCTAGTTCTCCGCCTCATCGCGACCGGAGGCCTCACGTCCTTTGAAAACTCGAGAGGTCCGCGGAGATCAATGCTTCCTAAGGAGACGATGCCTGACTCCTCTTGAAAATGGATAGGAGTCCCAGGATCCCTGTGGCACGTGGAAAGGGACCCTGGGTCTCCCGCCTCACGTGGAGACGCGTCCCAATGGCCATGCCAAGACTCGAGGAGAATCCCGAGGTGTCCCTCGCACCGAGGCAGGAGTCCTGACGTCGCTGAACAAACACGTGTCTGGAAGGGCCCTCCCCGTCGTAACTCGAGAATATACCCCAGGTTCCGGCCGCAAGTGGAGAAAAATCATGAGACTTCCCCCTCGCCGCGAGATGAGGCCCGATTCCCCTGCACTGCGTGCAGAGAACTTCCTTGTTACACATCAAACATGAAAGGAGCCTTGATTTCCTTGATGGCACTCCAGAGAACACCCAAGATCACTGTCTCAAGTCTAGAGGGATCCTGAGGTCACTGTAGCAACACGAAAGGGCTCCGTGGACCCCAAATCAACTCGAGATGAGAGCTTCGTCCCTGGCTTCGACTCTAGAGGAATACCCACTTTCCACAAGCACCTCAAGAGGAGGCTTCTCTCAGCTACAGGTATGTGAGAGGGACCCTGAGTTTGTGGCCTCAAGTGGAATGGACACCGAGATGCTCTGACTCGAAGGAAGGCCGGATATCCCTGCAGTGAATTGAATGCAGGCTCGTCTTGCATCTCCCACGACGAAGGGATGTCTGAATCCCCTGTGGAGACCAAGGAGAAAGACCTAGTTCTCCGCCTCATCGCGACCGGAGGCCTCACGTCCTTTGAAAACTCGAGAGGTCCACGGAGATCAATGATTCCAAAGGAGACGATGCCTGACTCCTCTTGAAAATGGATAGGAGTCCCAGGATCCCTGTGGCACGTGGAAAGGGACCCTGGGTCTCCCGCCTCACGTGGAGACGCGTCCCAATGGCCATGCCAAGACTCGAGGAGTATCCCGAGGGGTCCCTCGCACCCAGGCAGGAGTCCTGACGTCGCTGAACAAACACGTGTCTGGAAGGGCCCTTCCGGTCGTAATTCGTGAGTGTACCCCAGGTTCCTGCCGCAACTCGGGAAAAACCATGAGACTTCCCCCTCGCCGCGAGATGAGGCCCGATTCCCCTGCACTGCATGCAGAGCAACTCCGGGTTCTAAATCAAACGTGAAATGAGACTTGATTTCCTTGATGGCACTCCAGAGAACACCCAAGATCACTGTCTCAAGTCTAGAGGGATCCTGAGATCACTGTAGCAACACTAAAGGGCTCCATGGACGCCAAATCAACTCGAGATGAGAGCTTAGTCCCTGGCTTCGACTCAAGAGGAATACCCACTTTCCACAAGCACCTCAAGAGGGGGCTTCTCTCAGCTACAGGTATGTGAGAGGGACCCTGAGTTTGTGGCCTCAAGTGGAATGAACACCGAGATGCTCTGACTCGAAGGAAGGCCGGATATCCCAGCAGTGAATTGAATGCAGGCTCTTCTTGCATCTCCCACGACGAAGGGATGTCTGAATCCCCTGTGGAGACCACAGAGAAAGACCTAGTTCTCCGCCTCATCGCGATCGGAGGCCTCACGTCCTTTGAAAACTCGAGAGGTCCGCGGAGATCAATGCTTCCAAAGGAGACGATGCCTGACTCCTCTTGAAAATGGATAGGAGTCCCAGGATCCCTGTGGCACGTGGAAAGGGACCCTGGGTCTCCCGCCTCACGTGGAGACACGTCCCAATGGCCAGGCCAAGATTCGAGGAGAATCCCGAGGTGTCCCTCGCACCTAGGCAGGAGTCCTGACGTCGCTGAACAAACACGTGTCTGGAGGGGCCCTCCCCGTCGTAACTCGAGAATATACCCCAGGTTCCGGCCGTAACTCGAGAAAAACCGGGAAACTTCCCCCTCGCCGCGAGATGAGGCCCGATTCCCCTGCACTGCGTGCAGAGCAATTCCGTGTTCCACATCAAACCTGAAAGGAGCCTTGATTTCCTTGATGGCACTCCAGAGAAATCCCAAGATCACTGTCTCAAGTCTAGAGGGATCCTGAGGTCACTGGAGCAACACGAAAGGGCTCCGTGGACCCCAAATCAACTCGAGATGAGAGCTTAGTCCCTGGCTTCGACTCAAGAGGAATACCAACTTTCCACAAGCACCTCAAGAGGAGGCTTCTCTCAGCTACAGGTATGTGAGAAGGACCCTGAGTTTGTGGCCTCAAGTGGAATGGACACCGAGATGCTCTGACTCGAAGTAAGGCCGGATATCCCTGCAGTGAATTGAATGCAGGCTCGTCTTGTATCTCCCAAGACGAAGGGTTGTCTGAATCCCCTGTGGAGACCACAGAGAAAGACGTAGTCCTCCGCCTCAACGCGACCGGAGCCCTCAAATCCTTTGAAAACTCGAGAGGTCCGGGGAGATCAATGCTTCCAAAGGAGACGATGCCTGACTCCTCTTGAAAATGGATAGGAGTCCCAGGATCCCTGTGGCACGTGGAAAGGTACACTGGATCTCACGCCTCAGGTGGAGACGCGTCCCAATTGCCATGCCAAGACTCGAGGAGAATCCCGAGGTGTCCCTCGCACCAAGGCAGGAGTCCTGACGTCGCTGAACAAACACGTGTCTCGAAGGGCCCTCCCCGTGGTAACTCGAGAATATACCCCAGGTTCCGGCCGCAACTCGAGAAAAACCATGAGACTTCCCCTTCTTCGCGAAATGAGGCCCGATTCCCCTGCACTGCATGCAGAGCAATTCCGTGTTCCACATCAAACATGAAAGGAGCCTTGATTTCCTTGATGGCACTCCAGAGAAAACCCAAGATCACTGTCTAGAGTCTAGAGGGATCCTGAGGTCACTGTAGCAACACGAACGGGCTCCGTGGACCTCAAATCAACTCGAGATGAGAGCTTAGTCCCTGGCTTCGACTCAAGGGGAATACCAACTTCCACAAGCACCTCAAGAGGAGGCTTCTCTCAGCTATAGGTATGTGAGAGAGACCCTGAGATTGTGGCCTCAAGTGGAATTCACACGGAGATGCTATGACTCGAAGTAAGGCCGGATATCCCTGCAGTGAATTGAATGCAGGCTCGTCTTGCATCTCCGAAGACGAAGGGATCTCTGAATCCCCTGTGGAGACGACAGAGAAAGACCTAGTCCTCCACCGCATCCCGACAGCAGGCCTCACATCCTTTGAAAACTCGAGAGGTCCGCGGAGATCAATACTTCCCAAGGAGACGATGCCTGACTCCTCTTGAAAATGGATAGGAGTCCCAGCATGCCTGTGGCACGTGGAAAGGGAGCCTGGGTCTCCCGCATCACGTGGAGACGCGTCCCAATTGCCATGCCAAGACTCGAGGAGAATCCCGAGGTGTCCCTCGCACCTAGGCAGGAGTCCTGACGTCGCTGAACAAACAGGTGTCTGGAAGGGCCCTCCCCGACGTAACTCGAGAATATACCCCAGGTTCCGGCCGCAACTTGAGAAAAACCATGAGTCTTCCCCCTCGCAGCGAGATGAGGCCCGATTCCCCTGCACTGCGTGCAGAGCAATTCCGTGTTCCACATCAAACGTGAAAGGAGCCTTGATTTCCTTGATGGCACTCCAGAGAAAACCCAAGGTCACTGTCTCAAGTCTAGAGGGATCCTGAGGTCACAGGAGCAACACGAAAGGGCTCCGTGGACCCCAAATCAAGTCGAGATGAGAGCTTAGTCCCTGGCTTCGACTCAAGAGGAATACCAACTTTCCACAAGCACCGCAAGAGGAGGCTTCTCTCAGCAAAAGGTATGGGAGAGGGACCCTGAGTTTGTGGCCTCAAGTGGAATGGACAGCGAGATGCTCTGACTCGAAGTAAGGCCGGATATCCCTGCAGTGAATTGAATGCAGGCTCGTCTTGCATCTCCCAAGGCGAAGGGTTGTCTGAATCCCCTGTGGAGACCACAGAGAAAGACCTAGTCCTCCACCTCAACGCAACCGGAGGCCTCACATCGTTTGAAAACTCGAGAGGTCCGTGTAGATCAGTACTTCTGAAGGAGAAGATGCCTGACTCCTCTTGAAAATGGATAGGAGTCCCAGGATCCCTGTGGCACGTGGAAAGGGACCCTGGGTCTCCCGCCTCACGTGGAGACGCGTCCCCATTGCCATGCCAAGACTCGAGGAGAATTCCGAGGTGTCCCTCGCACCTAGGCAGGAGTCCTGACGTCGCTGAACAAACACGTGTCTGGAAGGGCCCTCCCCGTCGTAACTCGAGAATATACCCCAGGTTCCGGCCGCAACTCGAGAAAAACCATGAGACTTCCCCCACGCCGCGAGATGAGGCCCGATTCCCCTGCACTGCGTGCAGAGCAATTCCGTTTCCACATCAAACGTGAAACGAGCCTTGATTTCCTTGATGGCACTCCCGAGAAAACCCAAGATCACTGTCTCAAGCCTAGAGGGATCCTGAGGTCACTGGACCAACAGGAAAGGGCTCCGTGGACCCCAAATCAACTCGAGATGAGAGCTTAGTCCCTGGCTTCGACTCAAGAGGAATACCAACTTTCCACAAGCACCTCAAGAGGAGGCTTCTCTCAGCTACAGGTATGTGAGAGGGACCCTGAGTTTGTGGCCTCAAGTCGAATGGACACCGAGATGCTCTGACTCGAAGTAAGGCCGGATATCCTTGCAGTGAATTGAATGCAGGCTCGTCTTGCATCTCCCAAGACGAAAGGATGTCTGAATCCCCTGTGGAGACCACAGAGAAAAACCTAGTTCTCCGCCTCATAACGACTGGAGGCCTCACATCCTTTGAAAACTCGAGAGGTCCGCGGAGATCAACGCTTCCAAAGGGGACGATGCCTGACTCCTCTTGAAAATGGATAGGAGTAACAGGATCCCTGTGGCACGTGGAAAGGGAACCTGGGTCTCCCACCTCACGTGGAGATGCGTCCCAATTGCCATGCCAAGACTCGAGGAGAATCCCGAGGTGTCCCTCGCACCTAGGCAGGCGTCCTGACGTCCCTGAACAAACACTTGTCTGGAAGGGCCCTCCCCGTCGTAACTCGAGAATATACCCCAGGTTCTGGCCGCAACTCGAGAAAAACCATGAGACTTCCCCCTCGCCGCGAGATGAGGCCCGATTCCCCTGCACTGCGTGCAGAGCAATTCCCTGTTGCACATCAAACCTGAATGGAGCCTTGATTCCTTGATGGCCATCCAAAGAATACCCAAGATCACTGTATCAAGTCTAGAGTGATCCTGACGTCACTGTAGCAACACGAAAGGGCTCCGTGGACCCTAAATCAACTCGAGATGAGAGCTTAGTCCCTGGCTTCGACTCAAGAGGAATACCAAATTTCCACAAGCACCTCAAGAGGAGGCTTCTCTCAGCTACAGGTATGTGAGAGGGACCCTGAGTTTGTGGCCTCAAGTGGAATGGACACCGAGATGCTCTGACTTGAAGTAAGGCCGGATATCCCTGCAGTGAATTGAATGCAGGCTCGTCTTGCATCTCCCAAGAGGAAGGGATGTATGAATCCCCTGTGGAGACGACAGAGAATGACCTAGTTCTCTGCCTCATCGCGACCGGAGGCCTCACATCCTTTGAAAACTCGAGAGGTCCGCGGAGATCAATGCTTCCAAAGGGGACGATGCCTGACTCCTCTTGAAAATGGATAGGAGTCCCAGGATCCCTGTGGCACGTGGAAAGGGACACTGGGTCTCCCGCCTCACGTGGAGACGCGTCCCAATTGCCATGCCAAGACTCGAGGAGAAACCCGCGGTATCCCTCGCACCTATGCAGGCGTCCTGACGTCGCTGAACAAACACTTGTCTGGAAGGACCCTCCCCGTCGTAACTCGAGAATATACCCCAGGTTCCTGGCCGCAACTCGAGAAAAATTATGAGACTTCCCCCTCGCCGCGAGATGAGGCCCGATTCCCCTGCATTGCGTGCAGAGCAATTCCGTGTTCCATATCAAACGTGAAAGGAGCCTTGATTTCCTTGATGGCACTCCAGAGAAAACCCAAGATCACTGTCTCAAGTCTAGAGGGATCCTGAGGTCACTGGAGCAACACGAAAGGGCTCAGTGGACCACAAATCAACTCGAGATGAGAGCTTAGTCCCTGGCTTCGAATCAAGAGGAATGCCAACTTTCCACAAGCCCTTCAAGAAGAGGCTTCTCTCAGCTACAGGTATGTGAGAGGGACCCTGAGTTTGTGGCCTCAAGTGAAATGGACACCGAGATGCTCTGACTCGAAGTAAGGCCGGATATCCCTGCAGTGAATTGAATGCAGGCTCGTCTTGCATCTCCCAAGACGAAGGGATGTCTGAATCCCCTGTGGAGACCACAGAGAAAGACCTAGTTCTCCGCCTCATTGTGTACGGAGGCCTCACAACCTTTGAAAATTCGAGAGGTCCGCGAAGATCAATGCTTCCAAAGGAGACGATTCCTGACTCCTCTTGAAAATGGATAGGAGTCCCAGGATAGCTGTGGCACGTGGAAAGGGACCCTGGGTCTCCCGCCTAATGTGGAGTCACGGCCCATTTGCTATGCCAAGACTCGAGGAGTACCCCGAGATTTCCCTTGCACCTAGGCAGGCATCTTGACTTCGCTGAACAAACACGTTTCTGGAAGGGCCCTCCCCGTCGTAACTCGAGAGTATAACCCAGGTTCCGGCCGTAACTCGAGAAAAACCATGAGACTTCCCCCTCGCCGCGAGATGAGGCCCGATTCCCCTGCACTGCGTGCAGAGCCATTCCGTGTTCCACATCAAACGTGAAAGGAGCCTTGATTCCCTTGACGGCACTCCAGAGAAAACCCAAGATCACTGTCTCAAGTCTAGAGGGATCCTGAGGTCTCTGAAGCAACACGAAAGGTATCCGTGGACCCCAAATCAACTCGAGATGAGAGCTTAGTACCTTGCTTCGAATCAAGAGGAATACCAACTTTCCACAAGCACCTCAAGAGGAGGCTTCTCTCAGCTACAGCTATGTGAGAGGGACCCTGAGTTTGTGGCCTCAAGTGGAATGGACACCAAGATGCTCTGACTCGAAGTAAGGCCGGATATCCCTGCAGTGAATTGAATGCAGGCTCGTCTTGCATCTCCCAAGACGAAGGGATGTCCGAATCCCCTCTGAAGACCACAGAGAAAGACCTAGTTTTCCGCATCATCGCGACCGGAGGCCTCACATCCTTTGAAAACTCGAGAGGTTCGTGGAGATCAATGCTTCCAAAGGAGACGATGCCTGACTCCTCTTGAAAATGGATAGGAGACCCAGGATCACTGTGGCACGTGGAAAGGGACCCTGGGTCTCCCGCCTCACGTGGAGACGCGTCCCCATTGCCATGCCAAGACTCGAGGAGTATCCCGAGGTGTCCCTCGCACCTAGGCAGGAGTCCTGACGTCGCTGAAAAAACACGTGTCTGGAAGGGCCCTCCCCGTCGTAACTCGAGAATAAACCCCACGTTCCGGCCGAAACTCGAGAAAAACCATGAGACTTCACCCTCGCCGCGAAATGAGACCCGATTCCCCTGCACAGCATGCAGAGCAATTCCGGGTTGCACATCAAACGTGAAAGTAGCCTTGATTTCCTTGATGGCACTCCAGAGAAAACCCAAGATCACTTTCTCAAGTCTAGAGGGATCCTGAGGTCACTGGAGCAACAAGAAAGGGCTCCGTGGACCCCAAATCAACTCGAGATGAGAGCTTAGTCCCTGGCTTCGACTCAAGAGGAATACCCACGTTTCACAAGCACCTCAAGAGGAGGCTTCTGTCAGCTACAGGTATGTGAGAGGGACCCTGAGTTTGTGGCCTCAAGTGGAATGGACACCGAGATGCTCTGACTCGAAGTAAGGCCGGATATCCCTGCAGTGAATTGAATGCAGGCTCGTCTTGCATCTCCCAAGACGAAGGGATGTCTGAATCCCCTGTGGAGATGACAGAGGAAGACCTAGTCCTCCGCCTCATTGGGACCGGAGGCCTCACATACTTTGAAAACTCGAGAGTCTGCGGAGATCAATGCTTCCAAAGGAGACGATGCCTGAATCCTCTTGAAAATGGATAGGAGTCCCAGGATCCCTGTGGCACGTGGAAAGGGACCCTGGGTCTCCCGCCTCACGTGGAGACGTGTCCCAATTGCCATGCCAAGACTCGAGGAGTATCCCGAGGTGTCCCTCGCACCTAGGCAGAAGTCCTGACGTCGCTGAACAAACACGTGTCTGGAAGGGCCCTCCCCGTCGTAACTCGAGAATATACCCCAGGTTCCGGCCTCAACTCGAGAAAAACCATG
Source organism: Dama dama (assembly GCF_033118175.1). Taxonomy (NCBI): domain Eukaryota; kingdom Metazoa; phylum Chordata; class Mammalia; order Artiodactyla; family Cervidae; genus Dama; species Dama dama. Next base: position 446,120 of record NW_026870924.1, on the reverse strand, counting down.
AGACTTCCCCCTCGCCACGAGATGAGGCCCGATTCCACTGCACTGCGTGCAGAGCAATTCCGTGTTCCACATCAAAGGTGAAAGGAGCCTTGATTTCCTTGATGGCACTCCAGAGAAAACCCAAGATCACTGTCTCAAGTCTAGAGGGATCCTGAGGTCACTGGAGCAACACGAAAGAGCTCCGTAGAACCCAAATCTACTCGAGATGAGAGCTTAGTCCTTGGCTTCGACTCAAGAGGAATACCAACTTTCCACAAGCACCTCAAGAGGAGGCTTCTCTCAGCTACAGGTATGTGAGAGGGACCCTGAGTTTGTGGCCTCAAGTCGAATGGACACCGAGATGCTCTGACTCGAATTAAGGCCGGATATCCCTGCAGTGAATTGAATGCAGGTTCGTCTCGCATCTCCCAAGACGAAGGGATGTCTGAATCCCCTGTGGAGACCACAGAGAAAGACCTAGTCCTCCGCCTCATCGAGACCGGAGACATCACATCCTGTGAAAAATTGAGAGGTCTGCAGAGATCAATGCTTCCAAAGGAGACGATGCCTGACTCCTCTTGAACATGGATAGGAGATCCAGGATCCCTGTGGCACGTGGAAAGGGACGCTGGGTCTCCCGCTTCACGTGGAGACGCGTCCCAATTGCCATGCCAAGACTCGAGGAGAATCCCGAGGTGTCCCTCGCACCTAGGCAGGAGTCCTGACGGCGCTGAACAAACACGTGTCTGGTAGGGCCCTCCCCGTTGTAACTCGAGAATATACCCCAGGTTCCGGCCGCAACTCGAGAAAAACCATGAGACTTCCCCCTCGCCGCGTGATGAGGCCCGATTCCCCTGCAATGCGTGCAGAGCAATTCCGTGTTCCACATCAAACGTGAAAGGAGCCTTGATTTCCTTGATGGCACTTCAGAGAAAACCCAAGATCACTGTCTCATCTAGAGGTATCGTGAGGTCACTGGAGTAACACGAAATTTCTCCGTGGACCCCAAATCAATTGGAGATGAGAGCTTAGTCCCTGGCTTCGACTCAAGAGGAATACCCACGTTTCACAAGCACCTCAAGAGGAGGCTTCTGTCAGCTACAGGTATGTGAGAGGGACCCTGAGTTTGTTGCCTCAAGTGGAATGGACACCGAGATGCTCTGACTCGAAGTAAGGCCGGATATCCCTGCAGTGAATTGAATGCAGGCTCGTCTTGCATCTCCCAAGACGAAGGGATGTCTGAATCCCCTGTGGAGACCACAGAGAAAGACCTAGTCCTCCGCCACAACGCGACCGGAGGCCTCACATCCTTTGAAAACTCGAGAGTTCCGCGGAGATCAATGCTTCCAAAGGAGACGATGCCTGACTCCTCTTGAAAATGGATAGAGTCCCAGGATCCCTGTGGCACGAGGAAAGGGACCCTGGGTCTCCCGCCTCACGTGGAGACGCGTCCCCATTGCCATGCCAAGACTCGAGGAGAATCCCGAAGTGTCCCTCGCACCTAGGCAGGAGTCCTGACGTCGCTGAACAAACACGTGTCTGGAAGGGCCCTCCCCGTCGTAACTCGAGAATATACCCCAGGTTCCGGCCTCAACTCGAGAAAAACCATGAGACTTCCCCCTCGCTGCGAGATGAGGCCCGATTCCCCTGCACTGCGTGCAGAGCAATTCCGTGTTCCACATCAAACGTGAAAGGAGCCTTGATTTCCTTGATGGCACTCCAGAGAAAACCCAAGATCACTGTCTCAAGTCTAGAGGGATCCTGAGGTCACTGTAGGAACACGAAATTTCTCTGCGGACCCCAAATCAACTCGAGATGAGAGCTTAGTCCCTGGCTTTGACTCAAGAGGAATACCAACTTTCCACAAGCACCTGAAGAGGAGGCTTCTCTCAGCTACAGGTATGTGAGAGGGACCCTGAGTTTGTGGCCTCAAGTGGAATGGACACCAAGATGCTCTGACTCGAAGTAAGGCCGGATATCCCAATAGTGAATTGAATGCAGGCTCGTCTTGCATCTCCCAAGATGAAGGGATGTCTGAATTCCCTGTGGAGACGACAGAGAAAGACCTAGTCCTCTGCCTCATCGAGACCGGAGGCATCACATCCTTTGAAAACTCGAGAGGTCTGCGGAGGTCAATGTTTCCAAAGAAGACGATGCCTGACTCTTCTTGAAAATGTATAGGAGTCCCAGGATCCCTGTGGCACGTGGAAAGGGACCCTTGGTCTCCCGCCTCAGGTGGAGACGCGTCCCAATTGCCATGCCAAGACTCGAGGAGAATCCCGAGGTGTCCCTCGCACCTAGGCAGGAGTCCTGACGTCGCTCAACAAACACGTGTCTGGAAGGGCCCTCCCCGTTTTAACTCGAGAATATACCCCAGGATCCGGCCGCAACTCGAAAAAAACCATGAGACTTCCCCCTCGCCGCGAGATGAGGCCCGATTCCCCTGAACTGCGTGCAGAGCAATTCCGTGTTCCACATCAAACGTGAAAGGAGCCTTGATTTCCTTGATGATACTGCAGAGAAATCACAAGATCACTGTCTCAAGTCTAGCGGGATCCTGAGGTCACTGGAGCAACAAGAAAGGGCTCCGTGCACCCCAAATAAACTCGAGATGAGAGCTTAGTCCCTGGCTTCGACTCAAGAGGAATACCAACTTTTCACAAGCACCTCAAGTGGAGGCTTCTCTCAGCTACAGGTATGTGAGAGGGACCCTGAGTATGTGGCCTCAAGTGGAATGAACACCGAGATGCTCTGACTCGAAGTAAGGCCGGATATCCCTGCAGTGAATTGAATGCAGCCTCGTCTTGCATCTCCCAAGACGAAGGGATGTCTGAATCCCCTGTGGAGACAACAGAGAAAGACCTAATTCTCCGCCTCATCGCGACCTGTGGCCTCACATAGTTTGAAACTCGAGAGGTCCACGGAGATCAATGCTTCCAAAGGAGACGATGCCTGACTCCTCTTGAAAATGGATAGGAGTCCCAGGATCCCTGTGGCACGTGGAAAGGGACCCTGGGTCTCCCGCCTCACGTGGAGAAGCGTCCCCATTGCCATGCCAAGACTCGAGGAGAATCCCGAGGTGTCCCTCGCACCTAGGCAGGAGTCCTGACGTCGCTGAACAAACACGTGTCTGGAAGGGCCCTCCCCGTCGTAACTCGAAAATATACCCCAGGTTCCGGCCTCAACTCGAGAAAAACCATGAGACTTCCCCCTCGCTGCGAGATGAGGCCCGATTCCCCTGCACTGCGTGCAGAGCAATTCCGTGTTCCACATCAAACGTGAAAGGAGCCTTGATTTCCTTGATGGCACTGCAGAGAAAACGAAGGTCACTGTCTCAAGTCTAGAGGGATCCTGAGGTCACTGTAGCAACACGAAAGGGCTCCGTGGACCCCAAATAAACTCGAGATGAGAGCTTAGTCCCTGGCTTCGACTCAAGAGGAATACCAACTTTTCACAAGCACCTCAAGTGGAGGCTTCTCTCAGCTACAGGTATGTGAGAGGGACCCTGAGTTTGTGGCCTCAAGTGGAACGGACACTGAGATGGTCTGACTCGAAGTAAGGCCGGATATCCCTGCAGTGAAATGAATGCAGGCTCGTCTTGCATCTACATAGACGAAGGGATGTCTGAATCCCCTGTGGAGACCACAGAGAAAGACCTAGTCCGCAGCCTCATCAAGACCGGAGGCCTCACATCCTTTGAAAACTTGAGAGGTCTGCGGAGATCAATGCTTCCAAAGGAAACGATGCCTGACTCTTCTTGAAAATGGATAGAAGTCCCAGGATCCCTGTGGTACGTTTAAAGGGACCCTGGGTCTCCCGGCTCCCGTGGAGACGCGTCCCAATTGCCATGCCAAGACTCGAGGAGAATCCCGAGGTGTCCCCCGCACCTAGGCAGGAGTCCGACGTCGCTGAACAAACACGTGTCTGGAAAGGCCCTCCCCATCGTAACTCGAGAATATACCCCAGGTTCCGGCCGCAACTCGAGAAAAACCATGAGACTTCACCCTCGCCGCGAAATGAGGCCCGATTCCCCTGCACTGCGTGCAGAGCAATTCCGTGTTCCACATCAAACGTGAAAGGAGCCTTGATTTCCTTGATGGCACTCCAGAAAAAACCCAAGATCACTGTCTCAAGTCTAGAGGGATCCTGAGGTCACTGGAGGAACACGAAATTTCTCTGCGGACCCCAAATCAACTTGAGATGAGAGCTTAGTCCCTGGCTTTGACTCAAGAGGAATACCAAATTTCCACAAGCACCTAAAGAGGAAGCTTCTCTCAGCTACAGGTATGTGAGAGGGACCCTGAGTTTGTGGCCTCAAGTGGAATGGACACCAAGATGCTCTGACTCGAAGTAAGGCCGGATATCCCTGCAGTGAATTGAATGCAGGCTCGTCTTGCATCTACATAGACGAAGGGATGTCTGAATCCCCTGTGGAGACCACAGAGAAAGACCTAGTCCGCAGCCTCATCAAGACCGGAGGCCTCACATCCTTTGAAAACTCGAGAGGTCTGCGGAGATCAATGCTTCCAAAGGAGACGATGCCTGACTCTTCTTGAAAATGGATAGAAGTCCCAGGATCCCTGTGGCACGTTTAAAGGGACCCTGGGTCTCCCGGCTCCCGTGGAGACGCGTCCCAATTGCCATGCCAAGACTCGAGGAGAATCCCGAGGTGTCCCCCGCACCTAGGCAGGAGTCCGACGTCGCTGAACAAACACGTGTCTGGAAAGGCCCTCCCCATCGTAACTCGAGAATATACCCCAGGTTCCAGCCGCAACTCGAGAAAAACCATGAGACTTCCCCCTCGCCGCGAGATGAGGCCCGATTCCACTGCACTGCGTGCAGAGCAATTCCGTGTTCCACATCAAACGTGAAAGGAGCCTTGATTTCCTTGATGGCACTCCAGAGAAAACCCAAGATCACTGTCTCAAGTCTAGAGGGATCCTGAGGTCACTGGAGCAATACGAAAGGGCTCCGTGCACCCCAAATCAACTCGAGATGAGAGCTTAGTCCCTGGCTTCGACTCAAGAGGAATACCAACTTTCCATAAGCACCTCAAGAGGAGGCTTCTCTCAGCTACAGTTATGTGAGAGGGACCCTGAGTTGCTGGCCTCAAGTGGAATGGACACTGAGATGGTCTGACTCGATGTAAGGCCGGATATCCTTGCAGTGATTTAATGCAGGCTCGTCTTGCATTTCCCAAGACGAAGGGATGTCTGAATACCCTGTGGAGACCACAGAGAAAGACCTAGTCCTCCACTCATCGCGACCGGAGGCCTCACATCCTTTGAAAAGTCGAGAGGTCTGCGGAGATCAATGCTTCCAAAGGAGACGATGCCTGACTCCTCTTGAAAATGGATAGGAGTCCCAGGATCCCTGTGGCACGTGGAAAGGGACCCTGGGTCTCCGGCCTCACGTGGAGACGCGTCCCAATTGCAATGCCAAGACTCGAGGAGAATCCCGAGGTGTCCCTCGCACCTAGGCAGGAGTCCTGACGTCGCTGAACAAACACGTGTCTGGAAGGGCCCACCCCGACGTAACTCGAGAATATACCCCAGGTTCCGGCCACAACTCGAGAAAAACCATGAGACTTCCCCCTCGCCGCGAGATGAGGCCCGATTCCCCTGAACTGCGTGCAGAGCAATTCCGTGTTCCACATCAAACGTGAAAGGAGCCTTGATTTCCTTGATGATACTGCAGAGAAATCACAAGATCACTGTCTCAAGTCTAGCGGGATCCTGAGGTCACTGGAGCAACAAGAAAGGGCTCCGTGCACCCCAAATAAACTCGAGATGAGAGCTTAGTCCCTGGCTTCGACTCAAGAGGAATACCAACTTTTCACAAGCACCTCAAGAGGAGGCTTCTCTCAGCTACAGGTATGTGAGAGGGACCCTGAGTATGTGGCCTCAAGTGGAATGAACACCGAGATGCTCTGACTCGAAGTAAGGCCGGATATCCCTGCAGTGAATTGAATGCAGCCTCGTCTTGCATCTCCCAAGACGAAGGGATGTCTGAATCCCCTGTGGAGACAACAGAGAAAGACCTAATTCTCCGCCTCATCGCGACCTGTGGCCTCACATAGTTTGAAACTCGAGAGGTCCACGGAGATCAATGCTTCCAAAGGAGACGATGCCTGACTCCTCTTGAAAATGGATAGGAGTCCCAGGATCCCTGTGGCACGTGGAAAGGGACCCTGGGTCTCCCGCCTCACGTGGAGAAGCGTCCCCATTGCCATGCCAAGACTCGAGGAGAATCCCGAGGTGTCCCTCGCACCTAGGCAGGAGTCCTGACGTCGCTGAACAAACACGTGTCTGGAAGGGCCCTCCCCGTCGTAACTCGAAAATATACCCCAGGTTCCGGCCTCAACTCGAGAAAAACCATGAGACTTCCCCCTCGCTGCGAGATGAGGCCCGATTCCCCTGCACTGCGTGCAGAGCAATTCCGTGTTCCACATCAAACGTGAAAGGAGCCTTGATTTCCTTGATGGCACTGCAGAGAAAACGAAGGTCACTGTCTCAAGTCTAGAGGGATCCTGAGGTCACTGTAGCAACACGAAAGGGCTCCGTGGACCCCAAATAAACTCGAGATGAGAGCTTAGTCCCTGGCTTCGACTCAAGAGGAATACCAACTTTTCACAAGCACCTCAAGTGGAGGCTTCTCTCAGCTACAGGTATGTGAGAGGGACCCTGAGTTTGTGGCCTCAAGTGGAATGGACACTGAGATGGTCTGACTCGAAGTAAGGCCGGATATCCCTGCAGTGAAATGAATGCAGGCTCGTCTTGCATCTACATAGACGAAGGGATGTCTGAATCCCCTGTGGAGACCACAGAGAAAGACCTAGTCCGCAGCCTCATCAAGACCGGAGGCCTCACATCCTTTGAAAACTTGAGAGGTCTGCGGAGATCAATGCTTCCAAAGGAAACGATGCCTGACTCTTCTTGAAAATGGATAGAAGTCCCAGGATCCCTGTGGTACGTTTAAAGGGACCCTGGGTCTCCCGGCTCCCGTGGAGACGCGTCCCAATTGCCATGCCAAGACTCGAGGAGAATCCCGAGGTGTCCCCCGCACCTAGGCAGGAGTCCGACGTCGCTGAACAAACACGTGTCTGGAAAGGCCCTCCCCATCGTAACTCGAGAATATACCCCAGGTTCCGGCCGCAACTCGAGAAAAACCATGAGACTTCACCCTCGCCGCGAAATGAGGCCCGATTCCCCTGCACTGCGTGCAGAGCAATTCCGTGTTCCACATCAAACGTGAAAGGAGCCTTGATTTCCTTGATGGCACTCCAGAAAAAACCCAAGATCACTGTCTCAAGTCTAGAGGGATCCTGAGGTCACTGGAGGAACACGAAATTTCTCTGCGGACCCCAAATCAACTTGAGATGAGAGCTTAGTCCCTGGCTTTGACTCAAGAGGAATACCAAATTTCCACAAGCACCTAAAGAGGAAGCTTCTCTCAGCTACAGGTATGTGAGAGGGACCCTGAGTTTGTGGCCTCAAGTGGAATGGACACCAAGATGCTCTGACTCGAAGTAAGGCCGGATATCCCTGCAGTGAATTGAATGCAGGCTCGTCTTGCATCTACATAGACGAAGGGATGTCTGAATCCCCTGTGGAGACCACAGAGAAAGACCTAGTCCGCAGCCTCATCAAGACCGGAGGCCTCACATCCTTTGAAAACTCGAGAGGTCTGCGGAGATCAATGCTTCCAAAGGAGACGATGCCTGACTCTTCTTGAAAATGGATAGAAGTCCCAGGATCCCTGTGGCACGTTTAAAGGGACCCTGGGTCTCCCGGCTCCCGTGGAGACGCGTCCCAATTGCCATGCCAAGACTCGAGGAGAATCCCGAGGTGTCCCCCGCACCTAGGCAGGAGTCCGACGTCGCTGAACAAACACGTGTCTGGAAAGGCCCTCCCCATCGTAACTCGAGAATATACCCCAGGTTCCAGCCGCAACTCGAGAAAAACCATGAGACTTCCCCCTCGCCGCGAGATGAGGCCCGATTCCACTGCACTGCGTGCAGAGCAATTCCGTGTTCCACATCAAACGTGAAAGGAGCCTTGATTTCCTTGATGGCACTCCAGAGAAAACCCAAGATCACTGTCTCAAGTCTAGAGGGATCCTGAGGTCACTGGAGCAATACGAAAGGGCTCCGTGCACCCCAAATCAACTCGAGATGAGAGCTTAGTCCCTGGCTTCGACTCAAGAGGAATACCAACTTTCCATAAGCACCTCAAGAGGAGGCTTCTCTCAGCTACAGTTATGTGAGAGGGACCCTGAGTTGCTGGCCTCAAGTGGAATGGACACTGAGATGGTCTGACTCGATGTAAGGCCGGATATCCTTGCAGTGATTTAATGCAGGCTCGTCTTGCATTTCCCAAGACGAAGGGATGTCTGAATCCCCTGTGGAGACCACAGAGAAAGACCTAGTCCTCCACTCATCGCGACCGGAGGCCTCACATCCTTTGAAAAGTCGAGAGGTCTGCGGAGATCAATGCTTCCAAAGGAGACGATGCCTGACTCCTCTTGAAAATGGATAGGAGTCCCAGGATCCCTGTGGCACGTGGAAAGGGACCCTGGGTCTCCGGCCTCACGTGGAGACGCGTCCCAATTGCAATGCCAAGACTCGAGGAGAATCCCGAGGTGTCCCTCGCACCTAGGCAGGAGTCCTGACGTCGCTGAACAAACACGTGTCTGGAAGGGCCCACCCCGACGTAACTCGAGAATATACCCCAGGTTCCGGCCACAACTCGAGAAAAACCATGAGACTTCCCCCTCGCCGCGAGATGAGGCCCGATTCCCCTGCACTGTGTGCAGAGCAATTCCGTGATCCACATCAAACATGAAAGGAGCCTTGATTTCCTTGATGGCACTCCAGAGAAAACCCAAGATCACTGTCTCAAGTCTAGAGGAATCCTGAGGTCACTGGAGGAACACGAAATTTCTCCGTGGACCCCAAATCAACTCGAGATGAGAGCTTAGTCCCTGGCTTCGACAAAAGAGGAATACCAACTTTCCACAAGCACCTCAAGAGGAGGCTTCTCTCAGCTACAGGTATGTGAGAGGGACCCTGAGTTTGTGGCCTCAAGTGGAATGGACACTGAGATGCTCTGACTCGAAGTAAGGCCGGATATCCCTGCAGTGAATTGAATGCAGGCTCGTCTTGCATCTCCCAAGACGAAGGGATGTCTGAATCCCCTGTGGAGACGACAGAGAAAGTCTTAGTCCTCCGCCTCATCGCGACCGGAGGCATCACATCTTTGAAAACTCGAGAGGTCTGCGGAGATCAATGCTTCCAAAGGAGATGATGCTTGACTCCTCTTGAAAATGGATAGGAGTGCCAGCATTCCTGTGGCATGTGGAAAGGGACCCTGGGGCTCCCGCTTCACGTGGAGACGCGTCCCAATTGCCATGCCAAGACTCGAGGAGAATCCCGAGATGTCCCTCGCACCTAGGCAGTATTCCTGACTTCGCTGAACAAACACGTGTCTGGAAGGGCCCTTCCCGTCGTAACTCGAGAATATACCCCAGGTTCCGGCCACAACTCGAGAAAAACCATAAGCCTTCCCCCTCGCCACGAGATTAGGCCCGATTCCCCTGCACTGCGTGCAGAGCAATTCCGAGTTCCACATCCAACGTGAAAGGAGCCTTGATTTCCTTGATGGCACTCTAGAGAATACCCAAAAACATGACAAGGTGTGAAAAATACGAAGAGCATGACAAGGTGTGAAAAATTCCAGGAGCATGACGAGATGTGAAAAATTCGTGGAGCATGAAAAAGTCTGAAAAATACGAGGAGCATGACAAGTGTGAAAAATATGAGGAGCATGGAAAGGTGTGAAAAATACGAGGAGCTTGTAAAGGTCTGCAAAATACGAGGAGCATGAAATGGTGTGAAAAATACGAAGAGCGTGAAAAGTTGTGAAAAATATGAAGAGTGTGAAAAGGACTGAAAAATACGAGGAGCATGAAAAGGTCTGAAAAATACGAGGAGCATAAAAATGTGTGAAAAATACGAGGAGCATGAAAAGGTGTGAAAAATAGGAAGAAAATGAATAGGTCTGAAAAATACGAGGAGCATGAAAGGTGTTAAAATTTCGAAGAGCAGGAAAAGGTGTGAAAAATACGAGAAGCATGACAAGGTGTGAAAAACACGTGCAGCATGACAAGATGTGAACACTACGAGGAGCATGAAAAAGTCTGAAAAATTCGAGGAGCATGACAAGGTGTGAAAAATATGAGGAGCATGAAAGTGTCTGAAAAATGAGAGGAGCATGAAAACGTGTGAAAAATACGAGGAGCATGGAAATGTCGGACAAAATTGAGGAGCATGAGAAGATCTGAAAAACATGAGAGCCTTAAAAGGTGTGAAGATTCGAGGAGCAGGATAAGGTGAGAAAAATACAAGGAGCATGAAAAGGTCTGAAAAATACGAGGAGCAATAAAAGGTGTGAGAAATTCGAGGAGCAAGAAAAGGTGAGAAATATACGAGGAGCATGAAAAGGTCTGAAAATTATGAGGAGCATGACAGGTGTGAAAAACACGAGGAGCATGAAAAGGTGTGAAAAATACGAAGAGCATGAAAAGGTCTGAAAAATATGAGGAGCATGAAAAGGTGTAAAAAATATGAAGAGCGTGAAAAGGTGTGAAAAATACGAGGAGCATGACAAGGTGTGAAAATTACGAGGAGCATGAAAAGGTGTGAAAAATTCGAGTAGCAGGAAAAGGTGTGAAAAATACGAGGAGCATGAAAAGTTCTGAAAAATACAAGGAGCATGACAGGTGTGAAAAATACGAGGAGCATGACAGGGTGTGAAAAATTCGAGAAGCATGAGAAGGTCTGAAAAACAAGAGGAGCATGACAAGGTGTGAAATATACGAGGAGCATGAAAAATTGTCAAAAATACGAGGAACGTGAAAAGGTCTGAAAAATACGAGGAGCATGAACAAGTCTGAAAAATACGATGAGCATAAAAAGTTGTCAAAAATACGAAGAGAGTGAAAAGGTGTGAAAAATATGAAGAGCGTGAAAAGGTTTGAAATATTCGAGGAGCATGAAAATGTCTGGAAAATACGAGGAGCATGAAAAGATGTGAAAAATACGAAGAGCAGGAAAAGGTGTGAAAAATATGAAGAGCATGAAAAGCTTTGAAAAATACGAGGAGCATGACAAGGTGTGAAAAATACGAGGAGCATGAAATGGTGTGAAAATTTCGAAGAGCAGGTAAGGTGTGAGAAATATGAGGAGCATGAAAAGGTGTGAAATATACGAGGAGCATGACAAGGTGTGAAAAATACGAAGAGCAGGAAAAGGTGTGAAAAATATGAAGAGCATGAAAAGCTTTGAAAAATACGAGGAGCATGACAAGGTGTGAAAAATACGAGGAGCATGAAAAGGTGTGAAAAATATGAAGAGCATGAAAAGGTGGGAAAAAGATGAGGAGCATGACAAGCTGTGAAAATTTCGAGGAGCATGTAAAGGTCTGAAAAATACGAGGAGCATTAAAACGTGTGAAAAACCCGAGGAGCAAGAAAAGGTGTGAAAAATACGAGGATCATGACAAGGTGTGAAAAATATGAGGAGCATGACAAGTTGAGAAAAATACGAGGAGCATGACAAGGTGTGAAAAGTAGGAGGAGCATGAAAATGTCTGAAAAATATGACGAGCATGACAAGGTGTGAAAAATATGAGGAACATGAAAAGGTGTGAAAAATATGAAGAGCATGAAAAGGTGTGAAAAATACGAGGAGGATGAAGAGGTCTGAAATATACGAGGAGCATGAAACGGTGTGAAATATTCGAGGAGCATGAAAGGTGTGATAAATACGAAGAGCGTGAAAACGTGTGAAAAATACGAAGAGCATGAAAAGGTCTGAAAATTACAAGGAGCATGAAAAGGTTTCAAAAATACGAAGAGCGCGAACAGGTGTGAAAAATATGAAGAGCGTGAAAAGGTTTGAAAAATTCGAGGAGCATGAAAAGGTGTGAAAAATATGAGGAGCTAGAAAAGGTGTGAAAAATTCGAGGAGCAGGAAAAGTTCTGAAATATACGAGGAGCATGAAAACGTGGGAAAAATCCAAGGAGCAGGAAAAGGTGTGAAAAATACGAGGAGCACGGAAAGGTGTAAAAAATTCAAAGACCAGGAAGAGGTGTGTAAAATACGAGGAGCATGAAAAGGTGTCAAAACTACGAAGAGCGTGAAAACGTGTGAAAAAAATGAAGAGCTTGAAAAGGTCTGAAAAATAGGAGCAAGAAAAGGTATGAAAAATATTAGGAGCAGGAAAAGGTGTGAAAAATACGAGGAGCAGGAAAAGGTGTGAAAAATTCGAGGAGCAAAAAAGGTGTGAAAAATACAAGGAGTATTGAAAAGGTCTGAAAAACATGAGGAGCATGAAAAGGTGTGAAAAATACGAGGACCATGAAAATGTCTGAAAAATACGAGGAGCATGAAAAGGAGTGAAAAATACGAGGAGCATGAAAAGGTGTGAAAAATAGGAGGAGGATGAAAAGTTGTGAGAAATTCAAAGAGCAGGAAAAGGTATGAAAAACACGAGGAGCATGAAAAGTTCTGTAAAATACGAGGAGCATGAAACAGTGCGATAAATATGAGGAGCATGACAGGGTGTGAAAAATACGAGGGGGATGAAATGGTGTGAAAAATTCCAAGAGCAGGAAAAGGTGTGAAAAATACGAAGAGCAAGAAAATGTGTGAAAAATACAAGGATCATTACATGGTGTGAAAAATACGAGGAGCATGACAAGGTGTGAAAAATAGGAAGAGCATGAAAAGGTGTGAAATATACGAGGAGCATGAAAAGGTGTCAAAAATACGGAGAGCGTGAAAAGGTGTGAAAAATATGAAGAGCGTGAAAAGGTGTGAAAATTCGAGGAGCATGAAAAGGTCTGAAAAATACGAGGAGCATGAAAAGGTGTGAAAAATCCGAGTGGCAGGAAAAGGTGTGAAAAATACGAGGAGCTTGAAAAGATCTGAAAAATACGAGGAGCATGAAAAGGTCTGAAAAATATGCGGAGCATGAAAAGGTCTGAAAAATATGCGGAGCATGAAAAGGTGTGAAAAATACGAAGAGCATGGAAAGGTGTGAAAAATTCAAAGAACAGGAAAAGGTGTGAAAAAAATGAGGAGCATGAAAAGGTGTGAAAAATACGAGAACAGCAAAAGGTGTGAAAAATACGAAGAGCATGGAAAGGTGTGAAAAATTCAAAGAACAGGAAAAGATGTGAAAAAAATGAGGAGCATGAAAAGGTGTGAAAAATTCGAAGAGTAGGAAAAGGTGTGAAAAATACGAGGAGAATGAAAAGGTGTGAAAAATGCGAAGAGCGTGAAAAGATGTGAAAAATACGAGTGGCATTAAAAGGTGTGAAAATCACGAGAGCAGGAAAAGGTGAAAAATACGAGAAGCATGGAAAGATGTGAAAAATTCAAAGAACAGGAAAAGGTGTGAAAAATACGAGGAGCACGAAAAGGTCTGACAAATACCAGGAGCATGACAAGGTGTGAAAAATACGAGGAGCATGAAAAGGTCTGAAAAATACGAGGAGCAGGACAAGGTTTGAAAAATATGAAGAGAATGAAAAGGTCTGAAAAATACGATGACCATGAAAAGTTGTGAAAAATACGAGGAGAATGAAATGGTGTGAAAAATAGGAAGAACAGGAATAGGTCTGAAAAATATGAGGAGCATGAAAAGGTGTGAAAAATACGACAGCAGGAAAAGGTGTGAAAAATACGAGGAGCATAGAAAGGTGTGAAAAATTCAAAGACCAGGAAAAGGTGTGAAAAATACGAGGAGCATGAAAAGGTGCCAAATATATGAAGTGCGTGAAAAGGTGTGAAAAATATGAAGAGCGTGAAAAGGTCTGAAAAATACGAGGAGCATGACATCGTGTGAAAAATACGAGGAGCATGAAAATGTGTCAAAAATACGAAGAGTGTGAAAAGGTGTGAAAAGTACGAGGAGCATGAAAATGTGTGAAAAATACGAGGATCAGGAAAAGGTGTGAAAAATACGAGGAGGATGAAAAGGTGAAAAACACGAGGAGCATGACAAGGTGTGAAAAAAACGAGGAGCATGAAAAACCTTGAAAAATACGAGGAGCATGACAAGGTTTGAAAATATGAAGAGCATGAAAAGGTCTGAAAAATACGAGGAGCATGAAAATGTGTGAAAAATACGAGGAGCATGACAAGGTGTGAAAAATAGGAAGAGCATGAAAAGGTGTGAAATAGACGAGGAGCATGAAAAGGTGTCAAAAATACGGAGAGCGTGAAAAGGTGTGAAAAATATGAAGAGCGTGAAAAGGTGTGAAAATTCGAGGAGCATGAAAAGATCTGAAAAATACGAGCATGAAAAGGTCTGAAAAATATGCGGAGCATGAAAAGGTCTGAAAAATATGCAGAGCATGAAAAGGTGTGAAAAATACGAGAACAGGAAAAGGTGTGAAAATTACGAGGAGCATGAAAAGGTGTGAAATATCCGAGTGGCAGGAAAAGGTGTGAAAAATACGAGGAGCTTGAAAAGATCTGAAAAATACGAGCATGAAAAGGTCTGAAAAATATGCGGAGCATGAAAAGGTCTGAAAAATATGCAGAGCATGAAAAGGTGTGAAAAATACGAGAACAGGAAAAGGTGTGAAAATTACGAGGAGCATGAAAAGGTGTGAAAAATTCGAAGAGTAGGAAAAGGTGTGAAAAATACGAGGAGAATGAAAAGGTGTGAAAAATGCGAAGAGCGTGAAAAGATGTGAAAAATACGAGTGGCATGAAAAGGTGTGAAAATCACGAGAGCAGGAAAAGGTGAAAAATACGAGAAGCATGGAAAGATGTGAAAAATTCAAAGAACAGGAAAAGGTGTGAAAAATACGAGGAGCACGAAAAGGTCTGACAAATACGAGGAGCAGGACAAGGTTTGAAAAATATGAAGAGAATGAAAAGGTCTGAAAAATACGAGGAGCATGAAAAGTTGTGAAAAATACGACAGCAGGAAAAGGTGTGAAAAATACGAGGAGCATAGATAGGTGTGAAAAATTCAAAGACCAGGAAAAGGTGTGAAAAATACGAGGAGCACGAAAAGGTCTGACAAATACGAGGAGCAGGACAAGGTTTGAAAAATATGAAGAGAATGAAAAGGTCTGAAAAATACGAGGAGCATGAAAAGTTGTGAAAAATACGACAGCAGGAAAAGGTGTGAAAAATACGAGGAGCATAGATAGGTGTGAAAAATTCAAAGACCAGGAAAAGGTGTGAAAAATACGAGGAGCATGAAAAGGTGCCAAATATATGAAGTGCGTGAAAAGGTGTGAAAAATATGAAGAGCGTGAAAAGGTCTGAAAAATACGAGGAGCATGAAAAGGTCTGAAAAATATGAGGAGCATGAAACGGTGTGAAAAATTCGAAAAGCAGGAAAAGATGTGAAAAATACGAGCAGCAGGAAAAGGGGTGAAAAATACGAGGAGCAAGAAAAGATGTGAAAAATACGAGGGGGAGGAAAAGGTGTAAAAATTTCGAGTAGCAAAAAAGGTGTTTAAATTACAAGGAGCATTGAAAAAGTCTGAAAAATTCGAGGAGCATGACATCGTGTGAAAAATACGAGGAGCATGAAAATGTGTCAAAAATACGAAGAGTGTGAAAAGGTGTGAAAAGTACGAGGAGCATGAAAATGTGTGAAAAATTCGAAGAGTAGGAAAAGGTGTGAGAAATACGAAAAGAATGAAAAGGTGTGAAACATAAGAAGAGAGTGAAAAGGTGTGAAAAATACGAGGAGCATGAAAAGTTGTCAAAAATTCAAAGAGCAGGAAAAGTTGTAAAAAATCGAGGAGCATGGAAAGGTGTGAAAAATACGAAAGCAGGAAAAAGTGACAAATACGAGGAGCATGGAAAGGTGTGAAAAATTCAAAGACCAGGAAAAGGTGTGAAAAACACAAGGAGCATGAAAAGGTGTAAAACATCCGAGGATCGGAAAAGGTGTGAAAAATACGAGGAGGATGAAAAGGTGAAAAATACGAGGAGCATGACAAGGTGTGAAAAATACAAGGAGCATGAAAAGCCTTGAAAAATACGAGGAGCATGACAAGGTTTGAAAATATGAAGAGCATGAAAAGGTCTGAAAAATACGAGGAGCATGACAAGGTGTGAAAAATACGAGGAGCATTGAAAGGTGTAAAAAATACGAGGAGCATGGCAAGGTGTGAAAAATTCAAAGGCCAGGAAAAGGTGTGAAAAACACATGGAGCATGAAAAGGTGTAAAAAATCCGAGGATCAGGAAAAGGTGTGAAAAATACGAGGAGCATTGAAAGGTGTGAAAAATACGAGGAGCATGAAAAGGCGTGAAAATACGAGGAGCAAGAAAAGGTGTGAAAAATACAAGGAGCATGAAAAGGTGTGAAAAATACAAGGAGCATGAAAAGGTGTGAAAAATATGAGGAGCTAGAAAAGGTGTGAAAAATACGAGGATCAGTAAAAGTTCTGAAATATACGAGGAGTATGAAAACGTGTGAAAAATCCGAGAAGCAGGAAAAGGTGTGAAAAATATGAGAGGCATGGAAAGGTGTGAAAAATTCAAAGACCATGAAAAGGTGTGAAAAATACGAGGAGCATGAAAAGGTATCAAAAATATGAAGAGCGTGAAAAAGTGTGAAAAATATGAAGAGCTTGAAAAGGTCTGAAAAATACAAGGAGCATGTAAAGGTTTCAAAAATATGAAGAGCGTGAACAGGTGTGAAAAATAAGAAGAGCGTGAAAAGCTCTGAAAAATTCGAGGAGCATGAAAAGGTGTGAAAAATATGAGGAGCCAGAAAAGGTGTGAAAAATACGAGGATCAGTAAAAGTTCTGAAATATATGAGGAGTATGAAAACGTGTGAAAAAACCGAGGAGCAGGAAAAGGTGTGAAAATTACGAGGAGCATGGAAAGGTGTGAAAAATTCATAGACCATGAAAAGGTGTGAAAAATACGAGGAGCATGAAAAGGTGTCAAAAATACGAACAGCGTGAAAAGGTGTGAAAAATATCAAGAGCTTGAAAAGGTCTGAAAAATACGAGAAGGATGAAAAGGTCTGAAAAATACGAGGAGAATGAAACGATGTGAAAAATTCGAAGTGCAGGAAAAGGTGTGAAAAATAAGAGGAGCATGACAACGTGTGAAAAATACGAAGAGCAGGAAAAGGCGTGAAAAACACGAGGAGCATGAAAATTTCTGAAAAATACGAGGAGCATGAAACGGTGTGATAAATAAGAGGAGCATGACAGGGTGTGAAAAATACGAGGAGGATGAAAAGGTGTGAAAATTTCAAAGAGCAGGAAAAGGTGTGCAAAATACGAGGAGGATGAAAAGGTGTGAAAAATCCGAGGAGCATTACATGGTGTGAAAAATACGAGGAGCATGACAAGGTGTGAAAAATAGGAAGAGCATGAAAAGGTGTGAAATATACGAGGAGCATGAAAAGGTCTGAAAAATACGAGGAGCATGAAAAGGTGTCAAAAATACGGAGAGCGTGAAAAGGTGTGAAAAATATGAAGAGCGTGAAAAGGTCTGAAAAATACAAGGAGCATGAAAAGGTGTGAAAAATACAAGGAGCATGACATGGTGTGAAAAATACGAGGAGTATGACAAGGTGGGAAAATTGGAAGAACATGAAAAGGTGTGAAATATACGAGGAGCATGAAATGGTCTGAAAAATTCGAGGAGCATGAAGTGTTGTGTAAAATACGAGAACAGGAAAAGGTGTGAAAAATACGAAGAGCATGGAAAGGTGTTAAAAATTCAAAGAACAGGAAAAGGTGTGAAAAATACGAGGAGCATGAAAAGGTGTCAAAAATTCAAAGAACAGGAAAAGGTGTGAAAAATACGAGGAGCATGTAAAGGTATGACAAATACGAGGAGCATGACAAGGTGTGAAAAATACGAGGAGCATGAAAAGCCTTGATATATACGAGGGGCATGAAAAGGTTTGAAAAATATGAAGAGCATGGAAAGGTCTGAAAAATACGAGGAGCATTAAAAGGTGTGAAAAATACGAAGAGCGTGAAAAGTTGTGAAAAATATGAGGAGCATGAAAAGGTGTGAAAAATTTGAAGAGCGTGAAAAGGTCTGAAAAATTTGAGGAGCACGAAAAGGTCTGAAAAATATGAGGAGCATGAAAAGTTTTCAAAAATATGAAGAGCATGAACAGGTGTGAAAAATATGAAGAGTGTGAAAAGGTCTGAAAAATACGAGGAGCATGAAAAGATTTCAAAAATACGAAGAGCGTGAACAGATGTGAAAATTATGAGGAGCATGACAAGGTATGAAAAATACGAGGAGCAGGAAAAGGCGTGAAAAACACGAGGAGCATGAAAATTTCTGAAAAATACGAGGAGCATGAAATGGTGTGATAAATAGGAGGAGAATGACACGGTGTGAAAAATACGAGGAGGATGAATAGGTGTGAAAAAACTCGAAGAGCAGGAAAAGGTGTGAAAAATACAAGGAGCATGAAAAGATGTGAAAAATCCGAGGAGCATTACATGGTGTGAAAAATACGAGGAGCATGACAAGGTGTGAAAAATAGGAAGAGCATGAAAAGGTGTGAAATATACGAGGAGCATGACAGGGTGTGAAAAATACGAGGAGCATGAAACGGTGTGATAAATAGGAGGAGAATGACACGGTGTGAAAAATACGAGGAGGATGAATAGGTGTGAAAAAACTCGAAGAGCAGGAAAAGGTGTGAAAAATACAAGGAGCATGAAAAGATGTGAAAAATCCGAGGAGCATTACATGGTGTGAAAAATACGAGGAGCATGACAAGGTGTGAAAAATAGGAAGAGCATGAAAAGGTGTGAAATATACGAGGAGCATGACAGGGTGTGAAAAATACGAGGAGCATGAAACGGTGTGAAAAATTCGATGAGCATGAAAAGGTGTGAAAAATTCAAAGAGCAGGAAAACGTGTGAAAAATACGAGAAGGAAAAGGAGTGAAAAATACAAGGAGAATGAAAAGGTGTAAAAAATATGAAGGTCAAGAAAAGGTGTGAAAAATATGAAGAGAAAGAAAAGGTGTGAAAAATTGGAAGAGCAGGAAAAGGTGTGAAAAATACGAGGAGAATGAACAGGTGTGAAAAATTCAAAGAGCAGGAAAAGGTGTGAAAATTACGAGGAACATGGAAAGGTGTGAAAAATACGAGGAGCATGACAAGGTGTGTAAAAATGAGGACCATGACAAGGTGTGAAAAATGTGAAGAGCATGAAAAATGTGAAAAATATGAGGAGCCTGAAAAGGTCTGAAAAATACGAGGAGCATGAAAAGGACTGAAAAATACGAGGAGCATGAAAAGGTGAGAAAAATACGAGGAGAATGAAAAGGTCTGAAAAATATGAAGAGCATGAAAAGGTCTGAAAAATACGAGGAGCATGACAAGGTGTGAAAAATACGAGGAGCATGAAAAGTCAGAAAATTATGAAGAGCATGAAAAGGGCTGAAAAATACGAGGAGCATGACAAGGTGTGTAAAATACAAAGAGCATGAAAAGGTGTGAAAAATTCAAACAGCAGGAAAACGCCTGAAAAACACGAGGTGCGGGAAAAGGTGTGAAAAATATGAGGAGCATGAAAAGGTCTGAAACACGAGGAGCATGAAAAGGTGTGAAAAATATGAGGAGCATGAAAAGGTCTGAAAAATACGCAGAGCATGAAAAGGTGTGAAAAATTCGAAGAGCAGGAAAACGTGTGAGAAATACGAGAGCAGGAAAAGTTGTGAAAAATACGAGGAGAATGAACAGGTGTGAAAAATTCGAGGAGCAGGCAAAGGTGTGAAAAATACAAGGAGAATGAACAGGTGTGAAAAATTCGAAGAGCAGGAAAAGGTGTGAAAAATACGAGGAGCATGAAAAAGTGTCAAAAATACGAGGAGCAGGAAAAGGTGTGAAAAATACGAGGAGCGTGAAAAAGTGTCAAAAATATGAGGAGCATGAGGAGGTGTATAAAATATGAGAAGTATGAAAAGGTCTGAAAAATACGAGGAGAATAAAGGTTGTGAAAAATACAAAGAGCATGAAAAGGTCTGAAAAATAACAGAAGCATGAAACGTTGTGAAAAATATGAGGAGCATTAAAAGGTGTGAAATATACGAGGAGCATGACATGGTGTGAAAAATACGAGGAGCAAGACAAGGGGGAAAATTGGAAGAGCATGAAAAGGTGTGAAATATTCGAAGAGCAGGAAATGGTGTGAAAAATACGAGAAGCAGGAAAAGGTGTGAATAATACAAGGAGCATGAAAAGGTCTGAAAAATATGAGGAGCATGAAAAGGTGTGAAATATTCGAAGAGCAGGAAAAGGTGTGAAAAATATGAAGAGCATGAAAAGGTGTGAAATATTCGAAGAGCAGGAAAAGGTGTGAAAAATATGAAGAGCATGAAAAGGTGTGAAAAATTCGAAGAGCAGGAAAAGGTGTGAAAAATACGAGGAGAATGAACAGGTGTGAAAAATTCGAAGAGCAGGAAAAGGTGTGAAATTTACGAGGAGCATGGAAAGGTCTGATAAATATGAGGAGCATGACAAGGTGTGAAAAATATGAGGAGCATGACAAGGTGTGAAAAAAAAGAAGAGCATGAAAAATGTGAAAAATACGAGGAGCATGAAAAGGTCTGAAAAATACAAGGAGCATGAAAAGGACTGAAAAATACGAGGAGAATGAAAAGGTGTGAAAAATACGAGGAGAATGAAATGGTCTGAAAAATACAAGGAGCATGAAAAGGTGTGAAATATTCGAAGAGCAGGTAAAGGTGTGAAAAATACGAGGAACATTAAAAATCTGAAAAATGCGAGAAGCCTGACAAGGGGTGAAAAATACGAGGAGCATGACAAGGTCTGAAAAATACGAGGAGCATGAGAAGATCTGAAAAATACGAGGAGCATGAAAAGTTCCGAAATATACGAGGAGCATGAAAGGCTGTGAAATATTCGAAGAGCATGAAAACGTGTGAAAATATGAGGGGCAGGAAAAGGTCTGAAAAATACGAGGAGCATGATAAAGTGTGAAAAATATGAGGGGCATAAAAAGGTGTCAAATATTCAAAGAGCATGAAAAGGTGTGAAAAATATGAAGAATGTGAAAAGCTGTGAAAATTACGAGGAGCATGAAAAGTTGTGAAAAATACGAGGAGAATGATAAGGTGTGAAAAATACAAAGAGCATGAAAAGGTCTGAAAAACACGAGGAGCATGAAAAGGTGTGAAAAATTCGAAGTGCAGGAAAAGGTGTCAAAAATAAGAAGAGCATGAAAAGGTGTGAAAAATATGAGGATCATGAAAAGGTGTGAAAAATACGAGGAGCAGGAAAATGTGTTAAAAATATGAGGATCATGAAAATGTGTGAAAAATATGAAGTGCATGAAAAATACAAGGAGCATGAAAAGGTGTGAAAAATACGAGGAGCATGACAAGGTGTGAAAAATACGAGGAGCATGAAATGTCTGAAAAATACGAGGAGTAAGAAAAGGTGTCAAAAATACGAAGAGCGGGAAAAGGGGTGAATAATTAGAAGAGCGTGAAAAGGTCTGAAAAATTCGAGGTGCCTGAAAAGGTCTGAAAAATTCGAGGTGCATGAAAAGGTCTGAAAAATACGAGGAGCATGAAATGGTGTGAAAATTTCGAAGAACAGGAAAAGGTGTGAAAAATACGAAGAGCATGAAAATGTCTGAAAAATACGAGGAGCATGAAAAGGTGTCAAAAATACCAGGAGCGGGAACAGGAGTGAAAAATATGAAGAGCGTGAAAAAGTCTGAAAAATTCGAGGAGCATGACAAGGAGTGAAAAATACGACGAGCATAAACAGGTGTGAAAAATATGAAGAGCATGAAAATTTGTGAAAAATACAAAGAGAATGAAAATGTCTGAACAAAGAAGAGTATGAAAAGGTCTGAAAAATATGAGGAGCATGAAAATGTGTGAAAATACGAGGAGCATGAAAAGGTGTGAAAAATACGAGAGTAGGAAAAGATGTGAAAAATACGAGGAGCATGAAAAGGTGTGAAAATACGGAGAGCGTGAAAAGGTCTGAAAAATATGAATAGCGTGAAAAGGTCTGAAAATTCGAGGAGCATGAAAGTGTCTGAAAAGTACGAGAAGCATGAAATGGTGTGAAAAATACGAGGAGCAGGAGAAGGTGTGAAAAATATGAGGAGCATGACAAGGTGTGAAAAATACAAGGAGCATGACAAGGTGTGAAAAATACGAGGAGCATGACAACGTGTGAAAAATCTGAGAATCAATAAAAGGTCTGAAAAATACGAGGAGCATGAAACGGTGTCAAAAATTCGAGGAGCATTAAAAGGTGTGAAAAATATGAGGGGTACGAAAAGGTCTGACAAATACGAGGAGCATGACAAGGTGTGAAAAATATGAAGAGCATGTAAAGTGTGAAAAATACGAGGAGCATGAAAAGGTCTGAGATATACGTGGAGTATGAAAAGTTGTGAAAAATACGAGGAGCATGACAAGGTCTGAAAAATACGAGGAGCATGACAAGGTGTGAAAAATAAGAGGAACATAAAAAGGCGTGAAAAATACAAAGAGCATGAAAATATATGAAAAATACGAAGAGCATGAAAATGTCTGAAAATACGAAGAGCATAACAAGTTCTGAAAAATATGAGGAGCATTAAAAAGGTTGAAAAATAAGAGGAGTATAAAATGGTGTGAAAAATACGAGAGCAGTAAAAGGCGTGAAAAATACCAAGAGCATGAAAAGGTCTGACAAATACGAGGAGCATGACAACGTGTGAAAAATATGAAGAACATGTAAAGGTGTAAAATTTACCAGGAGCATGAAACGGTCTGAAAAATAGGAGGAGCGTGAAACGCTGTTGACAACATGAAGAGCATGCAAAGGTGTGAAAAATATGAAGAGCATGAAAAGGTGTGAAAAATATGAAGAGCTTCAAAAGGTTTCAAATATATGAGGAGCATGAAACAGTCTGGAAAATAGGAGGAGCATGAAAAGGTGTTGAAAAATATGAAGAGCATGAAAAGATGTGAAAAATATGAAGAGTTTCAAAAGGTGTCAAAAATAGGAGGAGCAGGAAACGGTCTGAAAAATATGAGCAGCATAAAACGGTCTAAAAAATATGAGGAGCATGAAACGGTGTGAAAAACATGAAGAGCATGAAAAGGTGTGAAAAATATGAAGACCTTAAGAAGGTGTCAAAAATATGAGGAGCATGAAACGGTCTGAATAATAGGAGGAGCATGAAGTGGTGTTGAAAAACATGAAGAGCATGAAAAGGGGTGAAAAATATGAAGAGCTTCAAAAGGTGTCAAAAATATGAGGAGCATGAAACGGTCTGAAAATTAGGAGGAGCATGAAGTGGTGTTGAAAAACATGAAGAGCCTGAAAAGGTGTGAAATATATGACGAGCTTCAATAGGTGTCAAAAATATGAGGAGCATGAAACGGTGTTGAAAACAAGAAGAGCATGAAAAGTTGTGAAAAATATGAAGGGCTTCAAAAGGTGTCAAATATATGAGGAGCATGAAACGGTCTGAAAAAAAGGAGGAGCATGAAGCGGTGTTAAAAAACATGAAGAGCCTGAAAAGGTGTGAAAAATATGAAGAGCATGAAAAATACAGGGGCATGAAAAGGTCTGAAAAATACGAGGAGCATGAAAAGGTGTGAAAAATACGAGGAGCATGACAAGGTGTGAAAAATACGAGGAGCATGAAATGTCTGAAAAATACGAGGAGTAAGAAAAGGTGTCAAAAATACGAAGAGCGTGAAAAAGGGTGAATAATTAGAAGAGCTTGAAAAGGGCTGAAAAATACAAGGAGCATGAAAAGGTTTCAAAAATATGAAGAGCGTGAACAGGTGTGAAAAATATGAAGAGCGTGAAAAGGTCTGAAAAATTCGAGGAACATGAAAAGGTGTGAAAAATATGAGGAGCCAGAAAAGGTGTGAAAAATACGAGGATCAGTAAAAGTTCTGAAATATACGAGGAGTATGAAAACGTGTGAAAAAACCGAGGAGCAGGAAAAGGTGTGAAAGATACGAGGAGCATGGAAAGGTGTGAAAAATTCGTAGACCATGAAAAGGTGTGAAAAATACGAGGAGCATGAAAAGGTGTCAAAAATACGAACAGCGTGAAAAGGTGTGAAAAATATGAAGAGTTTGAAAAGGTCAGAAAAATACGAGGAGCATGACAAGGTCTGAAAAATACGAGGAGCATGAGAAGGTCTGAAAAATACGAGGAGCATGAAAAGGTCTGAAATATACGAGGAGCATGAAAAGCTGTGAAATATTCGAAGAGCATGAAAACGTGTGAAAATATGAGGGGCAGGAAAAGGTCTGAAAAATACGAGGAGCATGATAAAGTGTGAAAAATATGAGGAGCATGAAAAGGTCTGAAATATACGAAGAGCATGAAAAGGTCTGAAAAATATGAGGGGCATAAAAAGGTGTCAAATATTCAAAGAGCGTGAAAAGGTGTGAAAATATGAAGAATGTGAAAAGCTGTGAAAATTACGAGGAGCATGAAAAGTTGTGAAAAATACGAGGAGAATGATAAGGTGTGAAAAATACAAAGAGCATGAAAAGGTCTGAAAAACACGAGGAGCATGAAAAGGTGTGAAAAATTCGAAATGCAGGAAATAGTGTCAAAAATAAGAAGAGCATGAAAAGGTGTGAAAAATATGAGGATCATGAAAAGGTGTGAAAAATACGAGGAGCAGGAAAAGGTGTCAAAAATACGAACAGCGTGAAAAGGTGTGAAAAATATGAAGAGCTTGAAAAGGTCTGAAAAATACGAGAAGGATGAAAAGGTCTGAAAAATACGAGGAGAATGAAACGATGTGAAAAATTCGAAGCGCAGGAAAAGGTGTGAAAAATTAGAGGAGCAAGAAATGGTGTGAAAAATATGAGGAGCAGGAAAAGGTGTGAAAAATTTGAGGAGCAAAATAGGTGTGAAAAATAAAAGGAGCATTGAAAAGGTCTGAAAAATACGAGGAGCATGACAACGTGTGAAAAATACGAAGAGCAGGAAAAGGCGTGAAAAACACGAGGAGCATGAAAATTTCTGAAAAATACGAGGAGCATGAAACGGTGTGATAAATAAGAGGAGCATGACAGGGTGTGAAAAATACGAGGAGGATGAAAAGGTGTGAAAATTTCAAAGAGCAGGAAAAGGTGTGAAAAATACGAGGAGGATGAAAAGGTGTGAAAAATCCGAGGAGCATTACATGGTGTGAAAAATACGAGGAGCATGACAAGTTGTGAAAAATAGGAAGAGCATGAAAAGGTGTGAAATATACGAGGAGCATGAAAAGGTCTGAAAAATACGAGGAGCATGAAAAGGTGTGAAAAATACGGAGAGCATGAAAAGGTCTGAAAAATATGAAGAGCGTGAAAAGGTCTGAAAAATACAAGGAGCATGAAAAGGTGTGAAAAATACAAGGAGCATGACATGGTGTGAAAAATACGAGGAGCATGACTAGGTGGGAAAATTGGAAGAACATGAAAAGGTGTGAAATATACGAGGAGCATGAAATGGTCTGAAAAATACGAGGAGTAGGACAAAGTGTCAAAAATATGAGGAGCATGAACAGGTCTGAAAAATACGAGGAGCATGAAAAGGTCTGAAAAATTCGAGGAGCATGAAGTGTTGTGTAAAATACGAGAACAGGAAAAGGTGTGAAAAATACGAAGAGCATGGAAAGGTGTTAAAAATTCAAAGAACAGGAAAAGGTGTGAAAAATACGAGGAGCATGTAAAGGTATGACAAATACGAGGAGCATGACAAGGTGTGAAAAATACAAGGAGCATGAAAAGCCTTGATATATACGAGGGGCATGAAAAGGTTTGAAAAATATGAAGAGCATGGAAAGGTCTGAAAAATACGAGGAGCATTAAAAGGTGTGAAAAATACGAAGAGCGTGAAAAGTTGTGAAAAATATGAGGAGCATGAAAAGGTGTGAAAAATTTGAAGAGCGTGAAAAGGTCTGAAAAATTTGAGGAGCACGAAAAGGTCTGAAAAATATGAGGAGCATGAAAAGTTTTCAAAAATATGAAGAGCATGAACAGGTGTGAAAAATATGAAGAGTGTGAAAAGGTCTGAAAAATACGAGGAGCATGAAAAGATTTCAAAAATACGAAGAGCGTGAACAGATGTGAAAATTATGAGGAGCATGACAAGGTGTGAAAAATACGAGGAGCAGGAAAAGGCGTGAAAAACACGAGGAGCATGAAAATTTCTGAAAAATACGAGGAGCATGAAACGGTGTGATAAATAGGAGGAGAATGACACGGTGTGAAAAATACGAGGAGGATGAATAGGTGTGAAAAACTCGAAGAGCAGGAAAAGGTGTGAAAAATACAAGGAGCATGAAAAGATGTGAAAAATCCGAGGAGCATTACATGGTGTGAAAAATACGAGGAGCATGACAAGGTGTGAAAAATAGGAAGAGCATGAAAAGGTGTGAAATATACGAGGAGCATGACAGGGTGTGAAAAATACGAGGAGCATGAAACGGTGTGAAAAATTCGATGAGCATGAAAAGGTGTGAAAAATTCAAAGAGCAGGAAAACGTGTGAAAAATACGAGAAGGAAAAGGAGTGAAAAATACAAGGAGAATGAAAAGGTGTAAAAAATATGAAGGTCAAGAAAAGGTGTGAAAAATATGAAGAGAAAGAAAAGGTGCGAAAAATTCGAAGAGCAGGAAAAGGTGTGAAAAATACGAGGAGAATGAACAGGTGTGAAAAATTCAAAGAGCAGGAAAAGGTGTGAAAATTACGAGGAACATGGAAAGGTGTGAAAAATACGAGGAGCATGCCAAGGTGTGTAAAATATGAGGACCATGACAAGGTGTGAAAAATGTGAAGAGCATGAAAAATGTGAAAAATATGAGGAGCCTGAAAAGGTCTGAAAAATACGAGGAGCATGAAAAGGACTGAAAAATACGAGGAGCATGAAAAGGTGAGAAAAATACGAGGAGAATGAAAAGGTCTGAAAAATATGAAGAGCATGAAAAGGTCTGAAAAATACGAGGAGCATGACAAGGTGTGAAAAATACGAGGAGCATGAAAAGTCAGAAAATTATGAAGAGCATGAAAAGGTCTGAAAAATACGAGGAGCATGACAAGGTGTGTAAAATACAAAGAGCATGAAAAGGTGTGAAAAATATGAATAGCATGAAAGATCTGAAAAATAAGAGGAGCATGAAAAGGTCTGAAAAATAAGAGGAGCCTGAAAAGGTGTGAAAAATTCCAACAGCAGGAAAACGCCTGAAAAATATGAGGTGCGGGAAAAGGTGTGAAAAATATGAGGAGAATGAAAAGGTCTGAAAAATACGAGGAGCATGAAAAGGTGTGAAAAATTCGAAGAGCAGGAAAACGTGTGAAAAATACGAGAGCAGGAAAAGGTGTGAAAAATACGAGGAGAATGAACAGGTGTGAAAAATTCGAGGAGCAGGCAACGGTGTGAAAAATACGAGGAGAATGAACAATTGTGAAAAATTCGAAGAGCAGGAAAAGGTGTCAAAAATACGAAGAGCATCAAAAGGTGTGAAATATATGAAGAGCGTGAAAAGGTCTGAAAAATACGAATGGCATGAAAAGGTGTGAAAAATACAAGGAGCATGAAAAGGTCGGAAATTTATGAAGAGCATGAAAAGGTCTGAAAAATACGAGGAGCACGACAAGGTGTGAAAAATACAAAGAGCATGTAAAGGTGTGCAAAATATGAATAGCATGAAAGATCTGAAAAATACGAGGAGCATGAAAAGGTCTGAAAAATAAAAGGAGCCTGAAAAGGTGTGAAAAATTCAAACAGCAGGAAAACGCCTGAAAAACACGAGGTGCGGGAAAAGGTGTGAAAAATATGAGGAGCATGAAAAGGTCTGAAACACGAGGAGCATGAAAAGGTGTGAAAAATATGAGGAGCATGAAAAGGTCTGAAAAATACGCAGAGCATGAAAAGGTGTGAAAAATTCGAAGAGCAGGAAAACGTGTGAGAAATACGAGAGCAGGAAAAGGTGTGAAAAATACGAGGAGAATGAACAGGTGTGAAAAATTCGAGGAGCAGGCAAAGGTGTGAAAAATACAAGGAGAATGAACAGGTGTGAAAAATTCGAAGAGCAGGAAAAGGTGTGAAAAATACGAGGAGCATGAAAAAGTGTCAAAAATACGAGGAGCAGGAAAAGGTGTGAAAAATACGAGGAGCGTGAAAAAGTGTCAAAAATACGAGGAGCATGAGGAGGTGTATAAAATATGAGAAGTATGAAAAGGTCTGAAAAATACGAGGAGAATAAAGGTTGTGAAAAATACAAAGAGCATGAAAAGGTCTGAAAAATAACAGAAGCATGAAACGTTGTGAAAAATATGAGGAGCATTAAAAGGTGTGAAATATACGAGGAGCATGACATGGTGTGAAAAATACGAGGAGCCAGACAAGGGGGAAAATTGGAAGAGCATGAAAAGGTGTGAAATATTCGAAGAGCAGGAAACGGTGTGAAAAATACGAGAAGCAGGAAAAGGTGTGAATAATACAAGGAGCATGAAAAGGTCTGAAAAATATGAGGAGCATGAAAAGGTGTGAAATATTCGAAGAGCAGGAAAAGGTGTGAAATATATGAAGAGCATGAAAAGGTGTGAAAAATTCAAAGAGCAGGAAAAGGTGTGAAAAATATGAAGAGCATGAAAAGGTGTGAAAAATTCGAAGAGCAGGAAAAGGTGTGAAATTTATGAGGAGCATGGAAAGGTCTGATAAATATGAGGAGCATGACAAGGTGTGAAAAATATGAGGAGCATGACAAGGTGTGAAAAAAAAGAAGAGCATGAAAAATGTGAAAAATACGAGGAGCATGAAAAGGTCTGAAAAATACAAGGAGCATGAAAAGGACTGAAAAATACGAGGAGCATGAAAAGGTGTGAAAAATACGAGGAGAATGAAATGGTCTGAAAAATACAAGGAGCATGAAAAGGTGTGAAATATTCGAAGAGCAGGTAAAGGTGTGAAAAATACGAGGAACATTAAAAATCTGAAAAATGCGAGAAGCCTGATAAGGGGTGAAAAATACGAGGAGCATGACAAGGTCTGAAAAATATGAGGAGCATGAGAAGATCTGAAAAATACGAGGAGCATGAAAAGTTCCGAAATATACGAGGAGCATGAAAAGCTGTGAAATATTCGAAGACCATGAAAACGTGTGAAAATATGAGGGGCAGGAAAAGGTCTGAAAAATACGAGGAGCATGATAAAGTGTAAAAAATATGAGGAGCATGAAAAGGTCTGAAATATACGAAGAGCATGAAAAGGTCTGAAAAATATGAGGGGCATAAAAAGGTGTCAAATATTCAAAGAGCGTGAAAAGGTGTGAAAAATATGAAGAATGTGAAAAGCTGTGAAAATTACGAGGAGCATGAAAAGTTGTGAAAAATACGAGGAGAATGATAAGGTGTGAAAAATACAAAGAGCATGAAAAGGTCTGAAAAACACGAGGAGCATGAAAAGGTGTGAAAAATTCGAAGTGCAGGAAAAGGTGTCAAAAATAAGAAGAGCATGAAAAGGTGTGAAAAATATGAGGATCATGAAAAGGTGTGAAAAATACGAGGAGCAGGAAAATGTGTTAAAAATATGAGGATCATGAAAATGTGTGAAAAATATGAAGTGCATGAAAAATACGAGGAGCATGAAAAGGTGTGAAAAATACGAGGAGCATGACAAGGTGTGAAAAATACGAGGAGCATGAAATGTCTGAAAAATACGAGGAGTAAGAAAAGGTGTCAAAAATACGAAGAGCGGGAAAAGG
Source organism: Dama dama (assembly GCF_033118175.1). NCBI lineage: Eukaryota > Metazoa > Chordata > Mammalia > Artiodactyla > Cervidae > Dama > Dama dama. Next base: position 416,349 of record NW_026870924.1, on the reverse strand, counting down.
GGTGAATAATTAGAAGAGTGTGAAAAGGTCTGAAAAATTCGAGGTGCCTGAAAAGGTCTGAAAAATTCGAGGTGCATGAAAAGGTCTGAAAAATACGAGGAGCATGAAATGGTGTGAAAATTTCGAAGAACAGGAAAAGGTGTGAAAAATACGAAGAGCATGAAAATGTCTGAAAAATACGAGGAGCATGAAAAGGTGTCAAAAATACCAGGAGCGGGAACAGGAGTGAAAAATATGAAGAGCGTGAAAAAGTCTGAAAAATTCGAGGAGCATGACAAGGAGTGAAAAATACGACGAGCATAAACAGGTGTGAAAAATATGAAGAGCATGAAAATTTGTGAAAAATATAAAGAGAATGAAAATGTCTGAACAAAGAAGAGTATGAAAAGGTCTGAAAAATATGAGGAAGATGAAAATGTGTGAAAATACGAGGAGCATGAAAAGGTGTGAAAAATACGAGAGTAGGAAAAGATGTGAAAAATACGAGGAGCATGAAAAGGTGTGAAAAATACGGAGAGCGTGAAAAGGTCTGAAAAATATGAATAGCGTGAAAAGGTCTGAAAATTCGAGGAGCATGAAAGTGTCTGAAAAGTACGAGAAGCATGAAATGGTGTGAAAAATACGAGGAGCAGGAGAAGGTGTGAAAAATATGAGGAGCATGACAAGGTGTGAAAAATACAAGGAGCATGACAAGGTGTGAAAAATACGAGGAGCATGACAACGTGTGAAAAATCTGAGAATCAATAAAAGGTCTGAAAAATACGAGGAGCATGAAACGGTGTCAAAAATTCGAGGAGCATTAAAAGGTGTGAAAAATATGAGGGGTACGAAAAGGTCTGACAAATATGAGGAGCATGACAAGGTGTGAAAAATATGAAGAGCATGTAAAGGTGTGAAAAATATGAGAAGCACGACAGGGTGTGAAAAATATGAAGAGCATGTAAAGTGTGAAAAATACGAGGAGCATGAAAAGGTCTGAAAAATACGAGGAACATGACTAGGTGTGAATAATACGAGGAGCAGGACAATTTTGAAAAATACGAGGAGCATGAAAAGGTCTGAGATATACGTGGAGTATGAAAAGTTGTGAAAAATACGAGGAGCATGACAAGGTCTGAAAAATACGAGGAGCATGACAAGGTGTGAAAAATAAGAGGAACATAAAAAGGCGTGAAAAATACAAAGAGCATGAAAATATATGAAAAATACGAAGAGCATGAAAATGTCTGAAAATACGAAGAGCATAACAAGTTCTGAAAAATATGAGGAGCATTAAAAAGGTTGAAAAATAAGAGGAGTATAAAATGGTGTGAAAAATACGAGAGCAGTAAAAGTCGTGAAAAATACCAAGAGCATGAAAAGGTCTGACAAATACGAGGAGCATGACAACGTGTGAAAAATATGAAGAACATGTAAAGGTGTAAAATTTACCAGGAGCATGAAACGGTCTGAAAAATAGGAGGAGCGTGAAACGCTGTTGACAACATGAAGAGCATGCAAAGGTGTGAAAAATATGAAGAGCATGAAAAGGTGTGAAAAATATGAAGAGCTTCAAAAGGTTTCAAATATATGAGGAGCATGAAACAGTCTGAAAAATAGGAGGAGCATGAAAAGGTGTTGAAAAATATGAAGAGCCTGAAAAGGTGTGAAAAATATGAAGAGATTCAAAAGGTTTCAAATATATGAGGAGCATGAAACAGTCTGGAAAATAGGAGGAGCATGAAAAGGTGTTGAAAATATGAAGAGCATGAAAAGATGTGAAAAATATGAAGAGTTTCAAAAGGTGTCAAAAATAGGAGGAGCAGGAAACGGTCTGAAAAATATGAGCAGCATAAAACGGTCTAAAAAATATGAGGAGCATGAAACGGTGTGAAAAACATGAAGAGCATGAAAAGGTGTGAAAAATATGAAGACCTTAAGAAGGTGTCAAAAATATGAGGAGCATGAAACGGTCTGAATAATAGGAGGAGCATGAAGTGGTGTTGAAAAACATGAAGAGCATGAAAAGGGGTGAAAAATATGAAGAGCTTCAAAAGGTGTCAAAAATATGAGGAGCATGAAACGGTCTGAAAATTAGGAGGAGCATGAAGTGGTGTTGAAAAACATGAAGAGCCTGAAAAGGTGTGAAATATATGACGAGCTTCAATAGGTGTCAAAAATATGAGGAGCATGAAACGGTGTTGAAAACAAGAAGAGCATGAAAAGTTGTGAAAAATATGAAGGGCTTCAAAAGGTGTCAAATATATGAGGAGCATGAAACGGTCTGAAAAAAAGGAGGAGCATGAAGCGGTGTTAAAAAACATGAAGAGCCTGAAAAGGTGTGAAAAATATGAAGAGCATGAAAAATACAGGGGCATGAAAAGGTCTGAAAAATACGAGGAGCATGAAAAGGTGTGAAAAATACGAGGAGCATGACAAGGTGTGAAAAATACGAGGAGCATGAAATGTCTGAAAAATACGAGGAGTAAGAAAAGGTGTCAAAAATACGAAGAGCGTGAAAAAGCGTGAATAATTAGAAGAGCTTGAAAAGGGCTGAAAAATACAAGGAGCATGAAAAGGTTTCAAAAATATGAAGAGCGTGAGCAGGTGTGAAAAATATGAAGAGTGTGAAAAGGTCTGAAAAATTCGAGGAACATGAAAAGGTGTGAAAAATATGAGGAGCCAGAAAAGGTGTGAAAAATTCGAGGATCAGTAAAAGTTCTGAAATATACGAGGAGTATGAAAACGTGTGAAAAAACCGAGGGGCAGGAAAAGGTGTGAAAGATACGAGGAGCATGGAAATGTGTGAAAAATTCGTAGACCATGAAAAGGTGTGAAAAATACGAGGAGCATGAAAAGGTGTCAAAAATACGAACAGCGTGAAAAGGTGTGAAAAATATGAAGAGTTTGAAAAGGTCTGAAAAATACGAGGAGCATGACAAGGTCTGAAAAATACGAGGAGCATGAGAAGGTCTGAAAAATACGAGGAGCATGAAAAGGTCTGAAATATACGAGGAGCATGAAAAGCTGTGAAATATTCGAAGAGCATGAAAACGTGTGAAAAACATGAGGGGCAGGAAAAGGTCTGAAAAATACGAGGAGCATGATAAAGTGTGAAAAATATGAGGAGCATGAAAAGGTCTGAAATATACGAAGAGCGTGAAAAGGTGTGAAAATATGAAGAATGTGAAAAGCTGTGAAAATTACGAGGAGCATGAAAAGTTGTGAAAAATACGAGGAGAATGATAAGGTGTGAAAAATACAAAGAGCATGAAAAGGTCTGAAAAACACGAGGAGCATGAAAAGGTGTGAAAAATTCGAAATGCAGGAAATAGTGTCAAAAATAAGAAGAGCATGAAAAGGTGTGAAAAATATGAGGATCATGAAAAGGTGTGAAAAATACGAGGAGCAGGAAAAGGTATGAAAAATACGAACAGCGTGAAAAGGTGTGAAAAATATGAAGAGCTTGAAAAGGTCTGAAAAATACGAGAAGGATGAAAAGGTCTGAAAAATACGAGGAGAATGAAACGATGTGAAAAATTCGAAGCGCAGGAAAAGGTGTGAAAAATAAGAGGAGCAAGAAATGGTGTGAAAAATATGAGGAGCAGGAAAAGGTGTGAAAAATTTGAGGAGTAAAATAGGTGTGAAAAATAAAAGGAGCATTGAAAAGGTCTGAAAAATACGAGGAGCATGACAACGTGTGAAAAATACGAAGAGCAGGAAAAGGCGTGAAAAACACGAGGAGCATGAAAATTTCTGAAAAATACGAGGAGCATGAAACGGTGTGATAAATAAGAGGAGCATGACAGGGTGTGAAAAATACGAGGAGGATGAAAAGGTGTGAAAATTTCGAAGAGCAGGAAAAGGTGTGAAAAATATGAGGAGGATGAAAAGGTGTGAAAAATCCGAGGAGCATTACATGGTGTGAAAAATACGAGGAGCATGACAAGGTGTGAAAAATAGGAAGAGCATGAAATGGTGTGAAATATACGAGGAGCATGAAAAGGTCTGAAAAATACGAGGAGCATGAAAAGGTGTCAAAAATACGGAGAGCGTGAAAAGGTGTGAAAAATATGAAGAGCGTGAAAAGGTCTGAAAAATACAAGGAGCATGAAAAGGTTTGAAAAATACAAGGAGCATGACATGGTGTGAAAAATACGAGGAGCATGACAAGGTGGGAAAATTGGAAGAACATGAAAAGGTGTGAAATATACGAGGAGCATGAAATGGTCTGAAAAATACGAAGAGTAGGACAAGGTGTCAAAAATATGAGGAGCATGAACAGGTCTGAAAAATACGAGGAGCATGAAAAGGTCTGAAAAATTCGAGGAGCATGAAGTGTTGTGTAAAATACGAGAACAGGAAAAGGTGTGAAAAATACGAAGAGCATGGAAAGGTGTTAAAAATTCAAAGAACAGGAAAAGGTGTGAAAAATACGAAGAGCATGAAAAGGTGTCAAAAATACGAGAGTAGGAAAAGGTGATAAATACGAGGAGCATGGAAAGGTGTGAAAAATTCAAAGAACAGGAAAAGGTGTGAAAAATACGAGGAGCATGTAAAGGTATGACAAATACGAGGAGCATGACAAGGTGTGAAAAATACGAGGAGCATGAAAAGGTGTAAAAAATCCGAGGATCAGGAAAAGGTGTGAAAAATACGAGGAGGATGAAAAGGTGAAAAATACGAGGAGCATGACAAGGTGTGAAAAATACGAGGAGCATGAAAAGCCTTGATATATACGAGGGGCATGAAAAGGTTTGAAAAATATGAAGGGCATGGAAGGGTCTGAAAAATACGAGGAGCATGAAAAGGTGTGAAAAATACGAAGAGCGTGAAAAGTTGTGAAAAATATGAGGAGCATGAAAAGGTGTGAAAAATTCGAAGAGCGTGAAAAGGTCTGAAAAATTTGAGGAGCATGAAAAGATTTCAAAAATACGAAGAGCGTGAACAGATGTGAAAATTATGAGGAGCATGACAAGGTGTGAAAAATACGAGGAGCAGGAAAAGGCGTGAAAAACACGAGGAGCATGAAAATTTCTGAAAAATACGAGGAGCATGAAACGGTGTGATAAATAGGAGGAGCATGACACGTTGTGAAAAATACGAGGAGGATGAATAGGTGTGAAAAATTCGAAGAGCAGGAAAAGGTGTGAAAAATACAAGGAGCATGAAAAGATGTGAAAAATCTGAGGAGCATTACATGGTGTGAAAAATACGAGGAGCATGACAAGGTGTGAAAAATAGGAAGAGCATGAAAAGGTGTGAAATATACGAGGAGCATGACAGGGTGTGAAAAATACGAGGAGCATGAAACGGTGTGATAAATTCGATGAGCATGAAAAGGTGTGAAAAAATCAAAGAGCAGGAAAACGTGTGAAAATTACGAGAAGGAAAAGGAGTGAAAAATACGAGGAGAATGAAAAGGTGTAAAAAATATGAAGGTCATGAAAAGGTGTGAAAAATATGAAGAGAAAGAAAAGGTGCGAAAAATTCGAAGAGCAGGAAAAGGTGTGAAAAATACGAGGAGAATGAACAGGTGTGAAAAATTCAAAGAGCAGGAAAAGGTGTGAAAATTACGAGGAACATGGAAAGGTGTGAAAAATACGAGGAGCATGACAAGGTGTGTAAAATATGAGGACCATGACAAGGTGTGAAAAATATGAAGAGCATGAAAAATGTGAAAAATATGAGGAGCCTGAAAAGGTCTGAAAAATACGAGGAGCATGAAAAGGACTGAAAAATACGAGGAGCATGAAAAGGTGAGAAAAATACGAGGAGAATGAAAAGGTCTGAAAAATATGAAGAGCATGAAAAGGTCTGAAAAATACGAGGAGCATGACAAGGTGTGAAAAATACGAGGAGCATGAAAAGTCAGAAAATTATGAAGAGCATGAAAAGGTCTGAAAAATACGAGGAGCATGACAAGGTGTGTAAAATACAAAGAGCATGAAAAGGTGTGAAAAATATGAATAGCATGAAAGATCTGAAAAATAAGAGGAGCATGAAAAGGTCTGAAAAATAAGAGGAGCCTGAAAAGGTGTGAAAAATTCGAACAGCAAGAAAACGTCTGAAAAATATGAGGTGCGGGAAAAGGTGTGAAAAATATGAGGAGCATGAAAAGGTCTGAAACACGAGGAGCATGAAAAGGTGTGAAAAATACGAGGAGTATGAAAAGGTCTGAAAATTATGAAGAGCATGAAAAGGTCTGAAAAATACGAGGAGCATGACAAGGTGTGTAAAATACAAAGAGCATGAAAAGGTGTGAAAAATATGAATAGCATGAAAGATCTGAAAAATAAGAGGAGCATGAAAAGGTCTGAAAAATAAGAGGAGCCTGAAAAGGTGTGAAAAATTCCAACAGCAGGAAAACGCCTGAAAAATATGAGGTGCGGGAAAAGGTGTGAAAAATATGAGTAGCATGAAAAGGTCTGAAAAATACGAGGAGCATGAAAAGGTGTGAAAAATTCGAAGAGCAGGAAAACGTGTGAAAAATACGAGAGCAGGAAAAGGTGTGAAAAATACGAGGAGAATGAACAGGTGTGAAAAATTCGAGGAGCAGGCAACGGTGTGAAAAATACGAGGAGAATGAACAGTTGTGAAAAATTCGAAGAGCAGGAAAAGGTGTCAAAAATACGAAGAGCATCAAAAGGTGTGAAATATATGAAGAGCGTGAAAAGGTCTGAAAAATACGAATGGCATGAAAAGGTGTGAAAAATACAAGGAGCATGAAAAGGTCGGAAATTTATGAAGAGCATGAAAAGGTCTGAAAAATACGAGGAGCACGACAAGGTGTGAAAAATACAAAGAGCATGTAAAGGTGTGCAAAATATGAATAGCATGAAAGATCTGAAAAATACGAGGAGCATGAAAAGGTCTGAAAAATAAAAGGAGCCTGAAAAGGTGTGAAAAATTCAAACAGCAGGAAAACGCCTGAAAAACACGAGGTGTGGGAAAAGGTGTGAAAAATATGAGGAGCATGAAAAGGTCTGAAACACGAGGAGCATGAAAAGGTGTGAAAAATATGAGGAGCATGAAAAGGTCTGAAAAATACGCAGAGCATGAAAAGGTGTGAAAAATTCGAAGAGCAGGAAAACGTGTGAGAAATACGAGAGCAGGAAAAGGTGTGAAAAATACGAGGAGAATGAACAGGTGTGAAAAATTCGAGGAGCAGGCAAAGGTGTGAAAAATACAAGGAGAATGAACAGGTGTGAAAAATTCGAAGAGCAGGAAAAGGTGTGAAAAATACGAGGAGCATGAAAAAGTGTCAAAAATACGAGGAGCAGGAAAAGGTGTGAAAAATACGAGGAGCGTGAAAAAGTGTCAAAAATACGAGGAGCATGAGGAGGTGTATAAAATATGAGAAGTATGAAAAGGTCTGAAAAATACGAGGAGAATAAAGGTTGTGAAAAATACAAAGAGCATGAAAAGGTCTGAAAAATAACAGAAGCATGAAACGTTGTGAAAAATATGAGGAGCATTAAAAGGTGTGAAATATACGAGGAGCATGACATGGTGTGAAAAATACGAGGAGCAAGACAAGGGGGAAAATTGGAAGAGCATGAAAAGGTGTGAAATATTCGAAGAGCAGGAAACGGTGTGAAAAATACGAGAAGCAGGAAAAGGTGTGAATAATACAAGGAGCATGAAAAGGTCTGAAAAATACGAGGAGCATGAAAAGGTGTGAAATATTCAAAGAGCAGGAAAAGGTGTGAAAAATATGAAGAGCATGAAAAGGTGTGAAAAATTCGAAGAGCAGGAAAAGGTGTGAAAAATAGGAGGAGAATGAACAGGTGTGAAAAATGCGAAGAGCAGGAAAAGGTGTGAAATTTACGAGGAGCATGGAAAGGTCTGATAAATATGAGGAGCATGACAAGGTGTGAAAAATATGAGGAGCATGACAAGGTGTGAAAAAAAAGAAGAGCATGAAAAATGTGAAAAATACGAGGAGCATGAAAAGGTCTGAAAAATACAAGGAGCATGAAAAGGACTGAAAAATACGAGGAGCATGAAAAGGTGTGAAAAATACGAGGAGAATGAAATGGTCTGAAAAATACAAGTAGCATGAAAAGGTGTGAAATATTCGAAGAGCAGGTAAAGGTGTGAAAAATACGAGGAACATTAAAAATCTGAAAAATGCGAGAAGCCTGATAAGGGGTGAAAAATACGAGGAGCATGACAAGGTCTGAAAAATACGAGGAGCATGAGAAGTTCTGAAAAATACGAGGAGCATGAAAAGGTCTAAAATATACGGGGAGCATGAAAAGCTGTGAAATATTCGAAGAGCATGAAAATGTGTGAAAAATATGAGGGGCAGGAAAAGGTCTGAAAAATATGAGGAGCATGATAAGGTGTGAAAAATATGAGGAGCATGAAAAGGTCTGAAATATACGAAGAGCATGAAAAGGTCTGAAAAATATGAGGGGCATAAAAAGGTGTCAAATATTCAAAGAGCGTGAAAAGGTGTGAAAAATATGAAGAATGTGAAAAGCTGTGAAAATTACGAGGAGCATGAAAAGTTGTGAAAAATACGAGGAGAATGATAAGGTGTGAAAAATACAAAGAGCATGAAAAGGTCTGAAAAACACAAGGAGCATGAAAAGGTGTGAAAAATTCGAAGTGCAGGAAAAGGTGTCAAAAATAAGAAGAGCATGAAAAGGTGTGAAAAATATGAGGATCATGAAAAGGTGTGAAAAATACGAGGAGCAGGAAAATGTGTTAAAAATATGAGGATCATGAAAATGTGTGAAAAATATGAAGAGCATGAAAAATACGAGGAGCATGAAAAGGTGTGAAAAATACGAGGAGCATGACAAGGTGTGAAAAATACGAGGAGCATGAAATGTCTGAAAAATACGAGGAGTAAGAAAAGGTGTCAAAAATACGAAGAGCGTGAAAAGGGGTGAATAATTAGAAGAGCGTGAAAAGGTCTGAAAAATTCGAGGTGCCTGAAAAGGTCTGAAAAATTCGAGGTGCATGAAAAGGTCTGAAAAATACGAGGAGCATGAAATGGTGTGAAAATTTCGAAGAACAGGAAAAGGTGTGAAAAATACAAAGAGCATGAAAATGTCTGAAAAATACGAGGAGCATGAAAAGGTCTGAAAAATACGAGGAGCATGACAAGGTGTGAAAAATACGACGAGCATAAACAGGTGTGAAAAATATGAAGAGCATGAAAATTTGTGAAAAATACAAAGAGAATGAAAATGTCTGAACAAAGAAGAGTATGAAAAGGTCTGAAAAATATGAGGAGCATGAAAATGTGTGAAAATACGAGGAGCATGAAAAGGTGTGAAAAATACGAGAGTAGGAAAAGATGTGAAAAATAAGAGGAGCATGAAAAGGTGTGAAAAATACGGAGAGCGTGAAAAGGTCTGAAAAATATGAATAGCGTGAAAAGGTCTGAAAATTCGAGGAGCATGAAAGTGTCTGAAAAGTACGAGAAGCATGAAATGGTGTGAAAAATACGAGGAGCAGGAGAAGGTGTGAAAAATATGAGGAGCATGACAAGGTGTGAAAAATACAAGGAGCATGACAAGGAGTGAAAAATACGAGGAGCATGACAACGTGTGAAAAATCTGAGAATCAATAAAAGGTCTGAAAAATACGAGGAGCATGAAGCGTTGTTGAAAAACATGAAGAGCCTGAAAAAGTGTGAAAAATATGAAGAGTTTCAAAATGTGTAAAAATTAGGAGGAGCATGAAGCTGTGTTCAAAAGCATGAAGAGCCTGAAAAGGTGTGAAAAACATGAAGAGCTTCAAAAGGTGTCAAAAATATGAGGAGAATGAAACGGTCTGAAAAATAGGAGGAGCATGAAGCGTTGTTGAAAAACATGAAGATCCTGAAAAAGTGTGAAAAATATGACGAGCTTCAAAAGGTGTGAAAAATATGAAGAGCTTCAAAAGGTGTCAAAAATGAAAGGAGCATGAAACGGTCGAAAAATAAGAGGAGCATGAAGTGGTGTTGAAAAACATGAAGAGCCTGAAAAGTTGTGAAATATATGAAGAGCTTTAAAAGGTGTCAAAAATATGAGGAGCATTAAACGGTCTGAAAAATACAAGGAACATGAAGCGTTGTTGAAAAACATGAGGAGGCTGAAAAGTTGTGAAATATATGAAGAGCTTAGAAAGGTGTCAAAAATGAAAGGAGCATGAAACGGTTGAAAAATAGGGGGAGCATGAAGTGGTGTTGAAAAACATGAAGAGCCTGAAAAGTTGTGAAATATATGAAGAGCTTAGAAAGGTGTCAAAAATATGAGGAGCATGAAACGGTCTGAAAAATAGGAGGAGCATGAAACAGTGTTCAAAACATGAAGAGCATGAAAAGGTGTGAAAAATATGAAGAGCTTCTAAAGGTGTAAAAAACATGAGGAGCATGAAACGGTCTGAAAAACAGGAGGAGAATGAAGCAGAGTTTAAAAACATGAAGAGCCTGAAAAGGTGTGAAAAATATGAAGAGCTTCTAAAGGTGTAAAAAACATGAGGAGCATGAAACGGTCTGAAAAACAGGAGGAGAATGAAGCAGATTTTAAAAACATGAAGAGCCTGAAAAGGTGTGAAAAATATGAAGAGCTTCAAAAGTTTCAAAAATATGAGGAGCATGAAACGGTCTGAAAAAAACGTGGTGCAAGAAGCTGTGTTCAAAAACATGAAGAGCCTGAAATGGTGTGAAAAATATGAAGAGCTTTAAAATGTGTCAAAAATATGAGGAGCATGAAATGGTCTGAAAAATTAGGACGAGCATGAAGCAGTGTTGAAAAACATGAAGAGCCTGAAAAGGTGTGAATAATATGAAGAGCCTCAAAAGGTGTCAAAAATATGAGGAGCATGAAACGGTCTGAAAAATAGGAGCAGCATGAAGTGGTGTTGAAAAATATTAAGAGCCTGAAAAGGTGTGAATAATATGGAGAGCTTCAAAAGGTGTCAAAAATATGAGGAGCATGAAACGGTCTGAAAAATAGGAGTAGCATGAAGCGGTGTTCAAAAACATGAAGAGCCTAAAAATATGTGAAAAATATGAAGAGTTTCAAAAAGTGTCAAAAACATGAGGAGCATGAAACGGTCTGAAAAATAGGAGGAGCATGAAGCGGTGTTGAAAAACATGAAGAGCCTGAAAACGTGTGAAAAATATGAAGATTTTCAAAAAGTGGGCAAAACATTAGGAGCAAGAAACCATCTGAAAAATAGGAGGGGCATGAAGTGGTGTTCAAAAACATGAAGAGCCTGAAAAGGTGTGAAAAATATGAAGAGCTTCAAAATGTGTCAAAAATATGAGGAGGATGAAACGGTCGGAAAAATAGGAGGAGCATGAAGCGGTGTTGAAAAACATGAAGAGCCTGAAGTCGTGTCAAAAATTTGAAGAGCTTCAAAATGTGTGAAAAATATGAAAAACTTCAAAGCTGTCAAATATGAGAGGAGCATGAAACGGTCTGAAAAATAGGAGGAGCATGAAGTGGTGTTGAAAAACATGAAGAGCCTGAAAAGGTGTGAAAAATATGAAGAGCTTCAAAAAGTGTCAAAAATATGAGGAGCATGAAACGGTCTGAAAAATAGGAGGAGCATGAAACAGTGTTGAAAACATGAAGAGCCTGAAAAGGTGTGAAAAATATGAAGAGCTTCAAAAAGTGTCAAAAATATGAGGGAGCATGAAACGGTCTGAAAAATAGGAGGAGCATGAAACAGTGTTGAAAACATGAAGAGCCTGAAAAGGTGTGAAAAATATGAAGAGCTTCAAAAGGTGTCAAAAATATGAAGAGCATGAAACGGTCTGAAAAATAGGAGGAGCATGAAGTGGTGTTGAAAAATATGAAGAGCCTGTAAAGATGTGAAAAATAGGAAGAGCTTCAAAAGGTGTCAAAAATATAGGGAACATGAAACAGTCTGAAAAATAGGAGTGGCATGAAACGGTGTTCAAATAGATGAAGACCCTGAAAACGTGTGAAAAATATGAAGAGCTTCAAAAGGTGACAAAATATGAGGATCAAGAAACGGTCTGAAAAATAGGAGGAGCATGAAACCTTCTGACAGATAGGAGGAGCATGAAATGGTGTTGAAAACTTGAAGAGCCTGAAAAGGTGTGAAAAATATGAAGAGCTTCAAAAGGTGTCAAAAATATGAGGAGCATGAAACAGTTTCAAAAACATGAGGAGCATGAAATGGTGTTGAAATCATGAAGAGCGTGAAAATGTGTCAAAAATATGAAGAGTTTCAAAAGGTGTCAAAAACAGAGGAGCATACAACCGTGTTGAAAACATGAAGAGCCTGAAAAGCTGTGAAAAACATAAAGAGCCTGAAAAGGGTGTGGAAAACCTGAGGAGCCTGAAAAGGTCTGAAAAAGAGGAGGAGCAAGAAGTGGTGTTGAAATACATGAAGAGCCTGAAAAGGTGTGAAAAATATGAAGAGCTTCAAAAGGTGTCAAAAATATGAGGAGCATCAAACGTTCTTAAAAATAGGAGGAGCATGAAACGGTGTTCAAATACATGAAGAGCCTGAAAAGGTGTGAAAAATATGACGAGCTTCAATCGGTGTCAAAAATATGAGGAGCATGAAACGGTGTTGAAAACAAGAAGAGCATGAAAAGTTGTGAAAAATATGAAGGGCTTCAAAAGGTGTCAAATATATGAGGAGCATGAAACGGTCTGAAAAATAGGAGGAACATGACGCGGTGTTAAAAAACATGAAGAGCCTGAAAACGTGTGAAAAATATGAAGAGCATGAAAAATACGTGGAGCATGAAGGTCTGAAAAATATGAGGAGCATGAAAAGGTGTGAAAAATACGAGGAGGATGACAAGGTGTGAAAAATACGAGGAGCATGAAATGGTGTGAAAATTTCGTGGAACAGGAAAAGGTGTGAAAAATACGAAGAGCATGAAACGGTCTGAAAAATAGAAGAAGCATGAAGTTGTGTTGAAAAACATAAAGAGACTGAAAATGTGTGAAAAACATGAAGAGTTTCAAAAGGTGTCAAAAATATGAGGAGCATGAAACGGTCTGACAAATAGGAGGAGCATGAAACGGTGTTGAAAACATGAAGAGGATGAAACGGTGTGAAAAATATGAAGAGCTTCAAAAGGTGTCAAAAATATGAGGAGCATGAAACAGTTTGAAAAATAGGAGGAGCATGAAATGGTGTTGAAATCATGAAGAGCCTGAAAACGTGTCAAAAATATGAAGAGTTTCAAAAGGTGTCAAAAACATGAGGACCATACAACGGTGTTGAAAACATGAAGAGTCTGAAAAACTGTGAAAAACATAAAGAGCCTGAAAAGGTGTGAAAAATATGAGGAGCCTGAAACGGTTTGAAAAAGACGAGGAGCATGAAGTGGTGTTGAAATTCATGAAGAGCCTGAAAAGGTGTGAAAAATATGAAGAGCTTTAAAACGTGTCAAAAATATGAGGAGCAGGAAACGGTCTGAAATATAGGAGGAGCATGAAACGGTGTTCAAATACAGGAAGAGCCTGAAAAGGTGTGAAATATATGAAGAGCTTTAAAACGTGTCAAAAATATGAGGAGCATGAAACGGTCTGAAAAATATTAGGAGCATGTAACGGTGTTCAAAAACATGAAGAGCCTGAGAAGGTGTGAAAATTATGAAGCTTCCAAAGGTGTCAAAAATATTAGGGGCATGAAACGGTCTGACAATTAGGAGGAGCATGAAGTGGTGTTGAAAAACTTGAAGAGCCTGAAAAGGTGTGAAATATATGACGAGCTTCAAACAGTGTCAAAAATATGAGGAACATTAAACAGTCTAAAAAATAGGAGGAGCATGAAGTGGTGTTGAAAAACATGAAGAAACTGAAAAGGTCTGAAAAATATGAAGAGCCTCAAAAGGTGTGAAAAATATGAGGAGCATGAAACGGTGTTTAAATCATGAAGAGCATGTAAAGGTGTCAAAAATATGAAGAGTTTCAAAAGGTGTCAAAAGAATGAGGAGCATGCAACGGTGTTGAAAACATGAAGAGCCTGAAAAGGTATGAAAAATATGAAGACCCTGAAAAGGTGTGAAAAATATGAGGGGCATGAAACGGTCAGACAAATAGGAGGAGCATGAAGTGGTGTTAAAATACATGAAGAGCCCGAAATGTCGTGAAAAATACGAAGAGCTTCAAAAGGTGTCAAAAATATGTGGAGCATGAAACTGTCTGAAAAATAGAAGAAGCATGAAGTTGTGTTGAAAAACATGAAGAGTCTGAAAATGTGTGAAAAACATGAAGAGTTTCAAAAGGTGTCAAAATTATGAGAAGCATTATACAGTCTCAAAAATATTAGGAGCATGAAACGGAGTTCAAAAATATGAAGAGCTTGAAAAGGTGTGAAAAATATGAGGAGCAAGAAACGGTCTGAAAAACAGGAGTAGCATGAAGCGGTTTTCAAAAAGATGAAGAGCCTGAAAAGTTGTGAACAATATGAAAAGCTTCAAATGGTGTGAAAAATATGAGGAGCATGAAACGGTCTGAAAAACAGGAGTAGCATGAAGCGGTTTTCAAAAAGATGAAGAGCCTGAAAAGGTGTGAAAAATATGAAAGCTTCAAATGGTGTGAAAAATATGAGGAGCCTGAAACGGTCTGAAAAATAGGAGGAGGATGAATAAGTGTTGAAAAACGTGAAGAGCCTGAAAATGTGTGAAAAATATGAAGAGCTTCAAATGGTTTCAAATATATGAGGAGCATGAAACGGTCTGAAAAATAGGAGGAGCATGAAGCAGTGTTGAAAAACATGAAGTGCTTGAAAACGTGTGAAAAACATGAAGAGCTTCAAAAGGTGTGAAAAATATGAAGAGCTTTAAAAGGTGTGAAAAATATGAAGAGCATCAAAAGGTGTCAAAAATGAGAGGAGAATGAAAAGGTCTGAAAAATAGGAGGAGCATGAAAAGTTGTCAAAAATATGACGAGCTTCAAAAGGTGTGAAAAATATGAGGAGCATGAAATCGTCTGAAAAAGAAGAGGTGCATGAAGTGGTGTTGAAAACATGAAGAGCCTGAAAAGGTTTGAAAAATATGAAGAGCTTCCATGGGTGTCAAAAATATGAGGAGCATGAAACGGTCTGAAAAATAGGAGGAACATGAAGTGGTGTTCAAAAAGATGAAGAGCCTGAAAAGGTGTGAAAAATATGAAGAGCTTCAAAAGGTGTCAAAAATATGAGGAACATGAAACGGTCTGAAAAATAGGAGGAGCATGAAGCAGTGTTGAAAAACATGAAGTGCCTGAAAACGTGTGAAAAACATGAAGAGGTTCAAAAGGTGTGAAAAATATGAAGAGCTTCAAAAGGTGTGAAAAATATGAAGAGCATCAAAAGGTGTTAAAAATGAGAGGAGAATGAAAAGGTCTGAAAAATAGGAGGAGCATGAAGCGTTGTTGAAAAACATGAAGAGCCTGAAAAAGTGTGAAAAATATGAAGAGTTTCAAAATGTGTAAAAATTAGGAGGAGCATGAAGCTGTGTTCAAAAGCATGAAGAGCCTGAAAAGGTGTGAAAAACATGAAGAGCTTCAAAAGGTGTCAAAAATATGAGGAGAATGAAACGGTCTGAAAAATAGGAGGAGCATGAAGCGTTGTTGAAAAACATGAAGAGCCTGAAAAAGTGTGAAAAATATGAATAGCTTCAAAAGGTGTGAAAAATATGAAGAGCTTCAAAAGGTGTCAAAAATGAAAGGAGCATGAAACGGTTGAAAAATAGGAGGAGCATGAAGTGGTGTTGAAAAACATGAAGAGCCTGAAAAGTTGTGAAATATATGAAGAGCTTTAAAAGGTGTCAAAAATATGAGAAGCATGAAACGGTCTGAAAAATACAAGGAACATGAAGCGGTGTTGAAAAACATGAAGAGGCTGAAAATGTGTGAAAAATATGAAGAGCTTCAAAAGGTGTCAAAAATATGAGGAGCATGAAACGGTCTGAAAAATAGGAGGAGCATGAAACAGTGTTCAAAACATGAAGAGCCTGAAAAGGTGTGAAAAATATGAAGAGCTTCTAAAGGTGTAAAAAACATGAGGAGCATGAAACAGTTTCAAAAACATGAGGAGCATCAAATGGTGTTGAAATCATGAAGAGCGTGAAAATGTGTCAAAAATATGAAGAGTTTCAAAAGGTGTCAAAAACAGAAGAGCATACAACCGTGTTGAAAACATGAAAAGCCTGAAAAGCTGTGAAAAACATGAAGAGCCTGAAAAGGTGTGAAAAATATGAAGAGCATGAAAAATACGAGGAGCATGAAGGTCTGAAAAATATGAGGAGCATGAAAAGGTGTGAAAAATACGAGGAGGATGACAAGATGTGAAAAATACGAGGAGCATGAAATGTCTGAAAAATACGAGGAGTAAGAAAAGGTGTCAAAAATACGAAGAGTGTGAAAAGGGGTGAATAATTAGAAGAGCGTGAAAAGGTCTGAAAAATTCGAGGTGGCTGAAAAGGTCTGAAAAATTCGAGGTGCATGAAAAGGTCTGACAAATACGAGGAGCATGAAATGGTGTGAAAATTTCGAGGAACAGGAAAAGGTGTGAAAAATACGAAGAGCATGAAACGGTCTGACAAATAGAAGAAGCATGAAGTTGTGTTGAAAAACATAAAGAGCCTGAAAATGTGTGAAAAACATGAAGAGTTTTAAAAGGTGTCAAAAATATGAGGAGCATGAAACGGTCTGACAAATAGGAGGAGCATGAAACGGTGTTGAAAACATGAAGAGCATGAAAAGGTGTGAAAAATATGAAGAGCTTCAAAAGGTGTCAAAAATATGAGGAGCATGAAATGGTCTGACAAATAGGAGGAGCATGAAACGGTGTTGAAAACATGAAGAGCATGAAAACGTGTCAAAAATATGAAGAGTTTCAAAAGGTGTCAAAAACATGAGGACCATACAACGGTGTTTAAAACATGAAGAGTCTGAAAAACTGTGAAAAACATAAAGAGCCTGAAAAGGTGTGAAAAATATGAGGAGCCTGAAACGGTTTGAAAAAGACGAGGAGCATGAAGTGGTGTTGAAATACATGAAGAGACTGAGAAGGTGTGAAAATTATGAAGCTTCAAAAGGTGTCAAAAATATTAGGGGCATGAAACGGTCTGACAATTAGGAGGAGCATGAAGTGGTGTTGAAAAACTTGAAGAGCCTGAAAAGGTGTGAAAAATATGAAGAGCTTTAAAAGGTGTCAAAAATGAAAGGAGCATGAAACGGTTGAAAAATAGGAGGAGCATGAAGTGGTGTTGAAAAACATGAAGAGCCTGAAAATTTGTGAAATATATGAAGAGCTTTAAAAGGTGTCAAAAATGAAAGGAGCATGAAACGGTTGAAAAATAGGAGGAGCATGAAGTGGTGTTGAAAAACATGAAGAGCCTGAAAAGGTGTGAAAAATATGAAGAGCTTTAAAAGGTGTCAAAAATGAAAGGAGCATGAAACGGTTGAAAAATAGGAGGAGCATGAAGTGGTGTTGAAAAACATGAAGAGCCTGAAAATTTGTGAAATATATGAAGAGCTTTAAAAGGTGTCAAAAATATGAGGAGCATGAAACGGTCTGAAAAATACAAGGAACATGAACCGGTGTTGAAAAACATGAAGATCCTGAAAATGTGTGAAAAATATGAAGAGCTTCAAAAGGTGTCAAAAATATGAGGAGCATGAAACGGTCTGAAAAATACAAGGAACATGAACCGGTGTTGAAAAACATGAAGAGCCTGAAAAGGGGTGAAAAATATGAAGAGCTTCTAAACGTGTCAAAAATATGTGGAGCACGAAACGGTCTGAAAAATAGGAGGAACATGAAGCGGTGTTCAAAAATATGAAGATCCAGAAAATGTGTGAAAAATATGGAGTTCTTCAAAAGGTGTCAAAAATATGAGGAGCATGATACGGTCTGAAAAATTAGGACGAGCATGAAGCCGTGTTGAAAAACATGAAGAGTCTGAAAAGGTGTGAATAATATGAAGAGCTTCAAAAGGTGTCAAAATATGTGGAGCAAGAAACGGTCTGAAAAATAGGAGGAGCATGAAGCAGTGTTGAAAAATATGAAGAGCCTGAAAAGATGTGAATAATATGGAGAGCTTCAAAAGGTGTGAAAAATATGAGGAGCATGAAACGGTCTGAAAAATAGGAGGAGCATGAAGCAGTGTTGAAAAACATGAAGAGCCTGAAAACGTGTGAAAAATATGAAGATTTTCAAAAACTGGGCAAAACATTAGGAGCATGAAACGGTCTGAAAAATAAGAGGGGCATGAAGTGATGTTCAAAAACATGAAGAGCCTGAAAAGGTGTGAAAAATATGAAGAGCTTCAAAATTTTGGAAAAAATATGAGGAGCATGAAACGATCTGAAAAACAGGTGTAGCATGAAGCGGTGTTCAAAAACATGAAGAGCCTGAAAATTTGTGAAAATTATGAAGAGCTTCAAAAGGTGTCAAAAATGAGAGGAGCAAGAAACGGTCTGAAAAATAGGAGGAGCATGAAGTGTGCTGAAAAACAAGAAGAGCCTGAAAAGGTGTGAAATATATGAAGAGCTTCAAAATGTGTCAAAAATATGAGGAGCATGAAACGGTCTGAAAAATAGGAGGAGCATGAAGCGGTGTTGAAAAACATGAAGAGCCTGAAAAAGTGTGAAAAATATGAAGAGCTTCAAAACGTGTGAAATATATGAGGAGCATGAAACGGACTGAAAAATAGGAGGAACATGAATCTGTGTTCAAAAACATGAAGAGCCTGAAGTCGTGTGAAAAATATGAAGAGCTTCAAAAGGTGTGAAAAATATGAAAAACTTCCAAAGGTGTCAAAAATGAGAGGATCATGAAACGGTCTGAAAAATAGGAGGAGCATGAAGTGGTGTTGAAAAACATGAAGATCCTGAAAAGGTGTGAAAAATATGAAAAGCTTCAAAAAGTGTCAAAAATATGAGGAGCATGAAACGGTCTGAAAAATAGGAGGAGCATGAAACAGTGTTGAAAACATGAAGAGCCTGAAAAGGTGTGAAAAATATGAAGAGCTTCAAAAGGTGTCAAAAATATGAGGAGCATGAAACGGTCTGAAAAATAGGAGGAGCATGAAACAGTGTTCAAAACATGAAGAGCCTGAAAAGGTGTGAAAAATATGAAGAGCTTCTAAAGGTGTAAAAAACATGAGGAGCATGAAACAGTTTCAAAAACATGAGGAGCATCAAATGGTGTTGAAATCATGAAGAGCGTGAAAATGTGTCAAAAATATGAAGAGTTTCAAAAGGTGTCAAAAACAGAAGAGCATACAACCGTGTTGAAAACATGAAAAGCCTGAAAAGCTGTGAAAAACATGAAGAGCCTGAAAAGGTGTGAAAAATATGAAGAGCATGAAAAATACGAGGAGCATGAAGGTCTGAAAAATATGAGGAGCATGAAAAGGTGTGAAAAATACGAGGAGGATGACAAGATGTGAAAAATACGAGGAGCATGAAATGTCTGAAAAATACGAGGAGTAAGAAAAGGTGTCAAAAATACGAAGAGTGTGAAAAGGGGTGAATAATTAGAAGAGCGTGAAAAGGTCTGAAAAATTCGAGGTGGCTGAAAAGGTCTGAAAAATTCGAGGTGCATGAAAAGGTCTGACAAATACGAGGAGCATGAAATGGTGTGAAAATTTCGAGGAACAGGAAAAGGTGTGAAAAATACGAAGAGCATGAAACGGTCTGACAAATAGAAGAAGCATGAAGTTGTGTTGAAAAACATAAAGAGCCTGAAAATGTGTGAAAAACATGAAGAGTTTTAAAAGGTGTCAAAAATATGAGGAGCATGAAACGGTCTGACAAATAGGAGGAGCATGAAACGGTGTTGAAAACATGAAGAGCATGAAAAGGTGTGAAAAATATGAAGAGCTTCAAAAGGTGTCAAAAATATGAGGAGCATGAAATGGTCTGACAAATAGGAGGAGCATGAAACGGTGTTGAAAACATGAAGAGCATGAAAACGTGTCAAAAATATGAAGAGTTTCAAAAGGTGTCAAAAACATGAGGACCATACAACGGTGTTTAAAACATGAAGAGTCTGAAAAACTGTGAAAAACATAAAGAGCCTGAAAAGGTGTGAAAAATATGAGGAGCCTGAAACGGTTTGAAAAAGACGAGGAGCATGAAGTGGTGTTGAAATACATGAAGAGACTGAGAAGGTGTGAAAATTATGAAGCTTCAAAAGGTGTCAAAAATATTAGGGGCATGAAACGGTCTGACAATTAGGAGGAGCATGAAGTGGTGTTGAAAAACTTGAAGAGCCTGAAAAGGTGTGAAAAATATGAAGAGCTTTAAAAGGTGTCAAAAATGAAAGGAGCATGAAACGGTTGAAAAATAGGAGGAGCATGAAGTGGTGTTGAAAAACATGAAGAGCCTGAAAATTTGTGAAATATATGAAGAGCTTTAAAAGGTGTCAAAAATGAAAGGAGCATGAAACGGTTGAAAAATAGGAGGAGCATGAAGTGGTGTTGAAAAACATGAAGAGCCTGAAAAGGTGTGAAAAATATGAAGAGCTTTAAAAGGTGTCAAAAATGAAAGGAGCATGAAACGGTTGAAAAATAGGAGGAGCATGAAGTGGTGTTGAAAAACATGAAGAGCCTGAAAATTTGTGAAATATATGAAGAGCTTTAAAAGGTGTCAAAAATATGAGGAGCATGAAACGGTCTGAAAAATACAAGGAACATGAACCGGTGTTGAAAAACATGAAGAGCCTGAAAATGTGTGAAAAATATGAAGAGCTTCAAAAGGTGTCAAAAATATGAGGAGCATGAAACGGTCTGAAAAATACAAGGAACATGAACCGGTGTTGAAAAACATGAAGAGCCTGAAAAGGGGTGAAAAATATGAAGAGCTTCTAAACGTGTCAAAAATATGTGGAGCACGAAACGGTCTGAAAAATAGGAGGAACATGAAGCGGTGTTCAAAAATATGAAGATCCAGAAAATGTGTGAAAAATATGGAGTTCTTCAAAAGGTGTCAAAAATATGAGGAGCATGATACGGTCTGAAAAATTAGGACGAGCATGAAGCCGTGTTGAAAAACATGAAGAGTCTGAAAAGGTGTGAATAATATGAAGAGCTTCAAAAGGTGTCAAAATATGTGGAGCAAGAAACGGTCTGAAAAATAGGAGGAGCATGAAGCAGTGTTGAAAAATATGAAGAGCCTGAAAAGATGTGAATAATATGGAGAGCTTCAAAAGGTGTGAAAAATATGAGGAGCATGAAAGGGTCTGAAAAATAGGAGGAGCATGAAGCAGTGTTGAAAAACATGAAGAGCCTGAAAACGTGTGAAAAATATGAAGATTTTCAAAAACTGGGCAAAACATTAGGAGCATGAAACGGTCTGAAAAATAAGAGGGGCATGAAGTGATGTTCAAAAACATGAAGAGCCTGAAAAGGTGTGAAAAATATGAAGAGCTTCAAAATTTTGGAAAAAATATGAGGAGCATGAAACGATCTGAAAAACAGGTGTAGCATGAAGCGGTGTTCAAAAACATGAAGAGCCTGAAAATTTGTGAAAATTATGAAGAGCTTCAAAAGGTGTCAAAAATGAGAGGAGCAAGAAACGGTCTGAAAAATAGGAGGAGCATGAAGTGTGCTGAAAAACAAGAAGAGCCTGAAAAGGTGTGAAATATATGAAGAGCTTCAAAATGTGTCAAAAATATGAGGAGCATGAAACGGTCTGAAAAATAGGAGGAGCATGAAGCGGTGTTGAAAAACATGAAGAGCCTGAAAAAGTGTGAAAAATATGAAGAGCTTCAAAACGTGTGAAATATATGAGGAGCATGAAACGGACTGAAAAATAGGAGGAACATGAATCTGTGTTCAAAAACATGAAGAGCCTGAAGTCGTGTGAAAAATATGAAGAGCTTCAAAAGGTGTGAAAAATATGAAAAACTTCCAAAGGTGTCAAAAATGAGAGGATCATGAAACGGTCTGAAAAATAGGAGGAGCATGAAGTGGTGTTGAAAAACATGAAGATCCTGAAAAGGTGTGAAAAATATGAAAAGCTTCAAAAAGTGTCAAAAATATGAGGAGCATGAAACGGTCTGAAAAATAGGAGGAGCATGAAACAGTGTTGAAAACATGAAGAGCCTGAAAAGGTGTGAAAAATATGAAGAGCTTCAAAAGGTGTCAAAAATATGAGGAGCATGAAACGGTCTGAAAAATAGGAGGAGCATGAAACAGTGTTCAAAACATGAAGAGCCTGAAAAGGTGTGAAAAATATGAAGAGCTTCTAAAGGTGTAAAAAACATGAGGAGCATGAAACAGTTTCAAAAACATGAGGAGCATCAAATGGTGTTGAAATCATGAAGAGCGTGAAAATGTGTCAAAAATATGAAGAGTTTCAAAAGGTGTCAAAAACAGAAGAGCATACAACCGTGTTGAAAACATGAAAAGCCTGAAAAGCTGTGAAAAACATGAAGAGCCTGAAAAGGTGTGAAAAATATGAAGAGCATGAAAAATACGAGGAGCATGAAGGTCTGAAAAATATGAGGAGCATGAAAAGGTGTGAAAAATACGAGGAGGATGACAAGATGTGAAAAATACGAGGAGCATGAAATGTCTGAAAAATACGAGGAGTAAGAAAAGGTGTCAAAAATACGAAGAGTGTGAAAAGGGGTGAATAATTAGAAGAGCGTGAAAAGGTCTGAAAAATTCGAGGTGGCTGAAAAGGTCTGAAAAATTCGAGGTGCATGAAAAGGTCTGACAAATACGAGGAGCATGAAATGGTGTGAAAATTTCGAGGAACAGGAAAAGGTGTGAAAAATACGAAGAGCATGAAACGGTCTGACAAATAGAAGAAGCATGAAGTTGTGTTGAAAAACATAAAGAGCCTGAAAATGTGTGAAAAACATGAAGAGTTTTAAAAGGTGTCAAAAATATGAGGAGCATGAAACGGTCTGACAAATAGGAGGAGCATGAAACGGTGTTGAAAACATGAAGAGCATGAAAAGGTGTGAAAAATATGAAGAGCTTCAAAAGGTGTCAAAAATATGAGGAGCATGAAATGGTCTGACAAATAGGAGGAGCATGAAACGGTGTTGAAAACATGAAGAGCATGAAAACGTGTCAAAAATATGAAGAGTTTCAAAAGGTGTCAAAAACATGAGGACCATACAACGGTGTTTAAAACATGAAGAGTCTGAAAAACTGTGAAAAACATAAAGAGCCTGAAAAGGTGTGAAAAATATGAGGAGCCTGAAACGGTTTGAAAAAGACGAGGAGCATGAAGTGGTGTTGAAATACATGAAGAGACTGAGAAGGTGTGAAAATTATGAAGCTTCAAAAGGTGTCAAAAATATTAGGGGCATGAAACGGTCTGACAATTAGGAGGAGCATGAAGTGGTGTTGAAAAACTTGAAGAGCCTGAAAAGGTGTGAAAAATATGAAGAGCTTTAAAAGGTGTCAAAAATGAAAGGAGCATGAAACGGTTGAAAAATAGGAGGAGCATGAAGTGGTGTTGAAAAACATGAAGAGCCTGAAAATTTGTGAAATATATGAAGAGCTTTAAAAGGTGTCAAAAATGAAAGGAGCATGAAACGGTTGAAAAATAGGAGGAGCATGAAGTGGTGTTGAAAAACATGAAGAGCCTGAAAAGGTGTGAAAAATATGAAGAGCTTTAAAAGGTGTCAAAAATGAAAGGAGCATGAAACGGTTGAAAAATAGGAGGAGCATGAAGTGGTGTTGAAAAACATGAAGAGCCTGAAAATTTGTGAAATATATGAAGAGCTTTAAAAGGTGTCAAAAATATGAGGAGCATGAAACGGTCTGAAAAATACAAGGAACATGAACCGGTGTTGAAAAACATGAAGAGCCTGAAAATGTGTGAAAAATATGAAGAGCTTCAAAAGGTGTCAAAAATATGAGGAGCATGAAACGGTCTGAAAAATACAAGGAACATGAACCGGTGTTGAAAAACATGAAGAGCCTGAAAAGGGGTGAAAAATATGAAGAGCTTCTAAACGTGTCAAAAATATGTGGAGCACGAAACGGTCTGAAAAATAGGAGGAACATGAAGCGGTGTTCAAAAATATGAAGATCCAGAAAATGTGTGAAAAATATGGAGTTCTTCAAAAGGTGTCAAAAATATGAGGAGCATGATACGGTCTGAAAAATTAGGACGAGCATGAAGCCGTGTTGAAAAACATGAAGAGTCTGAAAAGGTGTGAATAATATGAAGAGCTTCAAAAGGTGTCAAAATATGTGGAGCAAGAAACGGTCTGAAAAATAGGAGGAGCATGAAGCAGTGTTGAAAAATATGAAGAGCCTGAAAAGATGTGAATAATATGGAGAGCTTCAAAAGGTGTGAAAAATATGAGGAGCATGAAACGGTCTGAAAAATAGGAGGAGCATGAAGCAGTGTTGAAAAACATGAAGAGCCTGAAAACGTGTGAAAAATATGAAGATTTTCAAAAACTGGGCAAAACATTAGGAGCATGAAACGGTCTGAAAAATAAGAGGGGCATGAAGTGATGTTCAAAAACATGAAGAGCCTGAAAAGGTGTGAAAAATATGAAGAGCTTCAAAATTTTGGAAAAAATATGAGGAGCATGAAACGATCTGAAAAACAGGTGTAGCATGAAGCGGTGTTCAAAAACATGAAGAGCCTGAAAATTTGTGAAAATTATGAAGAGCTTCAAAAGGTGTCAAAAATGAGAGGAGCAAGAAACGGTCTGAAAAATAGGAGGAGCATGAAGTGTGCTGAAAAACAAGAAGAGCCTGAAAAGGTGTGAAATATATGAAGAGCTTCAAAATGTGTCAAAAATATGAGGAGCATGAAACGGTCTGAAAAATAGGAGGAGCATGAAGCGGTGTTGAAAAACATGAAGAGCCTGAAAAAGTGTGAAAAATATGAAGAGCTTCAAAACGTGTGAAATATATGAGGAGCATGAAACGGACTGAAAAATAGGAGGAACATGAATCTGTGTTCAAAAACATGAAGAGCCTGAAGTCGTGTGAAAAATATGAAGAGCTTCAAACGGTGTGAAAAATATGAAAAACTTCCAAAGGTGTCAAAAATGAGAGGATCATGAAACGGTCTGAAAAATAGGAGGAGCATGAAGTGGTGTTGAAAAACATGAAGATCCTGAAAAGGTGTGAAAAATATGAAAAGCTTCAAAAAGTGTCAAAAATATGAGGAGCATGAAACGGTCTGAAAAATAGGAGGAGCATGAAACAGTGTTGAAAACATGAAGAGCCTGAAAAGGTGTGAAAAATATGAAGAGCTTCAAAAGGTGTCAAAAATATGAAGAGTATGAAACGGTCTGAAAAATAGGAGGAGCATGAAGTGGTGTTGAAAAATATGAAGAGCCTGTAAAGGTATGAAAAATACGAAGAGCTTCAAAAGGTGTCTAAAATATGGGGAACATGAAACAGTCTGAAAAATAGGAGGAGCATGAAACGGTGTTCAAACAGATGAAGAGCCTGAAAAGGTGTGAAAAATATGAAGAGCTTCAAAAGGTGACAAAAATATGAGGATCATGAAACGTTCTGAAAAATAGGAGGAGCATGAAACCTTCTGACAGATAGGAGGAGCATGAAACGCTGTTGAAAACTTGAAGAGCCTGAAAAGGTGTGAAAAATATGAAGAGCTTCAAAAGGTGTCAAAAATATGAGGAGCATGAAACGGTTTGAAAAATATGAGGAGCATGAAATGGTGTTGAAATCATGAAGAGCGTGAAAATGTGTCAAAAATATGAAGAGTTTCAAATGGTGTCAAAAACATGAGGAGCATACAACGGTGTTGAAAACATGAAGTGTCTAAAAAGCTGTGAAAAACCTAAAGAGCCTGAAAATGTGTGGAAAATATGAGGAGCCTGAAAAGGTCTGAAAAAGAGGAGGAGCAAGAAGTGGTGTTGAAATATATGAAGAGCCTGAAAAGATGTGAAAAATATGAAGAGCTTCAAAAGGTGTCAAAAATATGAGGAGCATCAAACGTTCTGGAAAATAGGAGGAGCATGAAACGGTGTTCAAATACATGAACAGCCTGAAAAGTTGTGAGATATATGAAGAGATTGAAAACGTGTCAAAAATATGAGGAGCATGAAACGGTCTGAAAAATATTAGGAGCATGAAATGGTGTTCAAAAACATGAAGAGCCTGAAAACGTGTGAAAAATATGAAGAGCTTCAAAAGGTTTCAAAAATATGAGGAGCATGAAACGGTCTGATTAATAGGAGGAGCATGAAGTGGTGTTGAAAAACATGAAGAGACTGAAAATGTGTGAAAAATATGAAGAGCTTCAAAAGGTGTCAAATATATGAGGAGCATGAAACGGTCTGAAAATTAGGAGAAACATGAAGTGGTGTTGAAAAAAATGAAGAGCCTGAAATGGTGTGAAAAATATGAAGAGCTTCAAAATGTGTCAAAAATATGAGGAGCATGAAACGGTGTTGAAAACATGAAGAGCCTGAAAAGGTGTGAAAAATATGAAGAGCTTCAAAAGGTGTCAAAAATATGTGGAGCATGAAACGGTCTGAAAAATAGGAGGAGGCTCAAGCGGTTGTGAAAATCATGAAGAGCCTGAAAAGGTGTGAAAAATATGAAGAGCTTCCACAGGTGTGAAAAACATGAGGAGCAGGCAATGGTCTGAAAAATAGGAGGAGCATGAAGCGGTATTCAAAAACATGAAGAGGGAGGAGCCACGATGGCGGAGGATTAGGATGGGGAGACCACTTTCTCTCCTACAGATTCATCAAAAGAATAACTGAACGAAGAGCAAACTTCGCAAAACAACTTCTGATCGCTCGCTGAGGTCATCAGGTGCCCAGAAAAGCAGCCCATTGTCTTTGAAAGGATGTAGGACAAAATATAAAAGATAAAAAGTCAGAGGAATCGGGTGGAGAGGGAGGTGGGAGTGGGGATCGGGATTGGGAATACATGTAAATCCATGTCTGATTCATATCAATGTATGACAAAACCCACTGGAAAAAAATAATAATAAAAATTAAAAAAAATTAAAAAAAGATAAAAAGTGAGGCAGAAGAGCTAAGGACGGAGATCCGGCCCGGGAGCTCTTAGGCGGCATTGCTTGGGGTAGGGTCCGGGCCTGAGTGCCCTGAGGACAATTGGAGGGAGCTTCTGTGAGTTGCCAACTTGAACTGTGGGAGACCGAAAGAGAGAGAGTAAATTAACCGGCCCGAACACACTGCCGGCCGTTCGCAGAACAAAGAGACCGAGAGGGTCCAGAGAGGAGCTCGCAGGCTGCGGACCGGCCCAGCCCCGCCGGAGGCAGGAGGCAGGGGGGAGGGGAAGGTCGCGGCGAGACACAGGGCGCAGGCACCCGACAGGCGCAGGCAGGGACTGGGGCTGGGGACGCGGAGGGCAGAAGGCGCGTGCACCCGACTGGCGCCAGCAGAAACTGAGACTGGGTCCGCGGAAGGGAGTGGGCGTGCCACACCTGGGGAGAGTGCGCCCACCAAGCCCCTGGCTGCCTGGACCGCTCTGACGGGGAAGGCACAGAGAGCAGGCGCAGCTTTTCCTTCTGCGCTTTTGTGGAACACCCGAGGGCTGGAACCTCGCGCAGCGTGGGGCGCGCTCCATATAGAACAGCCGGGAGCCTGAGCAGCGCAGACGGAGAGAGCAGCGTCAGCCCCTCCCGGCAGCCCCAGCCCACCCCCGTGGCGCAAGCCTGTCCCCACAGCGCCAGCCTCTCCCGGCAGCGCAAGCCCCTCCCCGCAGAGCTACGGAACTAGCTACCTGAATAAGGGTCCACCTCCGCCCGCCTGTGTCAGGGCGGAAATAAGGTTCTGAAGAGACCGGCAAACAGAAGCCAAATAAACAAAGGGTACAGCTTCAGAAGGGACTGGTGCAACAGATTAAAATCCCTCTAGGAAACATTGACTACACTGGAGGAGCCTGTAGATATCGAGAAGCGTAAGCTGGAACGAGGAGCTATCTGAAACTGAGCCGAACCCACACTGACTGCAACAGCTCGAGAGAAACTCCTAGATATAATTTTACTTTTTTCTCTTTTTTTTCTTTATTTTTAAAATTTTTTTCTTTTTTTTCTTTTTTATTTTTTCTCTTTTATTTTCCTTTAAAATCCCCTATTACTCCCCCATTAATCCTTAACTTTCATTACCATAGACTTTTATGATTTTTTAATTAGGGGGAAAGAAAAAAAATTTTTTTTTCTTTTATTTTTCTTTTTCTTTCTTTTTTTTCCTTTTTTTCTTTCCTTTTTCTCTTCTATTTTCTATTTTTCTTTTTCTCTTATTTCTTTTAAAGTCCTCTACTACTCCTCTACTACTCCTTAATTTTCATTTTCAATACACTATAACCTTACAAAAAAAAAAAAAAAGAAGAGAAGCCCTATTTTTAACCAAAGATTATTCTCTCCCAATCTTGACTCTCTGTTTTCTACCTCAGAACACCTCTATTTCCTCCTTTCCCCTTCTCTTCCCAATCCAATTCTGTGAATCTTTGTAGGTGACTGGGCTACGGAGAACACTCTGGGAACAGACAGCTGCGTAGATCTGTCTCTCTCCTCTTGAGTCCCCCTTTTTCTCCTCCTGTTCATCTCTATCTCCCTCCTCCCTCTCCTCTTCTTCATGTGACTCTGTGAACCTCTCTGGGTGTCCCTAACGGGGGAGAATCTTTTAGCCATTAACCTAGAAGTTTTCTTATCAGGGCTGTATAGTTGGAGAAGTCCTGAGAATACAGGAAGAATAAAACTGAAATCCAGAGGCAGGAGACTTAAGCCCAAAACCTGAGAACACCAGAAAACTCCTGACTACATGGAACTTTAAGTAATAAGTGACTGTCCAAAAGCCTCCATACCTACACTGAAACCAACCACCACCCAAGAGCCAATAAGTTTTAGAGCAAGACATACCACGCAAATTCTCCAGCAACGCAGGAACATAGCCCTGAACATCAACATACAGGCTGCCCAAGGTCACACCTAACACATAGACCCATCTCAAAACTCATTACTGGGCACTCCATTGCTCTCCAAAGAGAAGAAATCAAGTTCCACGCACCAGAACACTGACGCAAGCTTCCCTAACCAGGAAATCTTGACAAGCCAATCGTCTAACCCCACCCACTGGGTTAATCCTCCACAACAAAAAGGAACCACAGACCTCCAGAATACAGAAAGCCCACTCCAGATACAGCAATCTAAACAAGATGAAAAGGCAAAGAAATACCCAACAGGTAAAGGAACATGAAAAATGCCCACCAAGTCAAACAAAAGAGGAGGAGATAGGGAATCTACCTGAAAAAGAATTTAGAATAATGATAATAAAAATGATCCAAAATCTTGAAAACAAAATGGAGTTACAGATAAATAGCCTGGAAACAAAGATTGAAAAGATTCAAGAACTGTTTAATAAAGACCTAGAAGAAATAAAAAAGAGTCAATTAAAAATGAATAATGCAATGAATGAGATCAAAAACACTTTGGAGGGAACCAAGAGTAGAATAACGGAGGCAGAAGATAGGATAAGTGAGGTAGAAGATAAAATGTTGGAAATAAATGAAGCAGAGAGGAAAAAAGAAAAAAGGATCAAAAGAAATGAGGACAACCTCAGGGACCTCTGGGACACTGTGAAACACCCCAACATTCGAATCATAGGAGTTCCAGAAGAAGAAAACAAAAAGAAAGGCCATGAGAAAATACTCGAGGAGATAATAGATGAAAACTTCCCTAAAATGGGGAAGGAAATAGCCACCCAAGTCCAAGAAACCCAGAGAGTCCCAAACAGGATAGACCCAAGGCAAAACACCCCAAGACACATATTAATCAAATTAACAAAGATCAAACACAAAGAACAAATATTAAAAGCAGCAAGGGAGAAACAACAAATAACACACAAAGGGATTCCCATAAGGATAACAGCTGATCTATCAATAGAAACCCTCCAGGCCAGAAGGGAATGGCAGGACGTACTGAAAGTAATGAAAGAGAATAACCTACAACCTAGATTACTGTATCCAGCAAGGATCTCATTCAGATATGAAGGAGAATTCAAAAGCTTTACAGATAACCAAAAGCTGAGAGAATTCAGCACCACCAAACCAGCTCTTCAACAAATGCTAAAGGATCTTCTCTAGACAGGAAATGCAGAAAGGTTGTATAAACGTGAACCCAAAACAACAAAGTAAATGGCAACGGGAACACACCTATCAATAATTACCCTAAATGTAAATAGGTTGAATGCCCCAACCAAAAGACAAAGATTGGCTGAATGGATACAAAAACAAGACCCCTATATATGCTGTCTACAAGAAACCCACCTCAAAACAAGAGACACATACAGACTAAAAGTGAAGGGCTGGAAAAAAATATTTCATGCAAACGGAGACCAAAAGAAAGCAGGAGTCGCAATACTCATATCAGATAAAATAGACTTTCAAATAAAGGATGTGAAAAGAGACAAAGAAGGACACTACATAATGATCAAAGGATCAATCAAAGAAGAAGATATAACAATTATAAATATATATGCACCCAACATAGGAGCACCGCAATATGTACGGCAAACGCTAATGAGTATGAAAGAGGAAATTAATAGTAACACAATAATAGTGGGAGACTTTAATACCCCACTCACAACTATGGATAGATCAACTAAACAGAAAATTAACAAGGAAACACAAACCTTAAATGACACAATGGACCAGCTAGACCTAATTGATATCTATAGGACATTTCACCCCAAAACAATCAACTTCACCTTTTTCTCAAGTGCACACGGAACCTTCTCCAGAATAGATCACATCCTGGGCCATAAATCTGGTCTTGGAAAATTCAAAAAAATTGAAATCATTCCAGTCATCTTTTCTGACCACAGTGCAGTAAGATTAGATCTCAATTACAGGGAAAAAATTGTTAAAACTTCAAACATATGGAGGCTAAATAACACGCTTCTAAATAACCAACAAATCATAGAAGAAATCAAAAAAGAAATCAAAATATGTATAGAAATGAATGAAAATGAAAACACAACAACCCGAAACCTATGGGACACTGTAAAAGCAGTGCTAAGGGGAAGGTTCATAGCATTACAGGCTTACATCAAGAAACAAGAAAAAAACCAAATAAATAACCTAACTCTACAACTAAAGCAATTAGAGAAGGAAGAAATGAAGAACCCCAGAGTTAGCAGAAGGAAAGAAATATTAAAAATCAGGGCAGAAATAAATGCAAAAGAAACTAAAGAGACCATAGCAAAAATCAACAAAGCTAAAAGCTGTTTTTTTGAAAAAATAAACAAAATTGACAAACCATTAGCAAGACTCATTAAGAAACAAAGAGAGAAGAACCAAATTAACAAAATTAGAAATGAAAATGGAGAGATCACGACAGACAACAATGAAATACAAAGGATCATAAGAGACTACTACCAGCAGCTCTATGCCAATAAAATGGACAACCTGGATGAAATGGACAAATTCTTAGAAAAGTATAACTTTCCAAAACTGAACCAGGAAGAAATAGAAGATCTTAACAGACCCATCACAAGCAAGGAAATCGAAACTGTCATCAAAAATCTTCCAGCAAACAAAAGCCCAGGACCAGATGGCTTCACAGCTGAATTCTACCAAAAATTTAGAGAAGAGCTAACACCTATCTTACTCAAACTCTTCCAGAAAATTGCAGAAGAAGGTAAGCTTCCAAACTCATTCTATGAGGCCACCATCACCCTAATTCCAAAACCAGACAAAGATGCCACAAAAAAAGAAAATTACAGGCCAATATCACTGATGAACATAGATGCAAAAATCCTTAACAAAATTCTAGCAAACAGAATCCAACAACATATTAAAAAAATCATACACCATGACCAAGTGGGCTTTATCCCAGGAATGCAAGGATTCTTTAATATCCGCAAATCAATCAATGTAATACGCCACATTAACAAATTGAAAGATAAAAACCATATGATTATCTCAATAGATGCAGAGAAAGCCTTTGACAAAATCCAACACTCATTTATGATTAAAACTCTCCAAAAAGCAGGAATAGAAGGAACATACCTCAACATAATAAAAGCTATATATGACAAACCCACAGCAAGCATCACCCTCAATGGTGAAAAATTGAAGGCATTTCCCCTGAAATCAGGAACAAGACAAGGGTGCCCACTCTCACCACTACTATTCAACATAGTGTTGGAAGTTCTGGCCACAGCAATCAGAGCAGAAAAAGAAGTAGAAGGAATCCAGATAGGAAAAGAAGAAGTAAAACTCTCACTGTTTGCAGATGACATGATCCTCTACATAGAAAACCCTAAAGACTCTACCAGAAAATTACTAGAGCTAATCAATGAATATAGTAAAGTTGCAGGATATAAAAGTAACACACAGAAATCCCTTGCATTCCTATATACTAACAATGAAAAAACAGAAAGAGAAATTAAGGAAACAATACCATTCACCATTGCAACAAAAAGAATAAAATACTTAAGAGTATATCTACCT
This sequence comes from Dama dama, assembly GCF_033118175.1. Taxonomy (NCBI): domain Eukaryota; kingdom Metazoa; phylum Chordata; class Mammalia; order Artiodactyla; family Cervidae; genus Dama; species Dama dama. The sequence continues at coordinate 383,996 of NW_026870924.1, read as the reverse complement.
AAAGAAACAAAAGACCTATACATAGAAAACTATAAAACACTGATGAAAGAAATCAAAGAGGACACAAACAGATGGAGAAACATACCGTGTTCATGGATTGGAAGAATTAATATTGTCAAAATGGCTATTCTACCCAAAGCAGTCTACAGATTCAATGCAATCCCTATCAAGCTACCAACGGTATTTTTCACAGAACTAGACCAAAGAATTTCACAATTTGTATGGAAATACAAAAAACCTTGAATAGCCAAAGTAATCTTGAGAAAGAAGAATGGAGCTGGAGGAATCAACCTGCCTGACTTCAGACTCTACTACAAAGCCACAGTCATCAAGACAGTATGGTACTGGCACAAAGACGGAAATATAGATCAATGGAACAGAATAGAAAGCCCAGAGATAAATCCACGAACCTATGGACACCTTATCTTTGACAAAGGAGGCAAGGATATACAATGGAAAAACGACAACCTCTTTAACAAGTGGTGCTGGGAAAACTGGTCAAGCACTTGTAAAAGAATGAAACTAGAACACTTTCTAACACCATACACAAAAATAAATTCAAAATGGATTAAAGATATAAATGTAAGACCAGAAACTATAAAACTCCTAGAGGAGAACATAGGCAAAACACTCTCTGACATAAATCACAGCAAGATCCTCTATGACCCACCTCCCAGAATATTGGAAATAAAACCAAAACTAAACAAATGGGACCTAATGAAACTTAAAAGCTTTTGCACTACAAAGGAAAATACAAGTAAGGTGAAAAGACAGCCCTCAGATTGGGAGAAAATAATAGCAAATGAATAAACAGACAAAGGATTAATCTCAAAAATATACAAGCAACTCCTGCAGCTCAATTCCAGAAAAATAAATGACCCAATCAAAAAATGGGCCAAAGAACTAAACAGACATTTCTCCAAAGAAGACATACAGATGGCTAACAAACACATGAAAAGATGCTCAACATCACTCATTATTAGAGAAATGCAAATCAAAACCACAATGAGGTACCATTACACGCCAGTCAGGATGGCTGCTATCCAAAAGTCTACAAGCAATAAATGCTGGAGAGGGTGTGGAGAAAAGGGAACCCTCTTACACTGTTGGTGGGAATGCAAACTAGTACAGCCACTATGGAAAACAGTGTGGAGATTTCTTAAAAAACTGGAAATAGAACGGCCATATGACCCAGCAATCCCACTTCTGGGCATACACACTGAGGAAACCAGATCTGAAAGAGACACGTGCACCCCTATGTTCATCGCAGCACTGTTTATAATAGCCAGGACATGGAAGCAACCTAGATGCCCATCAGCAGATGAATGGATAAGGAAGCCGTGGTACATATACATCATGGAATATTACTCAGCCATTAAAAAGAATTCATTTGAACCAGTCCTAATGAGATGGATGAAGCTGGAGCCCATTATACAGAGTGAAGTAAGCCAGAAAGATAAAGAGCATTTCAGCATACTGACACATGTATATGGAATTTAGAAAGGTGATAACGATAACCCTATATGCAGAACAGAAAAAGAGACACAGAAATACAGAACAGACTTTTGAACTTTGTGGGAGAATGTGAGGGTGGGATATTTCAAAAGAACAGCATGTATACTATCTATGGTGAAACAGATCACCAGCCCAGGTGGGATGCACGAGACAAGTGCTCCGGCCTGGTGCACTGGGAAGACCCAGAGGAATCGGGTGGAGAGGGAGGTGGGACGGGGGATCGGGATTGGGAATACATGTAAATCCAAGGCTGATTCATATCAATGTATGACAAAACACACTGGAAAAAAAAATAATAATAATAATAAAAAAGAAAAATGAATAAATAAATAAATAAAACTATTTCTGTTTTATAAAAGTCAGGTGACTAGTCTAAATGTCAATGTATATAGACATAAAGTAATAAAACATCAAAATGAATATGTAAACAAATACACGTGGGAAATAATTGCAAATGGGCAGGTGAGGGAGTAGGATTTCTTGTGCAACAGTGATTTTTGATTAGTTGTATAAGAGGTAAGCAATTATATCTTCCCCACTGCTATCTTGTCTTTCTGTCAAGAACTAAAATGTAAGAAATACCATCCTATTCTCAGGATAAAAAGAAATTCAGGGAAAAATGACAAGGTCTGAGTATATTGTTTTATCAGATTTAGCCAACCATTTTCTATGCATCATAGCAAGGATTCTGTCTGGAGTGTTATAAGTGAGTGCTTCTGAATAATTACAACACTAATAAAACTTCTATAGGTTGTTAAAAAAATATGAAGAGTCTAAAAAGGTGTGAAAATATGAAGAGATTCAAAAGGTATCAAAAACATGAGGAGCATGAAACGGTCTGAAAAATAGGAGGAGCATGAAGCGGTGTTAAAAAACATGAAGAGCCTGAAAAGGTGTGAAAAATATGAAGAGCTTCAAAAGGTGTCAAAAATAAGTGGAGCATGAAACGGTCTGAAAAATAGGAGGAGGATAAAGCGGCTGTGAAAATCATGAAGAGCCTGAAAAGGTGTGAAACATATGACGAGCTTAAAAGGTGACAAAAATATGAGGATCATGAAACGGTCTGAAAAATAGGAGGAGCATGAAGCAGGGTTAAAAAACATGAAGAGCCTGAAAAGCTGTGAAAAATATGAAGAGCTTCAAAAGGTGTCAAAAATATGTGGAGCATGAAACGGTCTGATAAATAGGAGGAGGCTCAAGCGGTTGTGAAAAACATGAAGAGCCTGAAAAGGTGTGAAATATATGACGAGCTTAAAAGGTGTCAAAAAAATGAGGAACATTAAACGGTCTGAAAAATAGGAGGAGCATGAAGCGGGATTGAAAAACATGAAGAGCCTGAAAAGGTGTGAAAAATATGAAGAGCTTCAAAAGGTGTCAAAAATATGACGAGCATGAAACGGTCTGAAAACTAGGAGGAACATGAAGTGGTGTTGAAAAACACGAAGAGCCTGAAAAGGTGTCAAAAATATGAAGAGTTTGAAAAGGTGTCAAAAACATGAGGAGCATACAATCGTGTTGAAAACATGAAGAGCCTGAAAAGCTGTGAAAAACATAAAGAGCCTGAAAAGGTGTGAAAAATATGAGGAGACTGAAACAGTCTGAAAAATATGAGGAGCATGAAGTGGTGTTGAAATACATGAAGAGCCTGAAAAGGTGTGAAAAATATGAAGACCTTCAAAAGGTGTCAAAAATATGAGGAGCATGAAAAGGTCTGAAAAAAATGAGGAGCATGAAGTGGTGTTGAAATACATGAAGAGCCTGAAAAGGTATGAAATATATGAAGAGCTTCAAAACGTGTCAAAAATATGAGGAGCATGAAACGGTCTGAAAAATATTAGGAGCATGAAACGTTGTTCAAAAACATGAAGAGCCTGAAAAGGTGTGAAAAATATGAAGAGCTTCAAAAGGTGTCAAAATATGAGGAGCATGAAACGGTCTGAATAATACGTTGAGCATGAAATGGTGTTGAAAAACACGAAGAGCCTGAAAAATAGTGAAATATATGACGAACTTCAGTCGGTGTCAAAAATATGAGGAGCATGAAACGGTCTGAAAAATAGGAGGAGAATGATGGGGTGTTGAAAAACATGAAGAGACTGAAAAGGTGTGAAAAATATGAAGACCCTGAAAAGGTGTGAAAAATATGACGGGCATGAAACGGTCAGAAAAATAGGAGGAGCATGAAGTGGTGTTGAAATACATGAAAGCCCAAAATGTTGTGAAATATATGAAGAACTTCAAAAGGTGTCAAAAATATGAGAAGCATGAAACGGTCTGAAAAATAGAAGAAGCATGAAGTGGTGTTGAAAAACATGAAGAGCCTGAAAATGTGTGAAAAACATGAAGAGTTTCAAAAGGTGTCAAAAATATGAGGAGCATGAAACAGTTTGAAAAATAGGAGGAGCATGAAGTGGTGTTGAAAAACATGAAGAGTCTGAAATTGTGTTAAAAATATGAAGAGCTTCAAAAGGTGTCAAAAATATGAGGAGCATGAAACAGTTTGAAAAATATGAGGAGCATGAAATGGTGTTGAAATCATGAAGAGCCTGACAACGTGTCAAAAATATGAAGAGTTTCAAAAGGTGTGAAAAACATGAGAAGCATAAAACGGTCTGAAAAATATTAGGAGCATGAAACCGTGTTCAAAAACATGAAGAGCCTGAAAAGGTGTGAAAAATATGAAGAGCTGCAAAAGGTTTCAAAAATATGAGGAGCATGAAACGGTCTGAATAATAGGAGGAGCATGAAGTGGTGTTGAAAAACATGAAGAGACTGAAAATGTGTGAAAAATATGAAGAGCTTCAAAAGGTGTCAAAAATATGAGGAGCATGAAACGGTCTGAAAAATAGGAGAAACATAAAGTGGTGTTGAAAAACATGAAGAGCCTGAAAAGGTGTCAAAAATATGAAGAGATTCAAAAGGTGTGAAAAATATGAAGAGCTTCAAAAGGTGTCAAAAATATGAGGAACATTAAACGGTCTGAAAAATAGGAGGAGCATGAAGTGGTGTTGAAAAACATGAAGAGCCTGAAAAGGTGGCAAAAATATGAAGAGTTTCAAAAGGTGTCAAAAACATGAGGAGCATACAACCGTGTTGAAAACATGAAGAGCCTGAAAAGCTGTGAAAAACATGAAGAGCCTGAAAAGATGTGAAAAATATGAGGAGACTGAAACGGTCTGAAAAATAGGAGGAGCATGACGTGGTGTTGAAATACATGAAGAGTCTGAAAAGGTGTGAAAAATATGAATAGCTTCAGAAGTTGTCAAAAATATGAGGAGCATAAGACGGTCTGAAAAATATTAGGAGCATGAAACGGTGTTCAAAAACATGAAGAGCCTGAAAAGGTTTGAAAAATATGAAAAGCTTCAAAAGGTGTCAAAAATATGAGGAGCATGAAACGGTCTGAATAATAGGAGGAGCATGAAGCGGTGTTGAAAAATATGAAGAGCCTGAAAAGGTGTGAAATATATGACGAGCTTTAATCGGTGTCAAAAATATGAGGAGCATGAAACGGTGTTGAAAATATGAAGAGCATGAAAAGGTATGAAAAATATGAAGAGCTTCAAAAGGTGTCAAAAATATGAGGAGCATGAAAAAGTTTGAAAAATATGAGGAGCATGAAATGGTGTTGAAATCGTGAAGAGTCTGAAAAGGTGTCAAAAATATGAAGAGCTTCAAAAGGTGTCAAAAATATGAGGAGTATCAAACGGTCTGAAAAATAGGAGGAGCATGAAACGGTGTGAAGACATGAAGAGCCAGAAAAGGTGTCAAAAATATGAAGAGTTTCAAAAGGTGTCAAAAGCATGAGGAGCATGCAATGGTGTTGAAAACATGAAGAGCCTGAAAAGGTGTGAAAAATATGAAGACCCTGAAAAGGTGTGAAAAATATGACAGGCATGAAACGGTCAGAAAAATAGGAGGAGCATGAAGTGGTGTTGAAATACATGAAAGCCCGAAATGTTGTGAAATATATGAAGAGCTTCAAAAGGTGTCAAAAATATGAGGAGCATGAAACGGTCTGAAAAATAGAAGAAGCATGAAGTTGTGTTGAAAAACATGAAGAGCCTGAAAATGTGTGAAAAACATGAAGAGTTTCAAAAGGTGTCAAAAATATGAGGAGCATGAAACAGTTTGAAAAATAGGAGGAGCATGAAGTGGTGTTGAAAAACATGAAGAGTCTGAAATTGTGTTAAAAATATGAAGAGCTTCAAAAGGTGTCAAAAATATAAGGAGCATGAAACAGTTTGAAAAATATGAGGAGCATGAAATGGTGTTGAAATCATGAAGAGCCTGACAACGTGTCAAAAATATGAAGAGTTTCAAAAGGTGTGAAAAACATGAGAAGCATAAAACGGTCTGAAAAATATTAGGAGCATGAAACCGTGTTCAAAAACATGAAGAGCCTGAAAAGGTGTGAAAAATATGAAGAGCTGCAAAAGGTTTCAAAAATATGAGGAGCATGAAACGGTCTGAATAATAGGAGGAGCATGAAGTGGTGTTGAAAAACATGAAGAGACTGAAAATGTGTGAAAAATATGAAGAGCTTCAAAAGGTGTCAAAAATATGAGGAGCATGAAACGGTCTGAAAAATAGGAGAAACATAAAGTGGTGTTGAAAAACATGAAGAGCCTGAAAAGGTGTCAAAAATATGAAGAGATTCAAAAGGTGTGAAAAATATGAAGAGCTTCAAAAGGTGTCAAAAATATGAGGAACATTAAACGGTCTGAAAAATAGGAGGAGCATGAAGTGGTGTTGAAAAACATGAAGAGCCTGAAAAGGTGGCAAAAATATGAAGAGTTTCAAAAGGTGTCAAAAACATGAGGAGCATACAACCGTGTTGAAAACATGAAGAGCCTGAAAAGCTGTGAAAAACATGAAGAGCCTGAAAAGATGTGAAAAATATGAGGAGACTGAAACGGTCTGAAAAATAGGAGGAGCATGACGTGGTGTTGAAATACATGAAGAGTCTGAAAAGGTGTGAAAAATATGAATAGCTTCAGAAGTTGTCAAAAATATGAGGAGCATAAGACGGTCTGAAAAATATTAGGAGCATGAAACGGTGTTCAAAAACATGAAGAGCCTGAAAAGGTTTGAAAAATATGAAAAGCTTCAAAAGGTGTCAAAAATATGAGGAGCATGAAACGGTCTGAATAATAGGAGGAGCATGAAGCGGTGTTGAAAAATATGAAGAGCCTGAAAAGGTGTGAAATATATGACGAGCTTTAATCGGTGTCAAAAATATGAGGAGCATGAAACGGTGTTGAAAATATGAAGAGCATGAAAAGGTATGAAAAATATGAAGAGCTTCAAAAGGTGTCAAAAATATGAGGAGCATGAAAAAGTTTGAAAAATATGAGGAGCATGAAATGGTGTTGAAATCGTGAAGAGTCTGAAAAGGTGTCAAAAATATGAAGAGCTTCAAAAGGTGTCAAAAATATGAGGAGTATCAAACGGTCTGAAAAATAGGAGGAGCATGAAACGGTGTGAAGACATGAAGAGCCAGAAAAGGTGTCAAAAATATGAAGAGTTTCAAAAGGTGTCAAAAGCATGAGGAGCATGCAATGGTGTTGAAAACATGAAGAGCCTGAAAAGGTGTGAAAAATATGAAGACCCTGAAAAGGTGTGAAAAATATGACAGGCATGAAACGGTCAGAAAAATAGGAGGAGCATGAAGTGGTGTTGAAATACATGAAAGCCCGAAATGTTGTGAAATATATGAAGAGCTTCAAAAGGTGTCAAAAATATGAGGAGCATGAAACGGTCTGAAAAATAGAAGAAGCATGAAGTTGTGTTGAAAAACATGAAGAGCCTGAAAATGTGTGAAAAACATGAAGAGTTTCAAAAGGTGTCAAAAATATGAGGATCATGAAACGGTCTGAATAATAGGAGGAGCATGAAGTGGTGTTGAAAAACATGAAGAGTCTGAAAATGTGAGAAAAATATGAAGAGCTTCAAAAGGTGTCAAAAATATGAGGAGCATGAAACAGTTTGAAAAATATGAGGAGCATGAAATGGTGTTGAAATCATGAAGAGCCTGAAAACGTGTCAAAAATATGAAGAGTTTCAAAAGGTGTCAAAAGCATGAGGAGCATAAAACGGTGTTGAAAACATGAAGAGTGTGAAAAACTGTGAAAAACATAAAGACCCTGAAAAGGTGTGAAAAAGATGAGGAGCCTGAAACGGTCTGAAAAAAGGAGGAGCATGAAGTGGTGTTGAAGTATATGAAGATCCTGAAAAGGTGTGAAAAATATGAAGAGCTTCAAAAGGTGTCAAAAATATGAGGAACATCAAACGTTCTGAAAAATAGGAGGAGCATGAAACCTTGTTGTAATACATGAAGAGCCTGAAAAGGTGTGAAATATATGAAGAGCTGTAAAACGTGTCAAAAATATGAGGAGCATGAAATGGTCTGAAAAATATTAGGAGCATGAAACGGTGTTCAAATACATGAGGAGCCTGAAAAGGTGTGAAAAAAATGAAGAGCTTCAAAAGGTTTCAAAAATATGAGGAGCATGAAATGGTCTGAATAATAGGAGGAGCATGAAGTGCTGTTGAAAAACATGAAAAATTGAAAAGGTGTGAAAATTATGAAGAGCTTCAAAAGGTGTCAAATATATGAGGAGCATGAAACGGTCTGAAAATTAGGAGGAGCATGAAGTGGTGTTGAAAAACATGAAGAGCCTGAAAAGGTGTGAAAAAAATGAAGAGCTTCAAAAGGTTTCAAAAATATGAGGAGCATGAAACGGTCTGAATAATAGGAGGAGCATGAACTGGTGTTGAAAAACATGAAGAAATTGAAAAGGTGTGAAAATTATGAAGAGCTTCAAAAGGTGTCAAATATATGAGGAGCATGAAACGGTCTGAAAATTAGGAGGAGCATGATGTGGTGTTGAAAAACATGAAGACCCTGGAAAGGTGTGAAATATATGACGAGCTTCAAACGGTTTCAAAAATATGAGGAACATGAAACCGTCTGAAAAATAGGAGGAGCATCAAGCGGTGTTGAAAAACATGAAGAGCCTGAAAAGGTGTGAAAAATATGAAGAGCTTCAAAAGGTGTCAAAAATATGAGGAACATGAAACGATGTTGAAAATATGAAGAGCATGAAAGGGTGTGAAAAATATGAAGAGCTTCAAAAGGTGTCAAAAATATGGGGAACATGAAGCTTTCTGTAAAATAGGAGGAGCATGAAGTGGTGTTGAAAAACATGAAGAGCCTGAAAAGGTGTGAAAAATATGAAGAGCTTCAAAAAGTGTCAAAAATATGAGGAGCATGAAACGGTCTGAAAAATAGGAGGAGCATGAAGCGGGGTTGAAAAACATGAAGAGCCTGAAAAGGTGTGAAAAATATGAAGAGCTTCAAAAGGTGTCAAAAATATGAGGAGCATGAAACGGTCTGAAAAATAGGAGGAACATGAAGTGGTGTTGAAAAACATGAAGAGCCTGAAAAGGTGTCAAAAATATGAAGAGTTTCAAAAGGTGTCAAAAACATGAGGAGCATACAACTATGTTTAAAACATGAAGAGCCTGAAAAGCTGTGAAAAACATGAAGAGCCTCAAAAGGTGTGAAAAATATGAGGAGCCTGAAACGGTCTGAAAAATAGGAGGAGCATGAAGTGGTGTTGAAATACATGAAGAGGCTGAAAAGGTGTGAAAAATATGAAGAGCATCAAAAGGTGTGAAAAATATGAAGAGCTTCAAAAGTTGTCAAAAATATGGGGAGCATGAAACTTTCAGAAAAAAAGAAGGAGCATGAAGTGGTGTTGAAAAACATGAAGAGCCTTAACAGGTGTTAGAAACATGAAGAGCTACAAAACGTGTGAAAAATATGAGGAGGATGAAAAGTTCTGAAAAATAGGAGGAGCATGAAGTGGTGTCCAGTAAAATGAAGAGATTGAAAATGTGTGAAAAACATGAAGAGCTTCAAAAGGTGTCAAAAATATGAGGAGCATGGAACGGTCTGAAAAATAGGAGGAGCATGAAATGGTGTTGAAAAACATGAGGAGCATGATACGGTCTGAAAAATCGGCGGAGCATGAAACGGTGTCGAAAAACATGAAGAGGCTGAAAAGGTGTGAAAAATATGAAGAGTTTCAAAAGGTGTCAAAAATATGAGGAGCAAGAAACGGTCTGAAAAATAGGAGGAACATGAAGCAGTGTTCAGAAACATGAAGAGCCTGAAAAGGTGTGAAAAATATTAAGAGCTTCAAAAGGTGTGAAAAATATGAGGAGCATGAAACGGTCTGAAAAATAGGAGGAGCATGAAACGGTGTTGAAAAACATGAAGAGCATGAAAAGGTTTGAAAAATATGCAGAGCTTAAAAGGTGTCAAAAATATGTGGAGCATGAAACGTACTGAAAAATAGGAGGAGAATGAAACGGTGTTCAAAAACATGAAGAGCCTGAAAAGTTGTGAAAAATATAAGAGCTTAAAAAGTTGTCAAATATATGAGGAGCATGAAACGGTCTGAAAGTTAGGAGGAGCATGAAAAGGTGTTGAAAAACATGAAAAGCCTGATAAGGTGTCAAATATATGAAGAGCTTCATAAGGTTTGAAAAATATGAAGAGCTTCAAAATGTTTCAAAAATATGAGGAGCATGAAACGGTCTGAAAAATAGGAGGAGCATCAAACGGTGTTGAAAAACATGAAGAGCCTGAAAAGGTGTGAAAAATATGAAGAGCTTCAAAAGGTGTTAAAAATATGAGGAGCATGAAACGGTCTGATACATAGGAGGAGCATGAAGTGCAGTTGAAAACCATGAAGAGCCTGAAAAAGTGTGAAAAATATGAATAGATTCAAAAAGTGTGAAAAATATGAAGAGCTTCAAAAGGTGTCAAATATATGAGGAGCATGAAACGGTCTAAAAAATAGGAGAAGCATGAAACGGTGTTCAATAACACGAAGGCTGAAATGGTGTGAAAAATATGAAGAGCTTCAAAAGGAGTGAAAAATATGAGGAGTTTGAAACAGTATGAAAAATAGGAGAAGCATGAAACGGTGTTCAAAAACATGAAGCATGAAATTGTGTGAAAAATATGAAGAGCTTCAAAAGGTGTGAAAAATATGAGGAGAATGAAACGGTCTGAAAATAGGAGGAGCATGAATGGGTGTTGAAAAACATGAAGAGCCTGAAAAGGTGTGAAAGATACGAAGAGTTTCAAAACGTGTCAAAAATATGAGGAGCATGAAACGGTCTCAAAAATAGGAGGAGCATGAAACGGTGTTCAAACACATGAAGAGCCTGAAAAGGAGTGAAATATATGAAGAGCTTCAAAATGGGGCAAACATATGAGGAGGAAGAAAACGTCAAATAAAGAGGATGAGCATAAAGCAGGGTTCAAAATATGTAGAGCCTGAAAAAGTGTGAAATTTATGAAGAGCTTCAAAATTGTCAAAAATATGAGGAGCATGAAACGGTATGAAATATAGGAGAAACATGAAACGGTGTTCAAAAACATGAAGCCTGAAATGGTGTGAAAAATATTAAGAGCTTCAAAAGGTGTGAAAAATATGAGGAGCATGAAATTGTCTGAAAAAGAGGAGGAGCAAGAAACGGTGTTGAAAAACATGAAGAGCCTGCAAAGGTGTGAAAAATATGAAGAGCTTCAAAACGTGTCAAAAATATGAGGAGCATGAAACGGTCTGAAAAATAGGAGGAGCATGAGGTGGTGTTGAAAATCATGAGAGACTGAAAAGGTGTGAAAAATATGAAGAGCTTCAAAAGGTGTCAAAAATATGAGGAGCATGAAACGGTCTGAAAAATAGGAGGAGCATTAAGCGGTGTTCAAAAACATGAAGAGCCTGAAAAGGTGTGAAAAGTATGAAGAGCTTGAAAAGGTGTCAAAATATGAGGAGCATGAAACGGTCTGAAAAATATGAGGAGCAGTAAGCGGTGTTGAAAAACATGAAGAGCCTGAAAAAGTGTGAAAAGTATGAAGAGCTTCTAAGGTGTCAAAAATATGAGGAGCATGAAAAGTTCTGAAAAATAGGAGGAGCAAGAAACAGTGTTCAAAACATGAAAAGCCTGAAAAGGTGTGAAAAATATGAAGAGGTTCAAAAGGTGTCAAAAATATGAGGAGCATGAAACGGTCTGAAAAATAGGAGCAAGTAGCGGTGTTGAAAAACATGAAGAGCCTGAAAATATGTAAAAAATATGAAGAGCTTCAAAAAGTGTCAAAAATATGAGAAGCATGAAACGGTCAGAAAAAGAGGAGGAGCATGAAGTGGTGTTGAAAAACATGAAGAGCCTGAAAAGTTGTGAAAAATATGAAGAGCTTCAAAAGTTGTCAAAAATATGAGGAGCATGAAACGGTCTGAAAAATAGGAGGAGCATGAAAAGGTGTTGAAAAACATGAAAAGACTGATAAGGTGTCAAATATATGAAGAGCTTCATAAGGTGTGAAAAATATGAAGCTTCAAAATGTTTCAACAATATGTGGAGCATGAAACGGTCTGAAAAATAGGAGGAGGATGAAGCGGTGTTGAAAACCATGAAGAGCCTGAAAAGATGTGAAAAATATGAAGAGCTTCAACAGGTGTCAAAAATATAAGGAACATGAAACGGTCTGAAAAATAGGAGCAAGAAGCGGTGTTGAAAAACATGAAGAGCCTGAAAATATGTAAAAGATATGAAGAGCTCAAAAGGTGTCAAAAATATGAGGAGCATGAAACGGTTTGAGAAAGAGAAGGAGCATGAAGTGGTGTTGAAAAACATGAAGAGCCTGAAAATTTGTGAGAAATATGAAGAGCTTCAAAAGTTGTCAAATATATGAGGAGCATGAAACGGTCTGAAAAATAGGAGGAGCATGAAAAGGTGTTGAAAAACATGAAAAGCCTGATAAGGTGTCAAATATATGAAGAGCTTCATAAGGTTTGAAAAATATGAAGAGATTCAAAAGGTGTTAAAAATATGAGGAGCATGAAACGGTCTGATAAATAGGAGGAGCATGAAGTGCTGTTGAAAACCATGAAGAGCCTGAAAAAGTGTGAATAATATGAAGAGCTTCAAAAAGTGTGAAAAATATGAAGAGCTTCAAAAGGTGTCAAAAATATGAAGAGGTTCAAAAGATGTCAAAAATATGAGGAACATGAAACGGTCTGAAAAATAGGAGGAGCATGAAGTGGTGTTCAGAAACATGAAGAGCCTGAAAAGGTGTGAAAATTATGAGGAGCATGAAACAGTCTGACAAATAAGAGGAGCATGAAACGGTGTTGAAAACAAGAAGAGCCTGAAAAGGTGTGAAAAATATGAAGAGCTTCAAAAGGTGTGAAAAATATGAGGAGCATGAAACGGTCTTCAAAATAGGAGTAGCATGAAGTGCTGTTGAAAAACATGAAGAGCCTGAAAAGGTGTGAAAAATATTAAGAGCTTCAAAAGGTGTGAAAAATATGAACAGCTTCAAAAGGTGTCAAAAATATGGGGAGCATGAAACGGTCCGAAATATAGGAGAAGCATTAAACGGTGTTGAAAAATATGAAGAGCCTGAAAAGGTGTGAAAAATATGAAGAGCTTTAAAAGGTGTCAAAAATATTAAGAGCATGAAACATTCTAAAAAACAGGAGGATCATGAAACGGTGTTGAAAAACATGAAGAGCCTGAAAAGGTGTGAAAAATATGAAGAGTTTCAAAAGGTGTCAAAAATATGAGGAGCATGAAACGGTCTGAAAAATAGGAGGAGAATGAAGTGCTGTTGAGAAACATGAAGAGACTGAAAAGGTGTGAAAAGTATGAAGAGTTTCAAAAGGTGTCAAAAATATGAGGAGCATGAAACGGTCTGAAAAATAGGAGGAGAATGAAACGGTTTTCAAAAACATGAAGAGACTGAAAAGGTGTAAAAAATATGAAGAGCTTCAAAAGTTGTCAAAATTACGAGTTGTTTGAAACGGACTGAAAAATAGGAGAAGCATGAAACGGTGTTCAAAAACATGAAGCATGAAAATGTGTGGAAAATATGAAAAGCTTCAAAAGGTGTGAAAAATTGAGGAGCATGAAACGGTCTGAAAAATAGGAGGAGAATGAAGTGCTGTTGCAAAACATGAAGAGCCTGAAAAGGTGTGAAAAGTATGAAGAGTTTCAAAAGGTGTCAAAAATATGAGGAGCATGAAACGGTCTGAAAAATAGGAGGAAAATGAAACGGTTTTCAAAAACATGAAGAGCCTGAAAAGGTGTAAAAAATATGAAGAGCTTCAAAAGGTGTCAAAGTTACGAGTCGTTTGAAATGGACTGAAAAATAGGAGAAGCATGAAACGGTGTTCAAAAACATGAAGCCTGAAAATGTGTGGAAAATATGAAGAGCTTCAAAAGGTGTGAAAAATATGAAGAGCTTCAAAACGTCTCAAAAATATGAGGAGCATGAAAAGGTCTGAAAAATAGCAGGAGCATGAGGTGGTGTTGAAAAACATGAAGAGACTGAAAAGGTGTGAAAAATATGAAGAGCTTCAAAAGGTGTCAAAAATATGAGGTGCATGAAACGTTCTGAAAAATAGGAGGAGCATGAAACGGTGTTCAAAATCATGAAGAGCCTGAAAAGGTGTGAAAAATATGAAGAGCTTCAAAGGTGTGAAAAATATGAAGATCTTCAAAAGGTGTCAAAAATATGAGGAGCATGATACTGTCTGAAAAATAGGAGGAGCACGAAGCGGTGTTGAAAAACATGAAGAACCTGAAGAGGTGTGAAAAATATGAAGAGCTTCAAAAGGTGTGAAAAATATGAAGAGCTCCAAAAGGTGTGAAAAATATGAAGAGCTTCAAAAGGTGTCAAAAATATGGGGAGCATGAAACGGTATGAAAAATAGGAGGAGCATGAGGAGATGTTGAAAAACATTAAGAGCCTGAAAAGGTGTGAAAAATATTAAGAGCTTCAAATGGTACAAAAATATGAAGAGCATGAAACGGTCTGAAAAATAGGAGGAGCATGAAGAGATGTTGAAAAACATGAAGAGCCTGAAAAGGTGTGAAAAATATGAATAGCTTCAAAAGGTGTCAAAACTATGAGGAGCATGAAACGGTCTGAAAAATAGGAGGAGCATGAAGCGGTGTTGAAAAAAATGAAGAGTCTGAAAAGGTGTGAAAAATATGAATAGCTTCAAAAGGTGTCAAAAATATGAGGAGCATGAAACGGTCTGAAAAAGAGAAGGAGCATGAAGTGGTGTTGAAAAACATGAAGAGCCTGAAAAGTTGTGAGAAATATGAAGAGCTTCAAAAGTTGTCAAATATGAGGAGCATGAAACGGTCTGAAAAATAGGAGGAGCATGAAAAGGTGCTGAAAAACATGAAAAGCCTGATAAGGTGTCAAATATATGAAGAGCTTCATAAGGTTTGAAAAATATGAAGAGCTTCAAAACGTTTCAAAAATACGAGGAGCATGAAACGGTCTGAAAAATAGGAGGAGCATGAAACGGTGTTGAAAAACATGAAGAGCCTGAAAAGTTGTGAAAAATATGAAGAGCTTCAAAAAGTGTGAAAAATATGAAGAGCTTCAAAAGGTGTCAATAATATGAGGAGCATGAAACGGTCTGAAAAAGAGGAGAGGCGTGAAGGGGTGTTCAAAAACATGAAGAGCCTGAAAAGGTGTGAAAAATATGAAGAGGTTCAAAAGATATCAAAAATATGAGGAACATGAAACGGTCTGAAAAATAGGAGGAGCATGAAGTGGTGTTCAGAAACATGAAGAGCCTGAAAAGGTGTGAAAATTATGAGGAGCATGAAACAGTCTGACAAATAGGAGGAGCATGAAATGGTGTTGAAAACAAGAAGAGCCTGAAAAGGTGTGAAAAATATGCAGAGCTTCAAAAGGTGTGAAAAATATGAGGAGTTTGAAACAGTATGAAAAATAGGAGAAGCATGAAACAGTGTTCAAAAACATGAAGCCTGAAATTGTGTGAAAAATATGAAGAGCTTCAAAAGGTTTGAAAAATATGAGGAGCATGAAACGGTCTGAAAAATAGGAGGATCATGAATGGGTGTTGACAAACATGAAGAGCCTGAAAAAGTGTGAAAGTTACGAAGAGCTTCAAAACGTGTCAAAAATATGAGGAGCCTGAAATGGTCTCAAAAATAGGAGGAGCATGAAACGGTGTTCAAACACATGAAGAGCCTGAAAAGGAGTGAAATATATGAAGAGCTTCAAAATGGGGCAAACATATGAGGAAGAAGAAACCGTCAAATAAAGAGGATGAGCATGAAGCAGTGTTCAAAACATGTAGAGCCTGAAAAAGTGTGAAATATATGAAGAGCTTCAAAATTGTCAAAAATATGAGGAGCATGAAAAGGTATGAAATATAGGAGAAACATGAAACAGTGTTCAAAAACATGAAGCTTGAAATGGTGTGAAAACTATTAAGAGCTTCAAAAAGTGTGAAAAATATGAGGAGCATGAAATGGTCTGAAAAATAGGAGGAGCAAGAAACGGTGTTCAAAAACATGAAGAGCCTGAAAAGGTGTGAAAAGTATGAAGAGCTTGAAAAGGTGTCAAAATATGAGGAGCATGAAACGGTCTGAAAAATATGAGGAGCATTAAGCGGTGTTGAAAAACATGAAGAGCCTGAAAAAGTGTGAAAAGTATGAAGAGCTTCAAAAGTTGTCAAAAATATGAGGATCATGAAAAGTTCTGAAAAACAGGAGGAGCAAGAAACAGTGTTCAAAAACATGAAAAGCCTGAAAAGGTGTGAAAAATATGAAGAGGTTCAAAAGGTGTCAAAAATATGAGGAGCATGAAACGGTCTGAAAAATAGGAGCAAGTAGCGATGTTGAAAAACATGAAGAGCCTGAAAATATGTAAAAAATATGAAGAGCTTCAAAAGTTTTCAAAAATAGGAGGAGCATGAATAGGTGTTGAAAAACATGAAAAGCCTGATAAGGTGTCAAATATATGAAGAGCTTCATAAGGTGTGAAAAATATGAAGAGCTTCAAAAGGTGTCAAAAATATGTGGAGCATGAAACGGTCTGAAAAATAGGAGGAGGATGAAGCGGTGTTGAAAAACATGAAGAGCCTGAAAAGATGTGAAAAATATTAAGAGCTTCAACAGGTGTCAAAAATATAAGGAGCATGAAACGGTCTGAAAAATAGGAGCAATAAGCGGTGTTGAAAAACATGAAGAGCCTGAAAATATGAAAAAGATATGAAGAGCTCAAAAGGTGTCAAAAATATGAGGAGCATGAAACGGTCTGAAAAAGAGAAGGAGCATGAAGTGGTGTTGAAAAACATGAAGAGCCTGAAAAGTTGTGAGAAATATGAAGAGCTTCAAAAGTTGTCAAATATATGAGGAGCATGAAACGGTCTGAAAAATAGGAGGAGCATGAAAAGATGTTGAAAAACATGAAAATCCTGATAAGGTGTCAAATATATGAAGAGCTTCATAAGGTTTGAAAAATATCAAGAGCTTCAAAATGTTTCAAAAATATGAGGAGCATGGAACGGTCTGAAAAATAGGAGGAGCATGAAACGGTGTTGAAAAACATGAAGAGCCTGAAAAGGTGTGAAAAATATGAAGAGCTTCAAAAGGTGTTAAAAATATGAGGAGCATGAAACGGTCTGATAAATAGGAGGAGCATGAAGTGCTGTTGAAAACCATGAAGAGCCTGAAAAAGTGTGAAAAATATGAAGAGCTTCAAAAAGTGAGAAATATATGAAGAGCTTCAAAAGGTGACAAAAATATGAGGAGCATGAATCGGTCTGAAAAAGAGGAGGAGCGTGAAGGTGTGTTCAAAAACATGAAGAGCCTGAAAAGGTGTGAAAAATATGAAGAGGTTAAAAAGATGTCAAAAATATGAGGAACATGAAACGGTCTGAAAAATAGGAGGAGCATGAAGTGGTGTTCAGAAACATGAAGAGCCTGAAAAGGTGTGAAAATTATGAGGAGCATGAAACAGTCTGACAAATAAGAGGAGCATGAAACGGTGTTGAAAACAAGAAGAGCCTGAAAAGGTGTGAAAAATATGAAGAGCTTCAAAAGGTGTGAAAAATATGAGAAGCATGAAACGGTCTTAAAATTAGGAGTAGCATGAAGTGCTGTTGAAAAACATGATGAGCCTGAAAACGTGTGAAAAATATGAAGAGCTTTAAAAGGTGTCGAAAATACTAAGAGCATGAAACCTTCTGAAAAACAGGAGGATCATGAAACGGTGTTGAAAAACATGAAGAGCCTGAAAAGGTGTGAAAAATATGAAGAGTTTCAAAAGGTGTCAAAAATATGAGGAGCATGAAACGGTCTGAAAAACAGGAGGAGAATGAAGTGCTGTTGAAAAACATGAAGAGCCTGAAAACGTGTGAAAAGTATGAAGAGTTTCAAAAGGTGTCAAAAATATGAGGAGCATGAAACGGTCTGAAAATTAGGAGGAGAATGAAACGGTTTTCAAAAACATGAAGAGCCTGAAAAGGTGTAAAAAATATGAAGAGCTTCAAAATATGTCAAAATTACAAGTTGTTTGAAACGGACTGAAAAATAGGAGAAGCATGAAACGGTGTTCAAAAACATGAAGCCTGAAAATGTGTGGAAAATATGAAGAGCTTCAAAAGGTGTGAAAAATTGAGGAGCATGAAACGGTCTGAAAAATAGGAGCATGCAGCAGTGTTGAAAATAATGAAGAGTCTGAAAAGGTGTGTAAAATATGAAGAGCTTCAAAAAGTGTCAAATATATGAAGAGCCTGAAACTGTCTGAAAAAGAGGAGGAGCATGAATCGGTGTTGAAAAATATGAAGAGCCTGAAAAGGTGTGAAAAACATGAAAAGCTTCAAAAGTTGTTATAAATATGAAGAGCTTCAAAAAGTGTCAGAAATATATGGAGAATGAAACTGTCTGAAAAATAGGAGGAGCTTGAAGCGATGTTCAAAAACATGAAGAACATGAAAAGGTGTGAAAAAAAAGAAGAATTTCAAAAGCTGTCAAAAATATGAGGAGCAGGAAACAGTCTGAAAATAGGAGGAGCTTGAAACGGTGTAGAAAAACCAGAAGAGCATGAAAAGGTGTGAAAAATATGAAGAGCTTCAAAGGTGTAAAACTTATGAGGAGCATGAAACAATCTGAAAATACGAGGAGAATGAAACCGTGTTCCAAAACGAGAAGAGCATTAAAAGGTGCGAAAAATATGAAGAGCTTCAAAAGGTGTCAAAAATATGACGAACATGAAACGGCCTGAAAAATAGTAAGAGCATGAAGCGGTGTTGAAAAACATGAAGAGCCTGAAAAGGTGTGAAATATATGAAGAGCTTCAAAAGGTGTAAAAAATATGAGGAGCATGAAACAGTCTGAAAATTAGGAGGAGCATGAAACGGTGTTGAAAAACATGAAGAGCCTGAAAAGGTTTGAAAAATATGAAGAGCTTCAAAAGGTGTCAAGAATATGAGGAGCATGAAACGGTCTGAAAAATAGGAGGAGCATGAAACGGTGTTCAAAAACATGAAGAGCCTGAAAAAGTTTGAAAAATATGAAGCGCTTCAAAAGGTGTCAAAAATATGTAGAGCTTCAAAAGGTGTCAAAATTATGAGGAGCATGTAACGGTCTGAAAAATAGGAGGAGCTTGAAACGGTGTTCAAAAACATGAAGAGCCAGAAAATGTGTGAAAAATACAAAGAGTTTCAAAAGGTGTGAAAAATATGAGGAGCATGAAGCGGTGCTCAAAACTTGAAGATACTGAAAAGGTGTGAAAAATATGAAGAGATTCAAAAGATGTGAAAAATATGAGGAGCATGAAACGGTCTGAAAAATTGGAGGAGCATGAAGAGGTCTTCAAAAACATGAAGAGCCAGAAAAGGTGTGAAAAATATGAAGAGCTTCAAAAGGTGTTCAAAAATTTGAGGAGCATGAAACGGTCTGAAAAATATGAGGAGCATGAAACGGTGTCCATAAACATGAAGAGCCTGAAAAGGTGTGAAAATTATGAAGAGCTTCAAAAGGTGTCAAAAATATGAAGAGCTTCAATAGGTGTCAAAAACATGAGGAGCATGAAACCATCTGAAAATAGGGGGAGCGTGAAACGGTGTTGAAAAACAAGAAGAGCTTGAAAAGGTGTGAAATATATGAAGAGCTTCAAAAAGTGTCAAAAATATGAAGAGCATGAAACAGTTTCAAAAATAGGAGGAGCATGAAGCGGTGTTCAAAAACATGAAGAGCCTGAAATGGTGTGTAATATATGAAGAGCTTCAAAAGGTGTCAAAAATATGAGGAGTATGAAACGGTCTGAAACATAGGAGGAGCATGAAGCAGTGTTCAAAAACATGAAGAGCCTGAAAAGGTGTGAAAAATATGAAGAGCTTCAAAAGTTGTCATAAATTGAGGAGCATGAAACGTTCTCAAAAATAGGAGGGGCATGAAACGGTGTTCAAAAACATGAAGAGCTTGAAAAGGTGTGAAAAATATGAAGAGCTTCAAAACGTGTGAAAAATATGAGGAGCATGAAACGGTCAGAAAAATAGGAGGAGCATGAAGCGGTGTTCAAAAACATGAATAGCCTGAAAATGTGTGAAAAATATGAAGAGCTTCAAAAAGTGTGAAAAATATGAGGAGCATGAAACGGTCTGAAATATAGGAGGAGCATGAAGCAGTGTTTGAAAACATGAAGAGACTGAAAAGGTGTGAAATATATGAAGAGCTTCAAAAGGTGTGAAAAATATGAGTAACAAGAAACGGTCTGAAAAATAGGTGGAGCATGAAACTGTGTTGAAAACATGAAGAGCCTGAAAAGGTGTGAAAAATATGAGGAGATTCAAAACGTGTCAAAACTATGAGGAGCATGAAACTGTCTGAAAAATAGGAGGAGCATGAAGCGGTGTTGAAAAACCTGAAGAGCCCGCAAACGTGTGAAAAATATGAAGAGCTTCAAAAGTTGTGAAATATATGAAGAGCTTCAAAAGGTGTCAAAAATATGAGGAGCATGAAACAGTCTGATAAATAGGAGGACCATGAAGCATTGTTGAATAACATGAAGAGCCTGAAAAGGTGTGAAAAATATGAACAGCTTCAAAAGGTGTCAAAAATAGGAGGAGCATGAAACCGTGTTCAAAAACATGAAGAGCCTGAAAAGGTGTGAAAACATGAAGAGCTTCAAAAGGTGGTAAAATTTGAGGAGCATGATACGGACTGAAAAATAGGAGGAGCAATAAGCGGTGTTGAAAAACCTGAAGAGCCTGAAAACGTGTGAAAAACATGAAGAGATTCAAAAGGTGTGAAATATATGAGGTACATGAAACGGTCTGAAAAATATGAGCAGCATGAAGCGGTGTTGAAAAAAATGAAGAGCCTGAAAAGGTGTGAAAAATATGAAGAGCTTCAAAAGGTGTCAAAAGTATGAGGAGCATGAAACCGTCTGAAATATAAGAGGAGCATGAAGTGGTGTTGAAAAACATGAAGAGCCTGCAAAGGTGTGAAAAATATGAAGAGCATGAAACGGTCTGAAAAATAGGTGGAGAATGAAGCGGTGTTCAAAAACATGAAGAGCCTGATAAGGTGTGAAATAAATGAAGAGCTTCAAAAATGTGGAAAATATGAGGAGCATGAAACGTTCTGAAAAATAGAAGGAGCATGAAGCAGTGTTGAAAAACATGAAGAGCCTGAAAAGGTGTGAAAAATATGAAGAGCTTCAAAATGTGTCAAAAATATGAGGAGATTGAAACGGTCTGAAAAATAGGAGGAGCATGAAGCGGTGTTGAAAAACATGAAGAGCCTGAAAAGGTGTGACATATATGAAGAGCTTCAAAGGTGTCAAAATTATGAGGAGAATGAAACGTCTGAAAAATAGGAGGAGCATGAGGTGGTGTTGAAAATCATGAAGAGCCTGAAAAGGTGTGAAATATATGAAGAGCTTCAAAAGGTGTCAAAAATATGAGGAGCATGAAACGCTCTGAAAAATAGGAGAAGCATGAAACGGTGTTGAAAACATGAAGAGCATGAAAAGGTATGAAAAGTATGAAGAGCTAGAAAAGGTGTCAGAAATATGAGGAGCATGAAACGGTCTGAAAAATAGGAGGAGCATGACACGGAGTTGAAAACATGAAGAGCCTGAAAAGGTGTGAAAATTATGAGGAGCTTCAAAATGTGTCAAAAATATGAGGAGCAATGAAAGGTCTGAAAAATAGGAGGAGCAAGAAAGGATGTTCAAAAAAATGAAGAGCCTGAAAAGGTGTGAAAAATATGAAGAGAATCAAAAGGCGTCAAAAATATGAGGAGCATTAAACGGTCTGAAAAATAGGAGCATGCAGCAGTGTTGAAAATAATGAAGAGTCTGAAAAGGTGTGTAAAATATGAAGAGCTTCAAAAAGTGTCAAATATATGAAGAGCCTGAAACGGTCTGAAAAAAAGGAGGAGCATGAATCGGTGTTGAAAAATATGAAGAGCCTGAAAAGGTGTGAAAAACATGAAAAGCTTCAAAAGTTGTTAAAAATATGAAGAGCTTCAAAAAGTGTCAGAAATATATGGAGAATGAAACAGTCTGAAAAATAGGAGGAGCTTCAAGCGATGTTCAAAAACATGAAGAGCCTGAAAAGGTGTGAAAAATATGAAGAACTTCAAAAGGTGTCAAAAATATGAGGAGCATGAAACAGTCTGAAAATAGGAGGAGCTTGAAACGGTGTAGAAAAACCCGAAGAGCATGAAAAGGTGTGAAAAATATGAAGAGCTTCAAAAGGTGTAAAAATTATGAGGAGCTTGAAACAATCTGAAAATAGGAGGAGAATGAAACCCTGTTCAAAAAAGAGAAGAGCATTAAAAGGTGCGGAAAATATGAAGAGCTTCAAAAGGTTTCAAAAAGAGGAGTAGCATGAAACGGTGTTCAAAAACATGAAGAGCCTGAAAAGGTGTGAAAAATATGAAGAGCTTCAAAAGGTGTCAAAAATATGAGGAGCCTGAAAGAGTCTGAAAAATAAGAGGTGCATGAAACGGTGTTGAAAAATATGAAGAGCCTGAAAAGGTGTGAACAATATGAAGAGCTTCAAAACGTGTCAAAAATATGAAGAAAATGAAACCGTCTGAAAAATAGGAGGAGCATGAATCGGTGTTGAAAAATATGAAGAGCCTGAAAGGTGTGAAAAATATGAAAAGCTTCAAAACGTGTCAAAAGTATATGGAGAATGAAACAGTCTGAAACATAGGAGGAGCATGAAGCGCTTTTCAAAAACATGAAGAGCATGAAAAGGTGTGAAAATTATGAAAAGCTTCAAAAGGTGTCAAAAATATGAGGAGCATGACAGTCTGAAAATAGGAGGAGCAAAAAACGGTGTTGAAAAACATGAAGAGCATGAAAAGGTGTGAAACAAATGAAGAGCTTCAAAAGAAGTAAAAAATATGAGGAGCATGAAACAATCTGAAAATAGGAGAAGCATGAAACGGTGTTCAAAAACAAAAAGAGCATGAAAAGCTCTGAAAAATATGAAGAGCTACAAAAGGTGTCACAATTATGAGGAGCATGAAACAGTCTGAAAAATAAGAGGCGCATGAAACGGTGTTGAAAAAAATGAAGAGCATGAAAAGGTGTGAAAAACATGAAGAGCTTCAAAAGGTGTCAAAAATATGAGGAGCATGTAACGGTGTTCAAAAACATGAAGAGCCTGAAAAGGTGTGAAAAATATGAAGAGCTTGTAAAGTGTCAAAAATATGAGGAGCATGAAACGGCCTGAAAAATAGGAAGAGCATGAAGCTGTGTTCAAAAACTTGAAGAGCCTGAAAATGTGCAAAAAATATGAAGAACTTTAAAAGGTGTGAAAAATATGAGGAGCATGAAACGGTCTGAAAAATAGGAGGACCTTGAAGCGGTATTGAAATCATGAAGAGCGTGAAAAGGAGTGAAAAATATGAAGCGCTTCAAAAGGTTTCAAAAATAGGAGAAGCATGAAACGGTGTTCAAAAACATGAGGAGCATGAAAAGGTGTGAAAAATATGAAGAGCTTCAAAAGGTGTGAAAAATTTGAGGACCATGAAACGGTGATCTAAAACATGAAGAGCCTGAAAAGGTGTGAAAAATATGAAGAGCTTCAAAAGGTATAAAAAATATGAGGAGCATGAAACGGTGTTCAAAAACATGAAGAGCCTGAAAAGGTGTGAAAAATATGAAGAGCTTCAAAAGGTGTGAAAAATATGAAGAGCTTCAAAAGGTGTGAAAAATATGAGGAGAATGAAACGTCTGAAAAATAGGAGGAGCATGAGGTGGTGTTGAAAAACATTAAGAGCCTGAAAAGGTGTGAAAAATAAGAAGAGCTTCAAAAGGTGTGAAAAATATGAGGAGCATGAAACGGTCTAAAAAATACGAGGAGCATGAAGCGGTGTTCAAAAACATTAAGAGCCTGAAAAGGTCTGAAAAATATGAAGAGCTTCAAAAGGTGTCAAAAATATGAAGAGCTTCAAAAGGTGTCAAAAATATGAGGAGAATGAAACGTCTGAAAAATAGGAGGAGCATGAGGTGCTGTTGAAAAACATGAAGAGCCTGAAAAGGTGTGACATATATGAAGAGCTTCAAAAGGTGTCAAAAATATGAGGAGCATGAAACGGTCTGAAAAATAGGAGGAGCATGAAAGGGTGTTCAAAAACATGAAGAGCCTGAAAAGGTGTGAAATATATGAAGAGCTTCAAAAGGTGTCAAAAATATGAGGAGCATGAAACAGTCTGAAAAATAGGAGGAGCATTAAGCGTTGTTGAAAAACATGAAGAGCCTGAAAAGGTCTGAAAAATATGAAGAGCTTCAAAAGGTGTCAAAAATATGAAGAGCTTCAAAAGGTGTCAAAAATATGAGGAGAATGAAACGTCTGAAAAATAGGAGGAGCATGAGGTGGTGTTGAAAAACATTAAGAGCCTGAAAAGGTGTGAAAAATAAGAAGAGCTTCAAAAGGTGTGAAAAATATGAGGAGCATGAAACGGTCTAAAAAATACGAGGAGCATGAAGCGGTGTTCAAAAACATTAAGAGCCTGAAAAGGTCTGAAAAATATGAAGAGCTTCAAAAGGTGTCAAAAATATGAAGAGCTTCAAAAGGTGTCAAAAATATGAGGAGAATGAAACGTCTGAAAAATAGGAGGAGCATGAGGTGCTGTTGAAAAACATGAAGAGCCTGAAAAGGTGTGACATATATGAAGAGCTTCAAAAGGTGTCAAAAATATGAGGAGCATGAAACGGTCTGAAAAATAGGAGGAACATGAAAGGGTGTTCAAAAACATGAAGAGCCTGAAAAGGTGTGAAATATATGAAGAGCTTCAAAAGGTGTCAAAAATATGAGGAGCATGAAACTGTCTGAAAAATAGGAGGAGCACGACACGGTGTTGAAAACATGAAGAGCCTGAAAAGGTGTGAAAATTATGAGGAGCTTCAAAATGTGTCAAAAATATGAGGAGCAATGAAAGGTCTGAAAAATAGGAGGAGCAAGAAAGGATGTTCAAAAAAATGAAGAGCCTGAAAAGGTGTGAAAAATATGAAGAGAATCAAAAGGCGTCAAAAATATGAGGAGCATTAAACGGTCTGAAAAATAGGAGCATGCAGCAGTGTTGAAAATAATGAAGAGTCTGAAAAGGTGTGTAAAATATGAAGAGCTTCAAAAAGTGTCAAATATATGAAGAGCCTGAAACGGTCTGAAAAAAAGGAGGAGCATGAATCGGTGTTGAAAAATATGAAGAGCCTGAAAAGGTGTGAAAAACATGAAAAGCTTCAAAAGTTGTTAAAAATATGAAGAGCTTCAAAAAGTGTCAGAAATATATGGAGAATGAAACAGTCTGAAAAATAGGAGGAGCTTCAAGCGATGTTCAAAAACATGAAGAGCCTGAAAAGGTGTGAAAAATATGAAGAACTTCAAAAGGTGTCAAAAATATGAGGAGCATGAAACAGTCTGAAAATAGGAGGAGCTTGAAACGGTGTAGAAAAACCCGAAGAGCATGAAAAGGTGTGAAAAATATGAAGAGCTTCAAAAGGTGTAAAAATTATGAGGAGCTTGAAACAATCTGAAAATAGGAGGAGAATGAAACCCTGTTCAAAAAAGAGAAGAGCATTAAAAGGTGCGGAAAATATGAAGAGCTTCAAAAGGTTTCAAAAAGAGGAGTAGCATGAAACGGTGTTCAAAAACATGAAGAGCCTGAAAAGGTGTGAAAAATATGAAGAGCTTCAAAAGGTGTCAAAAATATGAGGAGCCTGAAAGAGTCTGAAAAATAAGAGGTGCATGAAACGGTGTTGAAAAATATGAAGAGCCTGAAAAGGTGTGAACAATATGAAGAGCTTCAAAACGTGTCAAAAATATGAAGAAAATGAAACCGTCTGAAAAATAGGAGGAGCATGAATCGGTGTTGAAAAATATGAAGAGCCTGAAAGGTGTGAAAAATATGAAAAGCTTCAAAACGTGTCAAAAGTATATGGAGAATGAAACAGTCTGAAACATAGGAGGAGCATGAAGCGCTTTTCAAAAACATGAAGAGCATGAAAAGGTGTGAAAATTATGAAAAGCTTCAAAAGGTGTCAAAAATATGAGGAGCATGACAGTCTGAAAATAGGAGGAGCAAAAAACGGTGTTGAAAAACATGAAGAGCATGAAAAGGTGTGAAACAAATGAAGAGCTTCAAAAGAAGTAAAAAATATGAGGAGCATGAAACAATCTGAAAATAGGAGAAGCATGAAACGGTGTTCAAAAACAAAAAGAGCATGAAAAGCTCTGAAAAATATGAAGAGCTACAAAAGGTGTCACAATTATGAGGAGCATGAAACAGTCTGAAAAATAAGAGGCGCATGAAACGGTGTTGAAAAAAATGAAGAGCATGAAAAGGTGTGAAAAACATGAAGAGCTTCAAAAGGTGTCAAAAATATGAGGAGCATGTAACGGTGTTCAAAAACATGAAGAGCCTGAAAAGGTGTGAAAAATATGAAGAGCTTGTAAAGTGTCAAAAATATGAGGAGCATGAAACGGCCTGAAAAATAGGAAGAGCATGAAGCTGTGTTCAAAAACTTGAAGAGCCTGAAAATGTGCAAAAAATATGAAGAACTTTAAAAGGTGTGAAAAATATGAGGAGCATGAAACGGTCTGAAAAATAGGAGGACCTTGAAGCGGTATTGAAATCATGAAGAGCGTGAAAAGGAGTGAAAAATATGAAGCGCTTCAAAAGGTTTCAAAAATAGGAGAAGCATGAAACGGTGTTCAAAAACATGAGGAGCATGAAAAGGTGTGAAAAATATGAAGAGCTTCAAAAGGTGTGAAAAATTTGAGGACCATGAAACGGTGATCTAAAACATGAAGAGCCTGAAAAGGTGTGAAAAATATGAAGAGCTTCAAAAGGTATCAAAAATATGAGGAGCATGAAACGGTGTTCAAAAACATGAAGAGCCTGAAAAGGTGTGAAAAATATGAAGAGCTTCAAAAGGTGTGAAAAATATGAAGAGCTTCAAAAGGTGTGAAAAATATGAGGAGAATGAAACGTCTGAAAAATAGGAGGAGCATGAGGTGGTGTTGAAAAACATTAAGAGCCTGAAAAGGTGTGAAAAATAAGAAGAGCTTCAAAAGGTGTGAAAAATATGAGGAGCATGAAACGGTCTAAAAAATACGAGGAGCATGAAGCGGTGTTCAAAAACATTAAGAGCCTGAAAAGGTCTGAAAAATATGAAGAGCTTCAAAAGGTGTCAAAAATATGAAGAGCTTCAAAAGGTGTCAAAAATATGAGGAGAATGAAACGTCTGAAAAATAGGAGGAGCATGAGGTGCTGTTGAAAAACATGAAGAGCCTGAAAAGGTGTGACATATATGAAGAGCTTCAAAAGGTGTCAAAAATATGAGGAGCATGAAACGGTCTGAAAAATAGGAGGAGCATGAAAGGGTGTTCAAAAACATGAAGAGCCTGAAAAGGTGTGAAATATATGAAGAGCTTCAAAAGGTGTCAAAAATATGAGGAGCATGAAACAGTCTGAAAAATAGGAGGAGCATTAAGCGTTGTTGAAAAACATGAAGAGCCTGAAAAGGTCTGAAAAATATGAAGAGCTTCAAAAGGTGTGAAAAATATGAAGAGCTTCAAAAGGTGTGAAAAATATGAGGAGAATGAAACGTCTGAAAAATAGGAGGAGCATGAGGTGGTGTTGAAAAACATTAAGAGCCTGAAAAGGTGTGAAAAATAAGAAGAGCTTCAAAAGGTGTGAAAAATATGAGGAGCATGAAACGGTCTAAAAAATACGAGGAGCATGAAGCGGTGTTCAAAAACATTAAGAGCCTGAAAAGGTCTGAAAAATATGAAGAGCTTCAAAAGGTGTCAAAAATATGAAGAGCTTCAAAAGGTGTCAAAAATATGAGGAGAATGAAACGTCTGAAAAATAGGAGGAGCATGAGGTGCTGTTGAAAAACATGAAGAGCCTGAAAAGGTGTGACATATATGAAGAGCTTCAAAAGGTGTCAAAAATATGAGGAGCATGAAACGGTCTGAAAAATAGGAGGAGCATGAAAGGGTGTTCAAAAACATGAAGAGCCTGAAAAGGTGTGAAATATATGAAGAGCTTCAAAAGGTGTCAAAAATATGAGGAGCATGAAACAGTCTGAAAAATAGGAGGAGCATTAAGCGTTGTTGAAAAACATGAAGAGCCTGAAATGGTGTGAATTATATGAAGAGCTTCAAAAGGTGTCAAAAATATGAGGAGCATGAAACTGTCTGAAAAATAGGAGGAGCACGACACGGTGTTGAAAACATGAAGAGCCTGAAAAGGTGTGAAAATTATGAGGAGCTTCAAAATGTGTCAAAAATATGAGGAGCAATGAAAGGTCTGAAAAATAGGAGGAGCAAGAAAGGATGTTCAAAAAAATGAAGAGCCTGAAAAGGTGTGAAAAATATGAAGAGAATCAAAAGGCGTCAAAAATATGAGGAGCATTAAACGGTCTGAAAAATAGGAGCATGCAGCAGTGTTGAAAATAATGAAGAGTCTGAAAAGGTGTGTAAAATATGAAGAGCTTCAAAAAGTGTCAAATATATGAAGAGCCTGAAACGGTCTGAAAAAGAGGAGGAGCATGAATCGGTGTTGAAAAATATGAAGAGCCTGAAAAGGTATGAAAAACATGAAAAGCTTCAAAAGTTGTTAAAAATATGAAGAGCTTCAAAAAGTGTCAGAAATATATGGAGACTGAAACAGTCTGAAAAATAGGAGGAGCTTCAAGCGATGTTCAAAAACATGAAGAGCCTGAAAAGGTGTGAAAAATATGAAGAACTTCAAAAGGTGTCAAAAATATGAGGAGCATGAAACAGTCTGAAAATAGGAGGAGCTTGAAACGGTGTAGAAAAACCCGAAGAGCATGAAAAGGTGTGAAAAATATGAAGAGCTTCAAAAGGTGTAAAAATTATGAGGAGCTTGAAACAATCTGAAAATAGGAGGAGAATGAAACCCTGTTCAAAAAAGAGAAGAGCATTAAAAGGTGCGGAAAATATGAAGAGCTTCAAAAGGTTTCAAAAAGAGGAGTAGCATGAAACGGTGTTCAAAAACATGAAGAGCCTGAAAAGGTGTGAAAATTATGAAGAGCTTCAAAAGGTGTCAAAAATATGAAGAGCTTCAAAAGGTGTCAAAAATATGAGGAGCATGAAACAGTCTGAAAAATAGGAGGAGCATTAAGCGTTGTTGAAAAACATGAAGAGCCTGAAAAGGTGTGAAAATATGAAGAGCTTCAAAAAGTGTGAAAAATATGAGGAGCATGAAACGGTCTGAAGAATATGAGGAGCATGAAGCGGTGTTCAAAAACATGAAGAGCCTGAAAAGGTGTGAAAATTATGAAGAGCTTCAAAATGTGTCAAAAATATGAGGATCAATGAAAGGTCTGAAAAATAGGAGGAGCATGAAAGGATGTTCAAAACCATGAAGAGCCTGAAAAGGTGTGAAAAATATGAAGAGAATCAAAAGGCGTCAAAAATATGAGGAGCATTAAACGGTCTGAAAAATAGGAGCATGAAGCGGTGTTGAAAATAATGAAGAGTCTGAAATGGTGTGTAAAATATGAAGAGCTTCAAAAAGTGTCAAATATATGAAGAGCCTGAAACGGTCTGAAAAAGAGGAGGAGCATGAATCGGTGTTGAAAAATATGAAGAGCCTGAAAAGGTTTGAAAAGTGTGAAGAGCTTCAAGAGGTGTGAAATATATGAAGAGCTTCAAAAGGTGTCAAAAATATGACGAACTTGAAACGGTCTGAAAAATAGGAGGAGCAGGAAGCGGTGTTGAAAAACATGAAGAGCCTGAAAAGGTTTGAAAAATATGAAGAGCTTCAAAAGGTGTCAAAAATATGAGGAGCATGAAACGGTCTGAAAAATAGGAGGAGCATGAAACGGTGTTCAAAAACATGAAGAGCCTGAAAAAGTTTGAAAAATATGAAGCGCTTCAAAAGGTGTCAAAAATATGTAGAGCTTCAAAAGGTGTCAAAATTATGAGGAGCATGAAACGGTCTGAAAAATAGGAGGAGCTTGAAACGGTGTTCAAAAACATGAAGAGCCTGAAAATGTGTGAAAAATACAAAGAGTTTCAAAAGGTGTGAAAAATATAAGGAGCATGAAGCGGTGTTCAAAACTTGAAGATACTGAAAAGGTGTGAAAAATATGAAGAGATTCAAAAGATGTGAAAAATATGAGGAGCATGAAACGGTCTGAAAAATTGGAGGAGCATGAAGAGGTCTTCAAAAACATGAAGAGCCAGAAAAGGTGTGAAAAATATGAAGAGCTTCAAAAGGTGTTCAAAAATATGAGGAGCATGAAACGGTCTGAAAAATATGAGGAGCATGAAACGGTGTTCATAAACATGAAGAGCCTGAAAAGGTGTGAAAATTATGAAGAGCTTCAAAAGGTGTCAAAAATATGAAGAGCTTCAAAAGGTGTCAAAAATATGAGGAGCATGAAACCATCTGAAAATAAGGGGAGCGTGAAACGGTGTTGAAAAACATGAAGAGCTTGAAAAGGTGTGAAATATATGAAGAGCTTCAAAAGGTGTCAAAAATATGAAGAGCATGAAACAGTTTCAAAAATAGGAGGAGCATGAAGCGGAGTTCAAAAACATGAAGAGCCTGAATTGGTGTGTAATATACGAAGAGCTTCAAAAGGTGTCAAAAATATGAGGAGTATGAAACGGTCTGAAAAATAGGTGGAGAATGAAATGGTGTTGAAATCATGAAGAGCCTGAAAAGGTGTGAAAAATATGAGGAGATTCAAAACGTGTCAAAAATATGAGGAGCATGAAACTGTCTGAAAAATAGGAGGAGCACGAAGCGGTGTTGAAAAACCTGAAGAGCCCGCAAACGTGTGAAAAATATGAAGAGCTTCAAAAGTTGTGAAATATATGAAGAGCTTCAAAAGGTGTCAAAAATATGAGGAGCATGAAACAGTCTGATAAATAGGAGGACCATGAAGCATTGTTGAATAACATGAAGAGGCTGAAAAGCTGTGAAAAATATGAACAGCTTCAAAAGGTGTCAAAAATATGAGGAGCATGAAATGGTGTTCAAAAACATGAAGAGCCTGAAAAGGTGTGAAAACATGAAGAGCTTCAAAAGGTGGTAAAATTTGAGGAGCACGATATGGAATGAAAAATAGGAGGAGCATGAAGCGGTGTTGAAAAACGTGAAGAGCCTGAAAACGTGTGAAAAACATGAAGAGATTCAAAAGGTGTGAAATATATGAGGTACATGAAACGGACTGAAAAATATGAGCAGCATGATGCAGTGTTGAAAAAAATGAAGAGCCTGAAAAAGTGTGAAAAATATGAAGAGCTTCAAAAGGTGTCAAAAATATGAGGAGCATGAAACCGTCTGAAATATAAGAGGAGCATGAAGTGGTGTTGAAAAACATGAAGAGCCTGCAAAGGTGTGAAAAATATGAAGAGCATGAAACGGTCTGAAAAATAGGTGGAGAATGAAGCGGTGTTCAAAAACATGAAGGGCCTGATAAGCTGTGAAATAAATGAAGAGCTTCAAAAATGTGAAAAATATGAGGAGCATGAAACGTTCTGAAAAATAGGAGGAGCATGAAGCGGTGTTGAAAAACATGAAGAGGTTCAAAAGGTGTGAAAAATATGAAGAGCTTCAAAAGGTGTGAAACATATGAGGAGTATGAAACGTTCTGAAAAATAGGAGGAGAATGAAGTGGTGTTGAAAAACATGAAGAGCCTGCAAAGGTGTGAAAAATATGAAGAGCTTCAAAAGGTGTGAAAAATATGTGGAGCATGAAACGGTCTGAAAAATAGGAGGAGCATGAAGCATTGTTGAAAAACATGAAGAGCCTGAAAAGGTGTGAAAAACATGAGGAGCTTGAAACGGTCTGAAAAATAGCTGGAGCATGAAGCGGTGTTGAAAAACATGAAGAGCCTGAACAGGTGTGAAATATATGAAGAGCTTAAAAGGTGTCAAAAATATGAGGAGCATGAAACAGTCTAAAAAATAGGAGGAGAATGAAGCGGTGTTGAAAAACTTGAAGAGCCTGAAAAGGTGTGAAAAATAAGAGGAACTTCAAAAAGTGTGAAAAATATGTGGAGCATGAAACGGTCTGAAAAATAGAAGGAGCATGAAGCGGTGGTGAAAAACATGAAGAGCCTGAAAAGGTGTGAAAAATATGAAGAGCTTCAAAAGGTGTCAAAAATATGAGGAGCATGAAACGGTCTGAAAAATTGGGGGAGCCTGAAGCGGTCTTGAAAGACATGAAGAACCTGAAAAGGTGTGAAAAATATGAAGAGCTTCAAAAGGTGTAAAAAATATATGGAGAATGAAAAGGTCTCAAAATAGGAGGAGCATGAAGCGGTGTTGAAAACCATGAAGAGCCTGAAAACGTGTGAAATATATGAAGAGCTTCAAAAGGTGTCAAATATATGAGGTGCATGAAACGGTCTGAAAAATAGGTGGAGCATGAAGCGGTGTTTAAAAACATGAAGAGCCTGAAAAGGTGTGAAATATATGAAGAGCTTCAAATGGTGTCAAAACTATGAGGAGCATGAAACGGTCTGAAAAATTGGAGGAGCATGAAGCAGTATTGAAAGACATGAAGACCCTGAAAAGGTGTGAAAAATATGATCAGCTTCAAAAGGTGTGAAAAATATGCGGAGCATGAAACGGTCTGAAAAATAGCAGACGCATGAAGCGGTGTTGGAAAATATGAACAGCCTGAAAAGGTGTGAAATATATGAAGAACTTCAAAAGGTGTCAAAAATATGAGGAGCATGAAACGTTCTAAAAATAGGAGGAACATGAAACGGTGTTGAAATACACGAAGAGTCTGAAAAAGAGTGACATACAGGAAGAGCTTCAAAAGGTGTCAAAAATATGAGGAGCATGAAACGGTCTGAAAAAAAGGAAGAGCATGAAGCAGTGTTGAAAAACATGAAGAGCCTGAAAAGGTGTAAAATATATGAAGAGCTTCAAAAGGTGTCAAAAACTTGAGGAGCATGAAATGGTCTGAAAAATATGAGCAGCATGAAGCGGTGCTGAAAAACATGAAGAGCCTGAAAAAGTGTAAAATACATGAAGAGCTTCAAAAGGTGGTAAAATTTGAGGAGCATGATAAGGTCTGAAAAATAGGAGGAGCATGAGTGGTGTTGAAAAATATGAATAGCCTGAAAAGGTGTGAAAAATATGAAGAGCTTCAAAATGTGTCAAAAATATGAGGAGCATGAAACGGTCTGAAAAATAGGAGGAGCATGAAGCGGTGTTCAAAAACATGAAGAGCCTGAAAAGGTGTGTAATACATGAAGAGCTTCAAAAGGTGTAAAATATATGAGGAGCAGGAAACGGTCTGAAAAATAGGAGGAGCATGAAATGGTGTTGAAAACCATGAAGAGCCTGAAAAGGTGTGAAAAATATGAAGAGCTTCAAAATGTGTCAAAAATATGAGGAGCATGAAACGGTCTGAAAAATAGGAGGAGCATGAAGCGGTGTTCAAAAACATGAAAATCTTTAAAAGGTTTGAAATATATGAAGAGTTTCAAAAGGTGTGAAAAATAGGAGGAGATGAAGCGGTGTTCAAAAACATGAAGAGCCGGAAAAAGTGTGAAAAACATGAAGAGCTTCAAAACGTGTCAAAAAATGAGGAGCATGAAACGGTCTGAACAATAGGAGGAGCATGAAGCGCTTTTGAAAAACATGAAGAGCCTGAACAGGTGTGAAATATATGAGGAGCTTAAAAGGTATCAAAAATATGAGGAGCATGAAACGGTCTGAAAAATAGGAGGAGCATGAAAAGGTGTTGAAAAACATGAAGAGACTGAAAAGGTGGGGAAAATATGAAGAGCTTCAAAAGGTGTGAAATATATGAGGAGCTTCAAAAAGTGTGAAAATTAGGAGGAGCATGAAGCCGTGTTCAAAAACATGAAGAGCCTGAAAAGGTGTGGAAAATATGAAGAGCTTTAAAAGGTGTGAAAAATATGAGGAGCATAAAGTGGTGTTCAAAACATGAAGAACTTGAGAAGGTGTGAAATATATGAAGAGCTTCAAAAAGTGTGAAAAATAGGAGGAGCATGAAGCCGTGTTCAAAAACATGAAGAGCCTGAAAAGGTGTGAAATATATGAAGAGCTTCAAAAGGTGTCAAAAATATGAGGAGCATGAAACAGTCTGAAAAATAAGAGGAGCATGAATCGGTGTTGAAAAACATGAAGACATGAAAAGGTGTGAAAAATATGAAGAGCTTCAAAACGTGTCAAAAATATGAGGAGCATGAAACGGTCTGAAAAATAGGTGGAGCATGAAGCGGTGTTGACAAACATGAAGAGCCTCAAAAGGTGTGAATAATATGAAGAGCTTCAAAACGTGTCAAAAATATGCGGAGCATGAATCGGTCTTAAAAATAAGAGGGGCATGAAGCGTTGTTGAAAAAATTGAAGAGCCTGAAACGGTGTGAAAAATATGTGGAGCAGGAAACTCTCTGAAAAATAGGAGGAGCAAGAAGCGGTGTTGGAAAATATGAAGAGCCTGAAAAGGTGTGAAATATATGAAGAACTTCAAAAGGTGTCAAAAATATGAGGAGCATGAAACGGCCTGAAACATAGGAGGAGCATGAAAAGGTGTTGAAAAACATGAATTACCTGAAAAGGTGTGAAAAATATGAAGAGCTTCAAAAGGTGGGAAAAATATGAAGAGATTCAAATGGTGTCAAAAATATGAGGAGCATGAAACGCTCGGAAAAATAGGAGGAGTATGAAGTGATGTTGAAAAACATGAAGAGTCTGAAAAGGTGTGAAAAATATGAAGAGCTTCAAAATGTGTCAGAATTATGAGGAGCATGAAATGGTCTGAAAACTAGGAGGAGCATGAAACGGTTTTGAAAAACCTGAAGAACAGGAAAAGGTGAGAAATATATGAAGAGCATTAAAAGGTGTGAAAAATAAGAGGAGCATGAAACTGTCTGATACATAATAGGAGCATTAAACGGTGTTCAAAAACATGAAGAACTTGAAAAGTTGTGAAATATATGAAGAGCTTCAAAAGGTGTGAAAAACAGGAGGAGCAGGAAGCGGAGTTCAAAAACATGAAGAGCCTCAAAAGGTGTGAAATATATAAAGAGCTTCAAAAGGTGTCAAAAATAGGAGGAGCATGAAACGGTCTGAAAAATAGGAGGAGCCTGAAGCGGTGTTGAAAGCATGAAGAGCCTGAAATGGTTTGAAAAATATGAAGAGCTTCAAAAGTTGTCAAAAATATAGGAGCATGAAACGGTCTGAAAAATACGAGGGGAATGAAGCGGTGTTGAAAATCATGAAGAGCCTGAAAAGGTGTGAAATATATAAAGAGCTTCAAAACGTGTCAAAAATATGAGGAACATGAAACGGTCTGAAAAATATGAGGAGCATGAAGCAGTGTTGAAAAGCATGAAGAGCCTGAAATGGTTTGAAAAATATGAAGAGCTTCAAAAGGTGTCAAAAATATGAGGAGCATGAAACGGTCTGAATAAAAGGAGGAGCATGAAACGGTGTACAAAAACATGAAGAGCCTGAAAAAGTGTGAAAAATATGAAGAGTATCAAAACGTGTCAAAAAAATGAGGAGCATGAAACGGTCTGAAAAATAGTAGGCTCATGAAGCGGTGTTTAAAAACATAAAGAGCCTGAAAAAGTGTGAAAAATATGAAGAGCTTCAAAAGGTGTCAAAAATATGAGGAGCATAAAACGGTCTGAAAATAGGAGGAGCAAGAAACGGTGTTGAAAAGTATGAAGAGCCTGAAAAGGTGTGAAAAATATGGAGAGCTTCAAAATGTGTCAAAAATATGAGGAGCATGAAACGGCCTGAAAAATAGGAGGAGCATGAAGTGGTGTCAAAATCATGAAGAGCCTGAAATGGTGTGAAAATAAGAAGAGATTCAAAAGGTGTGAAAAATGTGAGGAGAATGATACGGTCTGAAAAAAAGGAGGAGCATGAAGCGGTGTTGAAAAACATGAAGAGCCTGAAAAGATGTGAAAAACATGAAGAGCTTCAAAAGGTGTCAAAAATATGAGGAGCATGAAACGGCCTGAAAAATAGGAGAAGCATGAAGCGGTGTTGAAAGACGTGAAGAGCATGAAAAGGTGTGAAATATATGAAGAGCTTCAAAAAATGTCAAAATATGAGGAGCATGAAAGGGTCTGAAATATAGGAGGAGCATGAAATGGTGTTGAGAAACATGAAAAGCCTGAAAATTTGTGAAAAATATGAGGAGCATGATACGGTCTGAGAAAAAGGAGAAGCAGGAAGAGGTGTTGAAAAAACTGAAGAACAGGAAAAGGTGAGAAATATATGAAGAGCTTCAAAAAGTGTGAAAAATATGTGGAGCATGAAACGGTCTGAAAAATAGGACGAGCATTAAACGGTGTTCAAAAACATGAAGAGCCTTAAAATGTGTGAAAAATATGAAGAGCTTCAAAAGGTGTGAAAAATATGAGGAGCAAGAAGCAGTGTTCAAAAACATGAAGACCTTGAAAAGGTGTGAAAAATATGAAGAGCTTCAAAAGGAGTGAAAAATAGGAGCATAAAGCATTGTTAAAAACATAAAGAGCCTGAAAAGGTGTGAAATATATGAAGAGCTTCAAAAGGTGTCAAAAATATGAGGAGCATGAAACAGTCTGAAAATAGGAGGAGCATGAAACGGTGTTGAAAAGCATGAAGAGCCTGAAAAGGTGTGAAAAATATGAAGAGCTTCAAAGGTGTCAAAAATATGAGGAGCATGAAACGGTCCAAAAAATAGGAGGAGAGTGAAGAGGTGTTGAAAAACCTGAGGAGCTTGAAAACGTGTGAAAAATCTGAAGAGCTTCAACCGGTGTCAACATTATGCGGAGCATGAATCGGTCTGAAAAATAGGAGGCGCATGAAGCGGTGTTGAAAAACTTGAAGAGTCTGAAGAGGTGTGAAAAATATGAAGAGCTTCAAAAGGTGTCAAATATATGAAGAGCTTCAAAATGTGTCAAAAATATGAGGAGCATGAAACGGTCTGAAAAATAGGAGGAGCATGAAAAGGTGTTGAAAAACATGAAGAGCATGAAAAGTTGTGAAAATCATGAAGAGCTTCAAAAGGTGTCAAATATATGAGGAGCATGAAACGGTTTGAAAAATAGGAGGAACATGAAGCAGTGTTGAAAAACATGAAGAGCCTGAAAAGGTGTGATAATCATGAAGAGCTTCAAAAGGTGTCAAAAATATGAGGAGAATAAAACGGTCTGAAAAATAGTAGGAGCATGAAGCGGTATTGTAAATCATGAAGAGCCTGAAAAGGTGTGAAAAATATGAAGAGTTTCAAAAGGTGTCAAAAATATGAGGAGCATGAAAACGTCTGAAAAATAGGAAGAGCATGAAGTGGTGTCAAAAACATTAAGAGTCTGAAAAGGTGTGAAAATAAGAAGAGATTCAAAAGGTGTTAAATATTTGAGGAGCATGAAACGGTCTGAAAAATAGGAGGAGCATGAAGCGGTGTTGAAAAACATAAAGAGCCTGAAAAGGTGTGTAATATATGAAGAGCTTCAAAAGGTGTGAAAAACATGAAGAGCTTCAAAAGGTGTCAAAAATATGAGGAGCATGAAACGGCCTGAAAAATAGGAGGAGCATGAAGCATTGTTTCAAAACGTGAAGAGCATGAAAAGGTTTGAAATATATGAAGAGCTTCAAAAGGTGTGAAAAATAGGAGGAGCATGAAGCAGTGTTCAAAAATATGAAGAGCCTGAAAAGGTGTGAAATATATGAAGAGCTTCAAAAGGTGTCAAATATATGAGGAGCATGAAACAGTCTGAAAATAGGGGCAGCATTAAACGATGTTGAAAAGCATGAAGAGCCTGAAAAGGTGTGAAAAATATGGAGAGCTTCAAAAGGTGTGAAAAATATGTGGAGCAGGAAACAATCTGAAAT
Source organism: Dama dama (assembly GCF_033118175.1). Classification (NCBI taxonomy): domain Eukaryota; kingdom Metazoa; phylum Chordata; class Mammalia; order Artiodactyla; family Cervidae; genus Dama; species Dama dama. The sequence goes on along the minus strand of NW_026870924.1, from coordinate 346,238 downwards.
ATAGGAGGAGCACGAAGTGGTGTTGAAAAACTTGAAGCGCCTGAAAATGTGTGAAAAATGTGAAGAGATTCAAAAGGTGTGAAAAATATGAGAAACATGAAACTGTCTGAAAAATAGGAGGAGCATGAAGCGGTGTTCAAAAACATGAAGAGCCTGACAAGGTGTGAAAAATATGAGGAGCATGAAACTGTCTGAAAAATAGGTGGAGTATGAAGCGGTGTTCAAAAACATGAAGAGCCTGACTGGTGTGAAAAATATGAAGAGCTTCAAAAAGTGTGAAAAATATGAGGAGCATGAAACGGTCTGAAAAATAGGAGGAGCATTAAACGGAGTTCAAAAACATGAAGAGCATGAAATGTTTAAAAAATATGAAGAGCTTCAAAAGGTGTGAAAAATATGAATAGCATGATGCGGTGTTGAAAAACTTGAAGAGCCTGAAAAGATGTGAAAAACATGAAGAGCTTCAAAAGGTGTCAAAAATATGAGGAGCATGAAACGTCCTGAAAAATACGAAAGCATGAAACGGTGTTGAAATATGTGAAGAGCATGAAAAGGTGTGAAATATATGAAGAGCTTCAAAAAATTTCAAAATATGAGGAGCATGAAATGGTCTGAAATATAGGAGGAGCATGAAATGATGTTGAAAAACATGAAGAGCTTGCAAAGCTGTGAAAAATATGAAGAGCTTCAAAAGTTGTGAAAAATATGAGAAGCATGAAACGGCCTGAAATATAGGAGGTGCATGAAGCGGTGTTCAAAAATATGAAGAGCCTGAAAAGGTGTGAAATATATGAAGAGCTTCAAAAGGTGTCAAAATATGAGGAGCATGAAACAGTCTGAAAATAGGAGGAGCATGAAACGGTGTTGAAAAGCATGAAGAGCCTGAAAAGTTGTGAAAAACATGAAGAGCTTCAAAAGGTGTCAAAAATATGAGGAGAATGAAACAGTCTGAAAATAGGAGGAGCATGAAACGGTGTTGAAAAGCATGAAGAGCCTGAAAAGGTGTGAAAAACATGAAGAGCGTCAAAAGGTGTGAAAAGTATGAAGAGCTTCAAACGGTGTCAAAAATATGAGGAGCATGAAACTGTCTGAAAAATAGGAGGAGCATGAAAAGGTGTTGAAAAACATGAAGAGCCTGAAAAGGTGTGAAATATATGAAGAGGTTCAAAAGGTGACAAAAATATGAGGAGCATGAAACAGCCTGAAAAATAGGAGGAGCATGAAGCGTTGTTGAAAAACATGAAGATCCTGAAAAAGTGTGAAATATATGAAGAGCTTCAAACGGTGTCAGAAATATGAGGAGCATGAAACGGCCTGAAAAATAGGAGGAGCATGAAGTGGTGTCAAAGACATGAAGAGCCTGAAATGGTGAGAAAATAAGAAGAGATTCAAAAGGTATCAAAAATATGAGGAGAATGATACGGTCTGAAAAAAAGGAGGAGCATGAAGGGGTTTTGAAAAACATGAAGAGCCTGAAAAGATGTGAAAAACATGAAGAGCTTCAAAAGGTGTCAAAAATATGAGGAGCATGAAACAGCCTGAAAAATAGGAGGAGCATGAAGCGTTGTTGAAAAACATGAAGATCCTGAAAAAGTGTGAAATATATGAAGAGCTTCAAACGGTGTCAGAAATATGAGGAGCATGAAACGGCCTGAAAAATAGGAGGAGCATGAAGTGGTGTCAAAGACATGAAGAGCCTGAAATGGTGAGAAAATAAGAAGAGATTCAAAAGGTGTGAAAAATATGAGGAGAATGATACGGTCTGAAAAAAAGGAGGAGCACGAAGCGGTGTTGAAAAACATGAAGAGCCTGAAAAGATGTGAAAAACATGAAGAGCTTCAAAAGGTGTCAAAAATATGAGGAGCATGAAACGGCCTGAAAAAAGGAGGAGCATGAAGCGGTGTTGAAATACGTGAAGAGCATGAAAAGGTGTGAAATATATGAAGAGCTTCAAAAAATGTCAAAATATGAGGAGCATGAAACGGTCTGAAATATACGAGGAGCATGAATTGGTGTTGAGAAACATGAAGAGCTTGCAAAGCTGTGAAAAATATGATGAGCTTCAAAAGGTGTGAAATACATGAGGAGCTTGAAACGGTCTGAAAAATAGGAGGTGCATGAAGCGGTGTTCAAAAACATGAAAAGCCTGAAAAGGTGTGAAAAATATGAGGAGCATGATACGGTCTGAGAAATAGGAGAAGCAGGAAGAGGTGTTGAAAAACCTGAAGAACAGGAAAAGGTGAGAAATATATGAAGAGCTTCAAAAAGTGTGAAAAATATGAGGAGCATGAAACGGTCTGAAAAATAGGAGGTGCATGAAACCGTGTTGAAAAACCTGAAGAACAGGAAAAGGTGAGAAATATATGAAGAGCTTCAAAAAGTGTGAAAAATATGAGGAGCATGAAACGGTCTGAAAAATAGGACGAGCATTAAACGGTGTTCAAAAACATGAAGAGACTTAAAATGTGTGAAAAATATGAAGAGCTTCAAAAGGTGTGAAAAATATGAGGAGCAAGAAGCAGTGTTCAAAAACATGAATACCTTGGAAAGGTGTGAAAAATATGAAAAGCTTCAAAAGGAGTGAAAAATAGGAGCATGAAGCATTGTTCAAAAACATAAAGAGCCTGAAAAGGTGTGAAATATATGAAGAGCTTCAAAAGGTGTCAAAAATATGAGGAGCATGAAACAGTCTGAAAATAGGAGAAGCATGAAACGGTGGTGAAAAGCATGAAGAACCTGAAAAGGTGTGAAAAATATAAAGAGCTTCAAAGGGGTCAAAAATATGAGGAGCATGAAACGGTCCAAAAAATAGGAGGAGAATGAAGAGGTGTTGAAAAACCTGAGGAGCTTGAAAACGTGTGAAAAATCTGAAGAGCTTCAACCGGTGTCAAAATTATGCGGAGCATGAATCGGTCTGAAAAATAGTAGGCGCATGAAGCAGTGTTGAAAAATTTGAAGAGTCTGAAGAGGTCTGAAAAATATGAAGATCTTCAAAAGGTGTCAAATATATGAAGAGCTTCAAAATGTGTCAAAAATATGAGGAGCATGAAACGGTGTGAAAAATAGGAGGAGCATGAAAAGGTGTTGAAAAACATGAAGAGCATGAAAAGTTGTGAAATTCATGAAGAGCTTCAAAAGGTGTCAAAAATATGAGGAGCATGAAACGGTTTGAAAAATAGGAGGAACATGAAGCTGTGTTGAAAAACATGAAGAGCCTGAAAAGGTGTGATATTCATGAAGAGCTTCAAAAGGTGTCAAAAATATGAGGAGAATAAAACGGTCTGAAAATTAGCAGGAGCATGAAGCGGTATTGTAAAACTGAAGAGCCTGAAAAGTTGTGAAAAATATGAAGAGCTTCAAAACGTGTGAAAAATATGTGGAGCAGGCAACAATCTGAAATATAGGAGGAGCATGAAGTGGTGTTGAAAAACTTGAAGCGCCTGAAAATGTGTGAAAAATATGAAGAGCTTCAAATGGTGTCAAAAATATGAGGAGCATGAAACAGTCTGAAAATAGGAGGAGCATAAAGCGGTGTTGAAAAGCATGAAGAGCCTGAAAAGGTGTGAAAAACATGAAGAGCGTCAAAAGGTGTGAAAAGTATGAAGAGCTTCAAAAGGTGTCAAAAATATGAGGAGCATGAAACGTCCTGAAAAATAGGAGGAGCATTAAACGGTGTTCAAAAATATGAAGAGCCTGAAAATGTTTGAAAAATATGAAGAGCTTAAAAAGGTGTGAAAAATATGAGGAGCATGAAGCGGTGTTCAAAAATATGAAGAGCCTGAAAACGTGTGAAATATATGAAGAGCTTCAAAAGGTTTCAAAATATGAGGAGCAAGAAACGGTCTGAAATATAGGAGGAGCATGAAATGGTGTTGAAAAACATGAAGAGCTTGCAAAGCTGTGAAAAATATGAAGAGCTTCAAAAGGTGTGAAAAATATGAGGAGCATGAAACGGTCTGAAATATAGGAGGAGCATGAAATGGTGTTGAAAAACATGAAGAGCTTGCAAAGCTGTGAAAAATATGAAGAGCTTCAAAAGGTGTGAAAAATATGAGAAGCATGAAACGGCCTGAAAAATAGGAGGTGCATGAAGCGGTGTTCAAAAACATGAAAAGCCTGAAAAGGTGAGAAAAATATGAGGAGCATGATACGATCTGAAAAATAGGAGAAGCAGGAAGAGGTGTTGAAAAACCTGAAGAACAGGAAAAGGTGAGAAATATATGAAAGAGCTTCAAAAAGTGTGAAAAATATGAGGAGCATGAAACGGTCTGAAAAATAGGACGTACATGAAACTGTGTTGAAAAACCTGAAGAACAGGAAAAGGTGAGAAATATATGAAAGAGCTTAAAAAGGTGTCAAAAATATGAGGAGCATGAAACGGTCTGAAAAATACGAGGAGAATGATGCGGTGTTGAAAAATATGAAGAGACCGAAAAGGTGTGAAAAATATGAAGAGCTTCAAAACATGTCAAAAATATGAGGAGCATGAAACGTTGTGAAAAATAGGAGGAGCATGAAAAGGTGTTGAAAAACATGAAGAGCCTGAAAAGGTGTGAAAAACATGAAGAGCCTCGAAAAGTGTGAAAAATATGAGAAGCATGAAACGGTCCAAAAAATAGGAGGAGAATGAAGCGGTGTTGAAAAACCTGAGGAGCTTGAAAAGGTGTGAAAAATATGAAGAGCTTCAACCGGTGTCAAAATTATGTGGAGCATGAATGGGTCTGAAAAATAGGAGGCGCATGAAGCGGTGTTGAAAAAATGAAAAGCCTGAAGAGGTGTGAAAAATTTGAAGAGCTTCAAAAGGTGTCAAAAATATGAAGAGCTTCAAAATATGTCAAAAGTATGAGGAGCATGAAACGGTCTGAAAAATAGGAGGAGCATGAAAAGGTGTTGAAAAACAGGAAGAGCATGAAAAGGTGTGAAAAATATGAAGAGTTTCAAAAGGTGTCAAAAATATGAGAAGAATGAAACGGTCTGAGACAGAGGAGGAGCATGAGGCAGGGTTCAAAAACATGAAGAGCCTGAAAAGGTGTCAGAAAAAAAGAAGAGTTTCAAAAGTTGTCAAAAATATGAGGAGCATGAAACTGTCTGAAAAATAGGAGGATCATGAAGCGGTGTTGAAAAGCATGAAGAGCCTGAAAAGGTGTGAAATATATGAAGAGCTTCAAAAAGTGTGAAAAATAGGAGGAGCATGAAGCCGTGTTCAAAAACATGAAGAGCCTGAAAAGGTGTGAAATATATGAAGAGCTTCAAAATGTGTCAAAAATATGAGGAGCATGAAACAGTATGAAAAATAGGAGCTTGAAATGATGTTGAAAAACATGAAGAGCATGAAAAGGTGTGAAAAATATGAAGAGCTTCAAAAGGTGTGAAAAATAGGCGGAGCATGAAGCGGTGTTGAAAAACATGAAGAGCCTGAAAAGGTGTGAAATATATGAAGAGATTCAAAACGTGTCAAAAATATGAGGAGCATGAAACATTCTGAAAAATAGTAGGAGCATGAAGTGCTGTTGAAAAACATGAAGGTCCTGAAAAGTTGTGAAAATCATGAAGAGCTTCAAAACGTTAAAAATTTGAGGAGCATGAAACGGTCTGAAAAATAGGAGGAACATGAAGCGGTGTTCAAAAACATGAAGAGCCTGAAAAGTTGTGAAAAATATGAAGAGCTTCAAAAGGTGTGAAAAATATGTGGAGCAGGAAACAATCTGAAATATAGGAGGAGCATGAAGTGGTGTTGAAAAACTTGAAGCGCCTGAAAATGTGTGAAAAATATGAAGAGCTTCAAAAGCTGTCAAAAATATGAGGAGCATGAAGTGGTGTTGAAAAACATGAAGAGCCTGAAAAGGTGTGAAAAATATGAAGAGCTTCAAAAGGTACAAAAATATTAGGAGCAAGAAACGGTCTGAAAAATTGGACGAGCATGAAGCTGTGTTGACAAACATGAAGGCCCTGAAAAGGTGTTAAAAATTATGAAGAGCTTCAAAAGGTGTCAAAAATATGAGGAGCAGGAAACCGTCTGAAAAATAGGAGGAGCATGAAGTGGTGTCAAAAACATTAAGAGCCTGAAAAGGTGTGAAAATAAGAAGAAATTCAAAAGGTGTCAAATATTTGAGGAGCATGAAACGGTCTGAACAATAGGAGGAGCATGAAGCGGTGTTGAAAAACATAAAGAGCCTGAAAAGGTGTGAAATATATGAAGAGCTTCAAAATGTGTGAAAAATATGAGGAGAATGATACGGTCTGAAAAAAAGGAGGAGCATGAAGCGGTGTTGAAAAACATGAAGAGCCTGAAAAGGTGTGAAAAACATGAAGAGCTTCAAAAGGTGTCAAAAATATGAGAAGCATGAAACGGTCTGATAAATAGGAGGAGCATGAAAAGATTTTGAAAAACATGAAGAGCTTGAAAAGGTGTGAAATATATGAAGAGGTTCAAAAGGTGTCAAAAATATGAGGAGCATGAAAGGATCCAAAAAATAAGAGGAGAACGAAGCAGTGTTGAAAAACCTGAAGAGCTTGAAAAGGTGTGAAAAATATGAAGAGCTTCTACCGGTGTCAAAATTATGTGGAGCATGAAACGGTCTGAAAAATAGGAGGAGCATGAAACGATTTTCAAAACATGAAGAGCCTGAAAAGGTGTGAAAAATATAAAGAGCTTCAGAACGTGTCAAAAATATGAGGAGCATGAAATGGTCTGAAAAATAGGAGGAGCATGAAAAGGTGTTGAAAAACATGAAGAGCTTGAAAAGGTGTGAAATATATGAAGAGTTCCAAAATGTGTAAAAAATATGAGGAGCATGAAACGGTCTGAAAAATAGGAGGAGCATGAAGCGGTGTTTAAAAACATGAAGGGCCTGAAAAGGTGTGAAATATATGAAGAGCTTCAAAAGGTGTCAAAGATATGAGGAGCATGAAACAGTCCGAAAAATAGGAGGAGAATGAAGCGGTATTGAAAAACTTGAAGACTTTGAAAACGTGTGAAATATATGAAGAGCTTCAAATGGTGTCAAAAATATGAGGATCATGAATCGGTCTGAAAAAAAGAGTATGAAGCGGTGTTGAAAAACATGAAGAGTCTGAAAAGGTGTGAAAAATATGAAGAGCTTCAAAAGGTGTCAGAAATATGAGGAGCATGAAACGGTCAGAAAAATAGGAGGTGCATGAAACGGTGTTGAAAAACCTGAAGAACAGGAAAAGGAGAGAAATATATGAAGAGCTTCAAAAAGTGTGAAAAATATGAGGAGCATGAAACGGTCTGAAAAATAGGACGAGCATTAAACGGTGTTCAAAAACATGAAGAGCCTGAAAATGTGTGAAAAATATGAAGAGCTTCAAAAGGTGTGAAAAATATGAGGAGCAAGAAGCGGTGTTCAAAAACATGAAGACCTTGAAAAGCTGTGAAAAATATGAAGAGCTTCAAAAGGTGTGAAAAATATGAGGAGCAAGAAGCGGTGTTCAAAAACATGAAGACCTTGAAAAGGTGTGAAAAATATGAAGAGCTTCAAAAGGAGTGAAAAATAGGAGCATGAAGCGTTGTTCAAAAACATAAAGAGCCTGAAAAGGTGTGAAATATATAAAGAGCTTCAAAAGGCGTCAAAAATATGAGGAGCATGAAACAGTCTGAAAAATAGGAGGAGCTGAAATGGTGTTGAAAAACATGAAGAGCATGAAAAGGTGTGAAAAATATGAAGAGCTTCAAAAGGTGTCAAAAATATGAGGAGCATGAAACAGTCTGAAAATAGGAGGAGCATGAAACGGTGTTGAAAAGCATGAAGAGCCTGAAAAGGTGTGAAAAATATGAAGAGCTTCAAAAAATGTCAAAAATATGAGGAGCATGAAACGGTCCAAAAAATAGGAGGAGAATGAAGCGGTGTTGAAAAACCTGAGGAGCTTGAAAACGTGTGAAAAATATGAAGAGCTTCAACCGGTGTCAAAATTATGCGGAGCATGAATCGGTCTGAAAAATAGGAGGCGCATGAAGCGGTGTTGAAAAACTTGAAGAGTCTGAAGAGGTGTGAAAAATATGAAGAGCTTCAAAAGGTGTCAAATATATGAAGAGCTTCAAAATGTGTCAAAAATATGAGTAACATGAAACGGTCTGAAAAATAGGAGGAGCATGAAAAGGCGTTGAAAAACATGAAGAGCATGAAAAGTTGTGAAAATCATGAAAAGCTTCAAAAGGTGTCAAAAATATGAGGAGCATGAAACGGTCTGAAAAATAGGAGGAACTTGAAGCGGTGTTGAAAAACATGAAGAGCCTGAAAAGGTGTGATAATCATGGAGAGCTTCAAAAGGTGTCAAAAATATGAGGAGAATAAAACGGTCTGAAACATAGCAGGAGCATGAAGCGGTGTTGTAAAACATGAAGCGCCTGAAATGTGTGAAAAATTTGAAGAGCTTCAAAAGGTGTCAAAAATATTAGGAGCAAGAAACGGTCTGAAAAATTGGAGGAGCATGAAGCTGGGTTGGAAAACATGAAGAGCCTGAAAGGGTGTGAAATATATGAAGAGCTTCAAAAGGTGTCAAAAATATGAGGAGCATGAAACGGTCCAAAATATAGGAGGAGAATGAAGCGGTGTTGAAAAACCTGAGGAGCTTGAAAACGTGTGAAAATTATGAAGAGCTTCAACTGGTGTCAAAATTATGTGGAGCATGAATCGGTCTGAAAAATAGGAGGCGCATGAAGCGGTGTTGAAAAAATGAAGAGCCTGAAGAGGTGTGAAAAATTTGAAGAGCTTCAAAAGGTGTCAAAAATATGAAGAGCTTCAAAATATGTCAAAAGTATGAGGAGCATGAAACGGTCTGAAAAATAGGAGGAGCATGAAAAGGTGTTGAAAAACAGGAAGAGCATGAAAAGCTGTGAAAAATATGAAGAGTTTCAAAAGGTGTCAAAAATATGAGAAGAATGAAACGGTCTGAGACATAGGAGGAGCATGAGGCAGGGTTCAAAAACATGAAGAGCCTGAAAAGGTGTCAAAAAAAAGAAGAGTTTCAAAAGTTGTCAAAATTATGAGGAGCATGAAACTGTCTGAAAAATAGGAGGATCATGAAGCGGTGTTGAAAAGCATGAAGAGCCTGAAAAGGTGTGAAATATATGAAGAGCTTCAAAAAGTGTGAAAAATAGGAGGAGCATGAAGCCGTGTTCAACATGAAGAGCCTGAAAAGGTGTGAAATATATGAAGAGCTTCAAAATGTGTCAAAAATATGAGGAGCATGAAACACTATGAAAAATAGGAGGAGCTTGAAATGATGTTGAAAAACATGAAGAGCATGAAAAGGTGTGAAAAATATGAATAGCTTCAAAAGGTGTGAAAAATAGGCGGAGCATGAAGCGGTGTTGAAAAACATGAAGAGCCTGAAAAGGTGTGAAATATATGAAGAGATTCAAAACGTGTCAAAAATATGAGGAGCATGAAACATTCTGAAAAATAGTAGGAGCATGAAGTGCTGTTGAAAAACATGAAGGTCCTGAAAAGGTGTGAAAATCATGAAGAGCTTCAAAAGGTTCAAAAATATGAGGAGCATGAAACGGTCTGAAAAATAGGAGGAACATGATGCGGTGTTGAAAAACATGAAGAGCCTGAAAAGGTGTGATAATCATGAAGAGCTTCAAAAGGTGTCAAAAATATGAGGAGAATAAAACGGTCTGAAAAATAGCAGGAGCATGAAGCGGTGTTCAAAAACATGAAGAGCCTGAAAAGTTGTGAAAAATATGAAGAGCTTCAAAAGGTGTGAAAAATATGTGGAGCAGGAAACAATCTGAAATATAGGAGGAGCATGAAGTGGTGTTGAAAAACTTGAAGCGCCAGAAAATGTGTGAAAAATATGAAGAGCTTCAAAAGGTGTCAAAAATATGAGGAGCATGAAACTTTCTGAAAAATAGGAGGAGCATGAAGTGGTGTTGAAAAACATGAAGAGCCTGAAAAGGTGTGAAAAATATGAAGAGCTTCAAAAGTTGTCAAAAATATGAGGATCATGAAACGGTCTGAAAAATAGGAGCAGCATGAAGCGGTGTTGAAAAACATGAAGAACAGGAAAAGGAGTGAAAAATATGATGAGCTTCAAAATGTGTGAAAAATATGAGGAACATGAAGCGGTGTTCAAAAAAATGAAGAGCTTGAAAAGGTGTGAAATATATGAAGAGCTTCAAAAGGTGTGAAAAATAAGAGGAGCATGAAACGGTGTTCAAAAACTTGAAGAACTTGAAAATGTGTGAAATATATGAAGAGCTTCAAAAGGTGTCAAAAATATGAGGAGCATGAAACAGTCTGAAAATACGAGGTGCATGAAACGGTGTTGAAAATCATGAAGAGCATGAAAAGGTGTGAAAAATATGAAGAGTTTCAAAAGGTGTCAAAAATATGAGGAGCTTGATCAGGAGTTCAAAAACATGAAGAGCATGAAAAGGTGTAAAAAATATGAAGAGCTTCAAAAGGTGTCAAATATATGAGGAGCATGAAACGGTCTGAAAAATAAGTGGAGCATTAGGCGGTGTTCAAAAACATGAAGAGCCTGAAAGGTGTGAAAAATATGAAGAGCTTCAAAGGGTGTGAAAAATATGAAGAGCTTCCAAAGGTGTCAAAAATATGAGGAGCTTGAAAAGCTGTTCAAAAATATGAAGAGCATGAAAAGGTGTGAAAAATATGAAGAACTTCAAAAGGTGTCAAAAATATGAGGAGCAAGAAACGGTCTGATACATAGGAGGAGCATGAACCAGTGTTCAAAAACATGAAGAGCCTGAAAAGGTTTGAAAAATATGAAGAGCTCCAAAAGTTGTCAAAATATGAGGAGCATGAAACGGTCTGAAAAATAGGAGGAGCATGAAGCGTTGTTCAAAAACATGACCAGCTTGAAAAGGTGTGAAATATATGAACAGCTTCAAAAGATGTGAAAAATAGGTGGAGCATAAAGCGGTGTTCAAAAATATGAAGAACTTGAAAAAAAGTGAAATATATGAAGAGCTTCAATAGGTGTGAAAAATAGGAGGAGCTTGAAGTGTTGTTCAAAAACATGAAGAACCTGAAAAGGGGTGACATATATGAAGAGCTTCAAAAGGTGTCAAAAATATGAGGAGCATGAATCAGTCTGAAAATAGGAGGAGCATGAAACGGTGTTGAAAAACATGAAGAACAGAAAAAGGAGTGAAAATATGATGAGTTTCAAAAGGTGTGAAAAAATGAGGAACGTTAAGCGGTGTTCAAAAACATGAAGAGCTTCAAAAGGTGTGAAATATATGAAGAGCTTCAAAAGGCGTGAAAAAAAGGAGGAGCATGAAGCGGTGTTCAAAAACATGAAGAGCTTGAAAATGTGTGAAATATATGAAGAGCTTCAATACGTGTGAAAAATTGGAGGAGCATGAAGCGTTGTTCACAAACATGAAGAACTTGAAAAGATGTGAAATATATGAAGAGCTTCAAAAGGTGTCAAAAATATGAAGAGCATGAAACAGTCTGACAATAGGAGGAGCATGAAACGGTGTTGAAAAACATGAAGAGCATGAAAAGGTGTGAAAAATATGAAGAGCTTCAAAAGGTGTCAAAAATATGAGGAGTTTGAGTAGGTGTTCAAAAACATGAAGAACATGAAAAGGTGTGAAAAATTTGAAGAGCTTCAAAATGTGTCAAAAATACGAGGAGCATGAAACAGTCTGAAAATAGGAGAAGCATGAAACGGTGGTGAAAAGCATGAAGAACCTGAAAAGGTGTGAAAAATATAAAGAGCTTCAAAGGGGTCAAAAATATGAGGAGCATGAAACGGTCCAAAAAATAGGAGGAGAATGAAGAGGTGTTGAAAAACCTGAGGAGCTTGAAAACGTGTGAAAAATCTGAAGAGCTTCAACCGGTGTCAAAATTATGCGGAGCATGAATCGGTCTGAAAAATAGTAGGCGCATGAAGCAGTGTTGAAAAATTTGAAGAGTCTGAAGAGGTCTGAAAAATATGAAGATCTTCAAAAGGTGTCAAATATATGAAGAGCTTCAAAATGTGTCAAAAATATGAGGAGCATGAAACGGTGTGAAAAATAGGAGGAGCATGAAAAGGTGTTGAAAAACATGAAGAGCATGAAAAGTTGTGAAATTCATGAAGAGCTTCAAAAGGTGTCAAAAATATGAGGAGCATGAAACGGTTTGAAAAATAGGAGGAACATGAAGCTGTGTTGAAAAACATGAAGAGCCTGAAAAGGTGTGATATTCATGAAGAGCTTCAAAAGGTGTCAAAAATATGAGGAGAATAAAACGGTCTGAAAATTAGCAGGAGCATGAAGCGGTATTGTAAAACTGAAGAGCCTGAAAAGTTGTGAAAAATATGAAGAGCTTCAAAACGTGTGAAAAATATGTGGAGCAGGCAACAATCTGAAATATAGGAGGAGCATGAAGTGGTGTTGAAAAACTTGAAGCGCCTGAAAATGTGTGAAAAATATGAAGAGCTTCAAATGGTGTCAAAAATATGAGGAGCATGAAACAGTCTGAAAATAGGAGGAGCATAAAGCGGTGTTGAAAAGCATGAAGAGCCTGAAAAGGTGTGAAAAACATGACGAGCGTCAAAAGGTGTGAAAAGTATGAAGAGCTTCAAAAGGTGTCAAAAATATGAGGAGCATGAAACGTCCTGAAAAATAGGAGGAGCATTAAACGGTGTTCAAAAATATGAAGAGCCTGAAAATGTTTGAAAAATATGAAGAGCTTAAAAAGGTGTGAAAAATATGAGGAGCATGAAGCGGTGTTCAAAAATATGAAGAGCCTGAAAACGTGTGAAATATATGAAGAGCTTCAAAAGGTTTCAAAATATGAGGAGCAAGAAACGGTCTGAAATATAGGAGGAGCATGAAATGGTGTTGAAAAACATGAAGAGCTTGCAAAGCTGTGAAAAATATGAAGAGCTTCAAAAGGTGTGAAAAATATGAGGAGCATGAAACGGTCTGAAATATAGGAGGAGCATGAAATGGTGTTGAAAAACATGAAGAGCTTGCAAAGCTGTGAAAAATATGAAGAGCTTCAAAAGGTGTGAAAAATATGAGAAGCATGAAACGGCCTGAAAAATAGGAGGTGCATGAAGCGGTGTTCAAAAACATGAAAAGCCTGAAAAGGTGAGAAAAATATGAGGAGCATGATACGATCTGAAAAATAGGAGAAGCAGGAAGAGGTGTTGAAAAACCTGAAGAACAGGAAAAGGTGAGAAATATATGAAAGAGCTTCAAAAAGTGTGAAAAATATGAGGAGCATGAAACGGTCTGAAAAATAGGACGTACATGAAACTGTGTTGAAAAACCTGAAGAACAGGAAAAGGTGAGAAATATATGAAAGAGCTTAAAAAGGTGTCAAAAATATGAGGAGCATGAAACGGTCTGAAAAATACGAGGAGAATGATGCGGTGTTGAAAAATATGAAGAGACCGAAAAGGTGTGAAAAATATGAAGAGCTTCAAAACATGTCAAAAATATGAGGAGCATGAAACGTTGTGAAAAATAGGAGGAGCATGAAAAGGTGTTGAAAAACATGAAGAGCCTGAAAAGGTGTGAAAAACATGAAGAGCCTCGAAAAGTGTGAAAAATATGAGAAGCATGAAACGGTCCAAAAAATAGGAGGAGAATGAAGCGGTGTTGAAAAACCTGAGGAGCTTGAAAAGGTGTGAAAAATATGAAGAGCTTCAACCGGTGTTAAAATTATGTGGAGCATGAATGGGTCTGAAAAATAGGAGGCGCATGAAGCGGTGTTGAAAAAATGAAAAGCCTGAAGAGGTGTGAAAAATTTGAAGAGCTTCAAAAGGTGTCAAAAATATGAAGAGCTTCAAAATATGTCAAAAGTATGAGGAGCATGAAACGGTCTGAAAAATAGGAGGAGCATGAAAAGGTGTTGAAAAACAGGAAGAGCATGAAAAGGTGTGAAAAATATGAAGAGTTTCAAAAGGTGTCAAAAATATGAGAAGAATGAAACGGTCTGAGACAGAGGAGGAGCATGAGGCAGGGTTCAAAAACATGAAGAGCCTGAAAAGGTGTCAGAAAAAAAGAAGAGTTTCAAAAGTTGTCAAAAATATGAGGAGCATGAAACTGTCTGAAAAATAGGAGGATCATGAAGCGGTGTTGAAAAGCATGAAGAGCCTGAAAAGGTGTGAAATATATGAAGAGCTTCAAAAAGTGTGAAAAATAGGAGGAGCATGAAGCCGTGTTCAAAAACATGAAGAGCCTGAAAAGGTGTGAAATATATGAAGAGCTTCAAAATGTGTCAAAAATATGAGGAGCATGAAACAGTATGAAAAATAGGAGCTTGAAATGATGTTGAAAAACATGAAGAGCATGAAAAGGTGTGAAAAATATGAAGAGCTTCAAAAGGTGTGAAAAATAGGCGGAGCATGAAGCGGTGTTGAAAAACATGAAGAGCCTGAAAAGGTGTGAAATATATGAAGAGATTCAAAACGTGTCAAAAATATGAGGAGCATGAAACATTCTGAAAAATAGTAGGAGCATGAAGTGCTGTTGAAAAACATGAAGGTCCTGAAAAGTTGTGAAAATCATGAAGAGCTTCAAAACGTTAAAAATTTGAGGAGCATGAAACGGTCTGAAAAATAGGAGGAACATGAAGCGGTGTTCAAAAACATGAAGAGCCTGAAAAGTTGTGAAAAATATGAAGAGCTTCAAAAGGTGTGAAAAATATGTGGAGCAGGAAACAATCTGAAATATAGGAGGAGCATGAAGTGGTGTTGAAAAACTTGAAGCGCCTGAAAATGTGTGAAAAATATGAAGAGCTTCAAAAGCTGTCAAAAATATGAGGAGCATGAAGTGGTGTTGAAAAACATGAAGAGCCTGAAAAGGTGTGAAAAATATGAAGAGCTTCAAAAGGTACAAAAATATTAGGAGCAAGAAACGGTCTGAAAAATTGGACGAGCATGAAGCTGTGTTGACAAACATGAAGGCCCTGAAAAGGTGTTAAAAATTATGAAGAGCTTCAAAAGGTGTCAAAAATATGAGGAGCAGGAAACCGTCTGAAAAATAGGAGGAGCATGAAGTGGTGTCAAAAACATTAAGAGCCTGAAAAGGTGTGAAAATAAGAAGAAATTCAAAAGGTGTCAAATATTTGAGGAGCATGAAACGGTCTGAACAATAGGAGGAGCATGAAGCGGTGTTGAAAAACATAAAGAGCCTGAAAAGGTGTGAAATATATGAAGAGCTTCAAAATGTGTGAAAAATATGAGGAGAATGATACGGTCTGAAAAAAAGGAGGAGCATGAAGCGGTGTTGAAAAACATGAAGAGCCTGAAAAGGTGTGAAAAACATGAAGAGCTTCAAAAGGTGTCAAAAATATGAGAAGCATGAAACGGTCTGATAAATAGGAGGAGCATGAAAAGATTTTGAAAAACATGAAGAGCTTGAAAAGGTGTGAAATATATGAAGAGGTTCAAAAGGTGTCAAAAATATGAGGAGCATGAAAGGATCCAAAAAATAAGAGGAGAACGAAGCAGTGTTGAAAAACCTGAAGAGCTTGAAAAGGTGTGAAAAATATGAAGAGCTTCTACCGGTGTCAAAATTATGTGGAGCATGAAACGGTCTGAAAAATAGGAGGAGCATGAAACGATTTTCAAAACATGAAGAGCCTGAAAAGGTGTGAAAAATATAAAGAGCTTCAGAACGTGTCAAAAATATGAGGAGCATGAAATGGTCTGAAAAATAGGAGGAGCATGAAAAGGTGTTGAAAAACATGAAGAGCTTGAAAAGGTGTGAAATATATGAAGAGTTCCAAAATGTGTAAAAAATATGAGGAGCATGAAACGGTCTGAAAAATAGGAGGAGCATGAAGCGGTGTTTAAAAACATGAAGGGCCTGAAAAGGTGTGAAATATATGAAGAGCTTCAAAAGGTGTCAAAGATATGAGGAGCATGAAACAGTCCGAAAAATAGGAGGAGAATGAAGCGGTATTGAAAAACTTGAAGACTTTGAAAACGTGTGAAATATATGAAGAGCTTCAAATGGTGTCAAAAATATGAGGATCATGAATCGGTCTGAAAAAAAGAGTATGAAGCGGTGTTGAAAAACATGAAGAGTCTGAAAAGGTGTGAAAAATATGAAGAGCTTCAAAAGGTGTCAGAAATATGAGGAGCATGAAACGGTCAGAAAAATAGGAGGTGCATGAAACGGTGTTGAAAAACCTGAAGAACAGGAAAAGGAGAGAAATATATGAAGAGCTTCAAAAAGTGTGAAAAATATGAGGAGCATGAAACGGTCTGAAAAATAGGACGAGCATTAAACGGTGTTCAAAAACATGAAGAGCCTGAAAATGTGTGAAAAATATGAAGAGCTTCAAAAGGTGTGAAAAATATGAGGAGCAAGAAGCGGTGTTCAAAAACATGAAGACCTTGAAAAGCTGTGAAAAATATGAAGAGCTTCAAAAGGTGTGAAAAATATGAGGAGCAAGAAGCGGTGTTCAAAAACATGAAGACCTTGAAAAGGTGTGAAAAATATGAAGAGCTTCAAAAGGAGTGAAAAATAGGAGCATGAAGCGTTGTTCAAAAACATAAAGAGACTGAAAAGGTGTGAAATATATAAAGAGCTTCAAAAGGCGTCAAAAATATGAGGAGCATGAAACAGTCTGAAAAATAGGAGGAGCTGAAATGGTGTTGAAAAACATGAAGAGCATGAAAAGGTGTGAAAAATATGAAGAGCTTCAAAAGGTGTCAAAAATATGAGGAGCATGAAACAGTCTGAAAATAGGAGGAGCATGAAACGGTGTTGAAAAGCATGAAGAGCCTGAAAAGGTGTGAAAAATATGAAGAGCTTCAAAAAATGTCAAAAATATGAGGAGCATGAAACGGTCCAAAAAATAGGAGGAGAATGAAGCGGTGTTGAAAAACCTGAGGAGCTTGAAAACGTGTGAAAAATATGAAGAGCTTCAACCGGTGTCAAAATTATGCGGAGCATGAATCGGTCTGAAAAATAGGAGGCGCATGAAGCGGTGTTGAAAAACTTGAAGAGTCTGAAGAGGTGTGAAAAATATGAAGAGCTTCAAAAGGTGTCAAATATATGAAGAGCTTCAAAATGTGTCAAAAATATGAGTAACATGAAACGGTCTGAAAAATAGGAGGAGCATGAAAAGGCGTTGAAAAACATGAAGAGCATGAAAAGTTGTGAAAATCATGAAAAGCTTCAAAAGGTGTCAAAAATATGAGGAGCATGAAACGGTCTGAAAAATAGGAGGAACTTGAAGCGGTGTTGAAAAACATGAAGAGCCTGAAAAGGTGTGATAATCATGGAGAGCTTCAAAAGGTGTCAAAAATATGAGGAGAATAAAACGGTCTGAAACATAGCAGGAGCATGAAGCGGTGTTGTAAAACATGAAGCGCCTGAAATGTGTGAAAAATTTGAAGAGCTTCAAAAGGTGTCAAAAATATTAGGAGCAAGAAACGGTCTGAAAAATTGGAGGAGCATGAAGCTGGGTTGGAAAACATGAAGAGCCTGAAAGGGTGTGAAATATATGAAGAGCTTCAAAAGGTGTCAAAAATATGAGGAGCATGAAACGGTCCAAAATATAGGAGGAGAATGAAGCGGTGTTGAAAAACCTGAGGAGCTTGAAAACGTGTGAAAATTATGAAGAGCTTCAACTGGTGTCAAAATTATGTGGAGCATGAATCGGTCTGAAAAATAGGAGGCGCATGAAGCGGTGTTGAAAAAATGAAGAGCCTGAAGAGGTGTGAAAAATTTGAAGAGCTTCAAAAGGTGTCAAAAATATGAAGAGCTTCAAAATATGTCAAAAGTATGAGGAGCATGAAACGGTCTGAAAAATAGGAGGAGCATGAAAAGGTGTTGAAAAACAGGAAGAGCATGAAAAGCTGTGAAAAAT